>NW_022900939.1:35644540-35669765 GCF_012274545.1 Fukomys damarensis
TTTTTTTTTTTTTTTTTTGGCTGACACTTTTTAAATTGGTACGGAATACTTTCTCCAGAACTTTTGCAGCAGGGCTGTACAGCCCGCCATCTGGGTCGCTTCCCCAGCTCATTTTCTCTTGGTTCTGGATCCTGGGGCTCCGGGAGGCCAGGCCCAGCGCATGCGTATGCGCACACCGAGAGGCGCGCTCCCGGGCGCTCGCTTGCTGCCTTCTCTCCGTAGGCTGCGTGGTTTTCCCTGGGTGCTCGCCTCCTTTTTATGAGGCCACCTCTCTGCTGGGAGCCCTGCCTTTAGGACCTCATTTACCATGGTTATGTCCTAAAAGCGCTGTCTTCAGAGATAGTTACTTGGAGGCTAAGGATTCAACAAATGGACTTGAGGGGCGCACAGTTTAGTCACATGCGTTCAATTTATAACAAAGGAAATTGCAGTCGGCGAGGGGAAGGGGGCAGAACTGTGAACCGAGCTAGGACAGCTGGGAATTCATCGCCGAGGTCAGTGGGAGTAGTGGACAGAAGTTCCGAGGAGGAGGCAGGAAGGGTGTGGCGCTGGTGCCCGGTCCGGCTTTCCTCCGGGTGGGGAGGGAGCTCGGCCGATACTCAGGGCGGCTGCTCTCCGACTTGGGACTTGCTGCACTGGCTCCCGCAGGTCTGGGGGAGAGCGTCTGCCCGCAGTTTGTCTCCACTTTCACCATTGTTCCGGGTGATTCCCATGCCCGGGCCCCAGCAATAAGCTCTCACCTCCCGGGGGCCAGCAGCGGGGTGGTGCCTTTGCCCAGCAGTGTGGTGTGTGTATGTGGTGGTGTGAGGAGTTCTCTTTCAGTTTCACCTACTCTGTTTACATTTCTCTTTAGATCCAAGGTCTTAGACGTACCTTGCACTGTAATTCTTGTGTTCTTTGAAGGTTTTATAGTAAATTGGATTGGTTTTCATTTTCTCTCATGGCTGATTTGGGATTCAGGCTGTCTTGGGTTTGATGTTTGTTGTTTCGCAGTCACTCGATTCCTAACTTTCAGCACATTGTTCATTTCTTCTCTTTGGTTCTCCTATCCTTTGGGCTGATGATGTCATTTTAAAGAACACCTTTATTCTAGACAGGGCTTTGACGAATGCGCAGCATTAGATAACATGCCTTTAACTTTGTTGCACTAGGAAGCACCATTTAAAATGAGAAAGCAGATTGAATAGTTGAAGGGAATTGTCTTTTTTAACATTGAGAGGGTTTTGCTCTACTGTGATTTTAATTTTTTTTAGAGATTTTTTTTCATGTAGTGATTCTAAATCATCACCCAAGGCTATTCTGTAATTTCCTCTTGTGTTTAGACCTACCTTTTTCTTTTTTCTGGTTCTGGGGATTGAACCTAGGGCCTTCATACTGAGCTACATTCTCAGCTCCTTTTAAATTAAAAAAAATTTTTTTGAGACGGGCTCTCGTTAAATTACTAAATTGCCCAACCTGGGCTTGAACTTTGTGATCCACCTGTCTCAGACTCCCAGAATCCTGGGATTACAGGTGTGCACTGCCATGCCTGCTTAAATTCTTTGTCTTGAAATTGACTAGTGGCTTCAAGCAAAAGCTGTGGGGGCATAAGGGAGGCAGGTGTGACTAGCATCTATTGGGTGTTATGAGAGTGGTCATCTCAGTTTTATGTCACTTAATCCTCACAGCAATTCTGTAAGGTAAGTGATATTATCCCACCATATGGATAAGGATAAAGATAAAGATCAGAGAGGGTAGGTAACTTGCTTAAGAGCCAGTCAGAGTGGGGGCACTGAGTTTCAAGCCTAGGTTTTCAGAGCATTCAACTTTTTTTTTACTCTACCCTCTCCTTTTGCTCCTTGCTGAATAATTCATTCATTCACCAGCAACTGTTGGGTTGCCTATTGTGTGTTGTACCTTAGGGGCACAGGGAGGAGCGGTCTGTGCTCTGGTGGAACCAGAATGACCCAATGAGATTTACCTTCCAGTAGGATTACGGGTGATCTGTGGAGTGGCAAGAGACACCTTGGTAAAAGGTGACACTGGTTGGACTTAGGGGGCAGAGGAGATGGGCGCAGAGAAGGGGGTGGATTTGAGATGCTGCTTGGAGAGAAGCTGCCATGGTGGGGCAGGAAAGAGGGCTGGGGATGTGGCTCAGTGGTACAGTTCTTGCCTAAGGGGTGGTTTAGGGATTTGGAAGGAACCAGAGGAATTGTGTTTCATGCCAGGTTTAATTTGAACTGAGTACTGTTTCCTGATACAAGGAGGAAGAGGCTGGAATGGTGGCCTGAGTGATTAACAGAATAGTATCTCTGTTAGCATATCCCTGTGGAGCGAGCTGTCCATAACTCAGGTAAACCTCTGCGAGCCCTGTGAGGGTCTGGTCTGGGTTTGGGCATCACTCTCATATAAATGGTATTTCAAGCCATGAGGCAGAAAATGATCAGGGAAAGCATGCAGATGTATGTATGATAATAGAAGTATGAGGCAGTATTATTGCTCTACTCCTACGGAGAATTTTCATAGCCTCGTAGCCCGGCTGGATGGGGAGAGCAGCCCACTTTGTGGCTGCTGCATGGAGGACATTAGCCACAGCACATCCCCGGCGTGTTGGCAGTCTGTGGCCTTTCCACTAACCTGTGTCCAGATGTCCTCACCTCCCTGAGAGACTCACCTGAGGGCATCGGCATGGGGATCCCCGATTCGAGGAGCATGATGGCACATGCATCGGCACTTCATTAAGTTTAGATAAATGGTGGAAAAGAAGTTTCAGCTGAGATACCGAAACTAAGGCATCTGGGGTCACTCACTAGCAGATTCACTATTACACATCGGTCTTGTTGCATACAAGCTTTAAAAACAAAATATTTTGGATATCATACACTCTCTGGGTTACACTTAGTAGAATTATAAATGTTCCATCTCAGAATGCCAAATATAAAAGAAGCCGTATGGGAACAATTGCAAAATTAGATTGATACTAACAATAGTTAAGAAGTGGAAATAGTTCAAATGTCCTTCACCAGGACAACAGGTAAAAAGAATTGTGGGAAAGTCATTCATTGGACAACATGGTTGAATATGTTGAACACCAAAACATATTGTTTAGTGAAAGAAGGCAGATACAAAAGAATACATGCTAATACATACTGTGTGATCTCACTCACATGAAGTTCAAGAACAGGCAAAGATGAGCAGAACAGTAGGGATGCCCGCGAGGTGGGGACTGACCAAAGGGAGGTGTGAGGCAACTTTCTGGGCTGAGGGAAGTACTCACTGTTCTGCCTAAGGCGCTTGTTAAACAGGTATATTCATTTGTCCAGGCTCATCACCTTGTGGCTTTAGCTTTGTACATGTCACTGTATGTAAGTTTTTATCTTAGTAAAACAAGGCAACAGCAGCATAAACAATATGCTGAGGAATTCGGTGGAGATGAATACAGAGGATCTCTGTCCCTTCAGATGCAGAATGACTTAATTTTCGACTCTCAGCTAGGTCTACACTATAACATCTGTTCTGATGATGACTACATAATTTACAGTGCAAGCTAGGGTACTTCGGGTGGCTAAGGGAATGCAACTGTAAATTACACTGGGGCGACAGGTAGAACCTATGACTGGGTTTCTGTACTGGTCACATGTGGTACCGCACTGCAGGCACAACCGGAGGTGGGCGCTGGTGCAGCCAGGGTAAGCCAGGGAAGAGCCTGCCTGGCCTCATGGGGAGGTGGGTAGAGGGAGCAGGGCCGTCGAGATGAGAGGGGAAAGTGGGAATCATCTGGGGTAAAGGGAGATGTGTTTCCCTAAATTGCCATTAATGAGCTTTTAAAAAAGATTTTTTTTTAATGTTTCAGAAGTTACTCATGTTGCTTTCGTTGTTCCTTTGAAACAGGAGATAGTGGATAGCCCCTTCCCGACATGGAGGATGGGAAGCCCGTGTGGGCACCACACCCCACAGATGGGTTTCAGATGGGCAGCATCGTGGACATCGGGCCCGACAGCTTGACGATTGAGCCCTTGAACCAAAAAGGCAAGGTGAGTTTCTCAGAAAGATTTCAAAATGTGATTCCTTGTTGAAAGTAGGTATATTTTCAAGAGAGATACATATTTCTCTTCTTAGAGAAGTAAGATATTCCTGGCAGAATAGAGGGGAAAAAAATTCTGCTAAGTTAATCTTAGTTCTCTGTTGACTTCTTTGATTGAAATCAGAAGTTCATACCCTAGGGAAAGCATGGTGTGCGACAGTAAAATCAGACAAATTTAGTGAGCCTTTCATAGCCATATTCTTTTTTGGAGGGGGTAATAGGGGATACCAGGATTGAACTCAGGACCTTGCGCTTGTGAGGCAGGTGCAGCGCCACTGAGCTAAATCTCCGGCCCCTGTAGTCATATTCTTAAGCAGCTCTGTGATGAAGTTGAAACAACATTTGTATTCCTTATGCTACTTTACTGAAATTATTGGCATACCTGTGATGTACTCAAAATGTTAGGAAGTAAAAATATGAAAATGCATGGTGCTGTGTAATCAGGGTTTACTTTTTGCTTGGCCTTTACATGTCTTCTCTTTTGTTTTTGAACACTTTTTATTAAACTTGTTAGCATGACATTTGAATAAATGTTTCTATTGAGTAAAAATACTGAGTTGTAAACTTCATTTATTACTATTTTTGTGTTGATGCCGCAGAGTATGCTTTAATCCTGTACATGTGCGATTTATTTCCTTTCATGCTTAGGCACAGCCTGGACAATGTTATAAAATGGAAGTTGGGGGACGGTGTCCAGGAATTGTGAGCTGCTGGCGGAGATCGAGTCCGTTGTGAATACCTCTCCTTTAGGGAAAACAGCTTTGCTGTTTTCAGTTTAACAACGATTCCTGTTAAACACGTCTTCCTATTAAATTAGACTTGTGGATATCATTTCTGTTTATTTTACACTCTGCAAGTGTTCATGAATAATTTATATTCTACCGATACATGGTTAACTAATGCCATATGACTACCATCCTTCTGGGAACCTTAGAAAAACAAGGTGGATCCCTCTTGAGGCTTTTCAGAAAGAAAACTATTCTGTTACTGTAAACAACCTAGGAAACAAAATGCATAATACATAATGTGCCGTGTTAGAGGAGGCCAATTAAAGATACCTTTGGGGAAAGAAAGAAAAAAGGTTTCTAGATTTTCCTCTTATTAACAGGTACCCATTTGTACTTACAGTGCGGTACATATTAAAAAAACAAAATAATTTTTAGACATGTAATTATTTTATGCATTTAAAGCATTAGCTTTTTATTTAGCATAGTTTATAAGCACAGTAAATCAGAAGGCTAAAATGAAATGAAAATTTTATTTTCTAGGTATATTCTATTACATTTGCTGGTGACAAAATCAGTTCAAGCATAAGAGAAATTTGATTTATGAGGATATTTTTCAATATTCTAAATATTTTAATGTGCTTTAAGTGGTGCCTTATTAGTATTACTCAGGTGCCTATAGACCCAATAGTAACAGTTTAAATTATGGAGTCATGTAACTTTTAAGGATTTGTAGATAATTCTTTAATCTAAAGTTGATATTTCTTTTTCATAAAAATTATTTTTTTGAGGATTAACAAATTATCAAGGATTACTTTTCATGTTGATTTCCCGTCTTTCTGATTGAAATTTTAATAAATTGCCGAGTGTCTTAATAACCAGATGTGTAAAATGATCCATAAGAGAAATAAGATTTTGCTGAGCTAATTCATGGGCTAGGGGTCATCAGCCTTTAAATGTGACATGAAAAGTTCATGAAGCGGCAGACCAGTCACCCTAGACGACCTAGCACCAGGGAAGAGGAGAGCAGTCGGCACTGGTGGGGATACATCTTTGATGGTGGTAGTGGCTTTCTTGGGTCTCCTCTGTGCCCCATAGTAAGAAAGATTGTACTTTGCTTCAGGTATGTGTGTTGTGTGTATTTGAATGTATGAGAAATACATTTTACATGTCCACGTGTGTATGTAGAGTATGTGTGTTTGTGTGGGTATCATAAACAAAACAGTTGATCAAATGAAACATGGTTGGCACAGGCACTATTCTGTTAAAATGCTGTCTTGACACCTGAGTTGGTTTCTCATCCCTGGAGTGCAGCACTCTGGCCTTTAGGTCAAAGCCCAAAGCACAAGGCATATAAGGGCCTGCATGTCCTTTCCCTTGTCTGCCTTGCTGGTGGTGTACTTTCCTCGGCCAGCAGTTTTCCCCTTGATAGTCTTGCCTTGCCCTTGTGCGCCTGTTTCTTTGCTCTGCTTCTGTTCTGCGGTGCTGTGTCCCTGCCTGCAGTTCTTGTTTTGCCTGGTGTGCCACTCTCTGTAGCTCTTTACTTAGCAGATGGCTATTTATCTAAGACTGAGGTTACCTTCTGTGTGGAAATTTTCCGCAGACACCAGATCTCTCTCCCATGAAACAGAATTAACCATTGATTAGTTTTTCCTTTGAGGGGAAATATAGCTTAGCTTTCCTGTAGTCGCCGTCAGAGGTCATTGTTTTGTATGTCTTCCTTACCAGTGAGTGTTCTTCTCAGTGCAGCAACTGCTTCATTGGTTGGGTCTCTTCCAGGAGCTTGTTATGTGTTTTCTGTGGGGTTGGTGTTTTATGCTAGGTGATCAGTGTGTTCTTTGGTATTGGTTCTTTTTTTGCTAGGAGGAAAAATCTTCCTCCCTTTAAAAGTTGTCAGGAGAAAAGTGATGTTTTTCTTGGAGAGGAGAAGAAAATGAGGGTTACAGGTAATTTGAGGGGTGAAGCAGTAGGAAGAGTAACTCTCTTTGAGAACTTGTTTCAGTGTGCTCTTAACCTTGTAAGTAGCTCTGTGTCACCACCCTCCTCTCAGCTTCTGTCCCTGTGCTCTAACTTCCTGGGGTCTTTTTCACTTAGCATAGGTCTGCCAGGCTAGCCCCAATCCCTGGAACAAGGGTCTTTGTCCTGACTGTCATAGCTGTGACAAGTGGGATACAGTTCTCTAATGTTACCAATGTGTTTTCCTATGGAATCATTGTGATATAGAATCACTGTGGGTTGCTTCATGTTATCATTCATAATCTTAGTGTACATTATGGGTTAACATTCACCTTTGTGCTCTCTTCTCTAAACTTTTTCCACATTTCTAACACTGAGAACATACGTACTGGGTTCGAAGTGAGAAACTGCCGGATCTGTTAGAGCATAACAGTTTTCTAAAGTGACTCTGACTTCAAGTTGAGATCGTACTTGCAGCCTGGATTTTGCTCTGTAGACTATAATGGTGGCCTTGTCTTGTATAATGTTCTCACACCCCCATACACACACAGACGCATGCACAGACCTGCAGATGCTGTTATTTTTGGTAGTAGAGATCAAACCCAAAGCTTTGCGTGTACTAAGCATGTGCTGTACTTCTCTACAAGTATTATTCTAAAATAATTGGACCATTTTTCTTTAGAGTTTCATTTGATACGTTTGGAAACTTTAACCACAAGAGTAATTGTAATTGTTTAGAGGTATAAATTTATAAGTAACTGTTAGAAGAGCAAGGATTAAAATTTAATTCTCTTTTGATGTAGTTTGATATCATTTGTTCTCCCTTACAAGATGTTATCTTAATTCTGCTGTCTACCATAGAATTCAAGTAGTGAATTCAGTGCAGGTTTATTTATGGATACTTTTTTTATGAACCAAATATTTTCTGATACTATATATTTCTGACACATTTTTGTACAAGAATTTCTATCAAATATGTTTTATTCATATATTAAAATTAATGCTTTATTACATTTTATTGAATGCTACTTTTTGCTTTTTAAAAGCAAATTTGCTGTGTATACAAACATTAAACTTTTTATTTTATTTTATTTTTTTGGTACCACGGATTGAACTCGGGTCCTTGTGCTTGCGAGTCAGGCCACCGAACCGCAGAGCTAAGTCCCCGGCTAAACTTTTTATTTTAGAAAGAGTTGTTGAATAGTATGCCTGTGTAAAAGTTGACATTAATGTGTCACTCTTGGTGTAAGAGCCTAGGATGCTTATTTTCACAGTTCCATTATTGACTCAGGTCCACAGTAATAGTGGGAACTGTTTTTGAGGAAAGTTACCACTTTTGGGGTTAATGCCTTATTAAATAATAGGATCTGTACTGAATTTTAACAAAGAATATATTGTTACCCGCATAATGTATGCAACCAATTAAGCTCCTTTGTTTTTCTTATTATATATAAGCTTTTAATTAGTTTTTTTGTTTGTTTGTCAGACATTTTTGGCTCTTATAAATCAAGTGTTCCCTGCAGAAGAGGACAGTAAAAAAGATGTGGAAGATAATTGTAAGTATCAAGTTCAAAGTTAGTTCTTAGCCCAGAAAAAGAAACTTTCCTCCCCGCAAATAAGTTATTGGTTGAATTGCTAGTACATTATACTGGTTCAGAGAAAACTGCTGCCTTTGGATACGAAAGTTAACCTGAAAGGCGGAAATTTGTCTTTATCTCCGGTGTGCAATTTAGTGAGAGTCTCCCGATTGTCCCTTAGTGTTGTTTCAGCTGTGTACATGTGGGGGCGGTAGTAATTTACTGGGAGACTCGGACTAAAGCTTCTCTCCTGTTGGCAGTCTTGAGTGTTAATTTGAATCTTACCTAGAGTCAAGAGATTTTTGTAGCAGTACCTGTGGCTCAGTAATTTGCAAGTGGAGCCAGTAGGAGTCATTTCATGTCATTGTGTGAAGCAAACCAACATTAAAAAAACTATGTGATAACTTCTTATTGAAGATTTTATTTCAGAAAATTATATTAAAATACAATATCAGCTCCGGGCGTGTGGTCCACACCTGTAATCTCGGCTTCCGGAAGACTGAGGCAGGAAAATTGCAAGATCAAGCCCAGTCTGAACAACTAGTGGTGTAGCAAGCAAGACCCTGTCTCAAAATAAAAAAGGGAAAACGTGGCTCGATTGAAAGGCACTGGGCTTAATACTAGTACATACTAGTACCACCTAACAAAACAAGTCACAGCACAACACAACACTGTACAACACAAAGCAAAGCAGCACCAATTCAACTTATAAATAGTGTATTTGGTGAAAAAACCCTTATCCAGTGTGCAGGCTATGTTCCTACATATTCAACCTTAAGAAGTAATCACATTTCATTTTTTATTTTAATTTTAAAAAGCTTTTTAGTTTTGGGGGTACCAGGGATCGAACTCAGGCCCTTGTGCTTGCGAGGCAGGCACCGGAACCACTGAGCTAAATCCCTGGCCCTCTCACATTTCATTTTTTAAAGGGGGGGGGTTTGTCATTTTTTGTTGTTGTTATTAAAAAAAAAAAACTGAGAAAATCAAATTGAAAAGAAGAAAGGTTTATTTTGACTCAGAGTTTTGGAAGTTTCACTCTTGACTATCGCCGGTGGGCGGGTGGGCAGGTTCTCCTGGGGGTGTGTGTTCGCGAGGTTTCTCAGTCAGAACAGCTCAGAAACAGACTTGTGGAGGAGCTGCATCCCCTCTGTACTCATTGACTCCCCTCAAGCTCCAACCCCACCCTCCGCTCTCCTCGGCCTACATTTTGAATCCAGGGCCTTTGCATAAGCTCTATCCCTTACCCTTTTTATGTTTTACTTTTTTATTTTGAGACTGGGTCTCACTATGTTGCCCAGGCTGGGCTTAAACTTGTGATCGTCCTGTCTCAGCCTTCCAGAGTGCTGGGATTACAGGTATGTGCCATCACACTCAGCCAGACATTTTAGTATAATGTTTTGAAATACATTATCAATAAGTGGTTATTAAATAGTAGTAGTTTTAATGTTAGTTTGCTTCAAAAAGTAATGCTGAGTGATTCCCACTGACTGAACTTCCAAATCACCTAGCTGTGTATACTGCTAAGCTCCACCTTTTAAAGTTGTCACCATTCCAGTAGCACTGAGCTAAGCACCAGGCCTTTAACACATGAGCTTTTGGGGTATGTTTCAGTCCAAACTATGGGAGGGGGGACAGTGTTTAAAAATCACATCCAGTTGTCACGGTGTCTAACATTAAAAACTCTGTATTTCAAGAAAAAAGATGAGACAAAGGAATAGAGTTACTCTCATTGATTCTCGCCAGAGTTCGCTGTTGGGTAAGCCCATGTGCTGCCGATCTGTACACAGGGCCTGGTGGGGTGGCTGGGTGGTGAGAGGGCCCTGGGCTGAGGGCTGCCAGGCCTCAGGGAGGATGCTGACTGCAGTTAGCACGCTCACGTGCCTGTGGGCAACTTACGTCTCTTCTGAGATTCTCATCTATACAGTAGGAGTATTATTGTTGTTCTACATTATGAAACCCATCACAAAGGCAGCTTTGGTTGATTTAAGAAAGTCAGTTTTCCCCAGGAGCTTGTTCTTTTGTCAGTCTTGTCACAATACTACTGAGCTGTCTGAATGACACACTGGCATTGTCCCTTGGGGTCTCAAATGTATGTCTTTGCTCTTTTCTGTATCGTAGTGATAATGTCATGATTAAATGATTGATGTCTGTAGAGTGTGATGAAGGTTCCGTTAGGTATATGTGGTCTTCAGGCCTAGTGTGGTGGCGCATGCCTGTGATCTCAGCACTCGGGAGGCGAGGGGATCACCTTGAGTTTGAGGCCAGCCTGGGCTCCATAGTGAGTTCAAGACTGGCCTGAACTACATAGCAAGATCCTGTCTCAAAAAACAAAAAACAAAACAAAAAAATATTGTCCTTAGGTGGTGCCATAACAGTATAGGTAAAATTCATTATCTGCCATTAGCTCTAAGTTTTCTGGTAAAGGGTTTATATGTAAGAATGGGTATGTTAGTTCTGCCATTTTAATTTTATTTGGGGGCATTAATACCAGAGTAGGAAATAATTCATGGATATAACATCAATAATTAAAAAGAGAATAGCAGCCGGGCATGGTGGTGCATGCCTGTAATCCCAGCACTCGGGAGGCTGAGGCAGGAGGATCGCTGTGAGTTCGAGACCAGCCTGAGCTGCATAGTGAGTTCCAGGTCAGTCTCAACTACATAGTGAGACCCTGTCTCAAAAAAAAAAGAAAAAAAAAAAAGATAATAGCATATTTTCCCACTGATTTTGAGCTGTTGTTGCTATATGACATACAATGTTCTTCATGAATTATAAGATGTTAGATGGTGAGAATAAGTATAGAATATAAAATTGCAAAGAACTCTAAAAGTTGGCTTATTCATTCTTTTTTTTTTCAGTGATGAGTTACTTTTATAACTATAAATCTGGAATTAATTGGCTTCTGCGGTATTGAAATTATGTATTTTTTTCTTTCAGTGAATGAGGGCTGTATTCAATAAGCAGGATTTTAAAAATACCCAGTGAATTCTCTAGCCAGATTTATTTATTTATTTTTTAATTGTGTTTATTGATACATTTTAGGTACACAGTACAGTTACATTCATAATTGGTTTTACATGACAGGTCTTGGTTCTCATTTTTTCCCCTTGTCCCTACTCTCTCTCCACCCCCTCCTTCCCTCCCCATTTACAAACACTTTATTTCCATTTTTTCATTTTCTCATATTTTTTTATTTTCTATTATTAGCTTTCCTCTACCCTTCCCACTTTCCCTACACCTTTAGCCCTTTTCTTTCTATTGCACATTGTCAATTATCTCATTAGGATCTTATGTACTATTATAGTTCTAGTGAGATTTAATAATGAAGTTATACTTGTTCTTCTTAGGAACTTTTGGTGTGTTATGTACTTATATCACCAAAGTGTTTGTAAAGAAACAAATTATGTTTATACTTTTGCTGTCTATCTTCTAAATTTATACATATACAACTAGGTGTTAAAGGCAAACAATTCATATAAAAATACACATAAAATAATAAGATAGGTATAGCAAAAGAATCTTGTTTGACAGCATTGACAAGTGTTGAATTGTATGCCGGCTGATCCAAGTAACCCTAGGGATAGGGCTCAGTACCAGGAGAAGGAATTGGGTGGGACGGGCAGCTGAGACCCTTGTGTATCTCCCTAGGTCTCACCTTCAGGGAGGTGTAGGCATGTAAGACTTAAATTCTCACTTGGGCAAACTGAAGGTTACAAATACTGACTGACCTTTCTTTTTCTCCATGTTCTCATGAAAATGGAGCAGCCTTGGGTAGTGTGATGTAAGGACCCCCGCCTTCCAAATTCTCACTGTCTTTGGCAGGTATTTTACCTCCTAAGCAATCTGCTTGGCTTAATGGACAGCTGTCCCTGAGAAGGCAGCGGAATGTAGAATGCACTGGAGAGGAGAGCTAGCAGCCATTCTTGTGCTGGTACAGGCTTATAGGATAGCTCTCTGTAGGGTTATGAGGGTTTTTTTTTTGTTTGTTTGAGACAGGGTCTCACTGTGTAGTTGAGACTGACCTGGAACTATGTGGTCCTGAACTCACAGCGATCCTCCTGCCTCAGTTTCCCAAGTGCTGAGATTACAGGCATGTGCCCCCTCACTTGGCTATGAGTTCTTACTTAGAGGAAGCAGATGATGTCCCACAATCAGGTACTTCAGAGGAAAGCAATACATGGGTGGGGGGTCATTCGGCAGAGTCCTTTGATCAGGGAAGAGCAACATACAGGCCCGATTTCTAGGAGACTAGGGAGGAAGAAGGGTATGAGCAGAAAACGACAGGTGACCACATACCAAAGACAGATATACCTCTGCTGCTTACCTCACATCCTCCCTCAAGGATGTTCAGCTTCTATGAGGCTCCACCCACTTCTTACTCTCACTCTACCTTAAGTGTTATTAGAAAACAGTGAGGCCCTTAGAAGAAGAATTCACTGTCATATGAGTGCAGAAGCACGGATTTTCTTTGTTGAGATAGGTATAGCAAAAGACTTGTTTGGCAGCATTGACAAGTGTTGAATTGTATGCCAGACACACGTGCAGAGTAGGCTCATATACGGCAGCGGTAAGAGATCCCAGCACAACAAGTAAGTGCAACAAGCACCATCCCGCTCTCAAGGCCCTTAGAGCCAAAGCCTGATATGTAAATTATCCTTTTAATCCGGGCACTATGTGGAAAGCAGCGTAAGGAAGCCACAGAGATGAGAGTGCCCTGGTGGGAGTGGTGGGGACGGGGAGGCACTGTGAGAGAGTCTCCGAGACAGCCTTAAAGGAGAGGGCGATTCTTGGCACTTAGAGAGGCAGAGGATATTCTAGGAGGAAGCCACCAGTGGTGTCTGGGTAGGTAAACACTTCAGTCTCTTTATAGGTTAGATTATACTACGTTGTGAAAAGTTATATAAAAGGTTATTTGTAGGTTTACTAAAATGTAGGTTTACTAAAAGCTTTGATCAACTACAATGTGGATGCTGATAATTAATAGAGACCCACTGACTTTTTTTTTAGTTGGAGAGAGATTTAACTAGGACTCTGATTTAGGCTGCTGTAATTATACAGGAGGTGATAAGATCGAGGTGGAACAGTGGCTATGGACAGAAAAGAGACATTTCAGACATTCACAGTTTGCTAACATTGGTGAGCTTACTGTGTGCTGTACTCTTTACATGCTGCACAGACTTGGAAACTGTTTTAGAACAAGGAACATGCGAGCAACTGGTTCTGATACTGACTAAAGTTTGTGGTTTGGATGACCGAGAAAGTAGTGCTGCTAATAATAGCAAGAAGGTGCTTGAGAAGAGGACTGGTTGTGTCTGTTTGGCGTGTGGGATTAATGAAGCTCAGGAGATTGGAGGGCTTGCAGAGTAGATTGGGAGGAAACCTCAGTGCATCACTAGCGCAGACATCAGAAATGCAAGGTATCGGTCCCACTTCTGCCTTAATTAGTGTCATGTCCGTGTGGGGCAAAGCGTACGTATTTGTCCAGAGTTCTTACCTGGTTATGTCGGCTGGGAGGGACTGAATGATCTGCTTGTCCCTTAGCATTCTAAGTCTTGTCTTCTGTGCTTTAACTGTACGATTCTGAGCATCATGGGATTAGTGTCCCATCTTTGTGTCAGAAGTGTATTAAAATCAGAGTAGTCCTTTCTGTCTGGATAATACTTTACTCCTTCACCGGGCCTCATCAGTGTGTACTCTCAGTGGTACTCACTAAATGTACTTCCTAGCTGGAATTTCATCGCTTAAAAATACCACTGTACACATAGGTGAGCTGGATTTATTTTAGGCATACGTTCTACCACTATACCCCCCACCCCTGCCCCAAGCTGGATTTATTTTAATTTAGCCCCTGGTGTCTTACATGTACCTGGGTTTTAAAAAGATGAAATTAAATCTGACCTAACAATTTGAATTTTAGCTTGGGTCAGAGTTAATTCCAATCAATACAGTTTTGTTTATTTTTGCTTTTTTTTTTAACTGTTTAATGATTTACCAATTTTATGTTTTAGGTTCACTAATGTACTTAAATGAAGCCACATTGCTCCATAATATCAAAGTTCGCTACAGTAAAGACAGAATTTATGTAAGTATTTTAGCTAAAACTTAGTATCTTACCTATGGTTTATTTTTGTGTGGGAGTCATTATTTTGCATGACTGTTCGCCTTTGTCAGGCTCGACATTTTTCTCACAGGAAATCCTGCTTCTCTGAGCCTGTGGAGCAGAATGAACTCCAGGAAGACAAGGTTCTTTCTCATTTATTGCTCCACCTGCTCAGGATGTGCCTGACACACAGTGGGCATTTAATTTGTGGAGTGAAATAACAAATTCAGAGTATCATTTGCTATCATTCAGATTTTAAAAATGTCAAAGTATTTACAAAATCAATTATTTTGATTTTGATTGCTCTTTTTGCATGTATGTCTGTAGTTCTGATTAATTAAGTTCACTTTTCACTTTGTTGTGCAGATAATTGAAGGCAGCGTATAAGGATTATATATTAAAGTCAGAAATTTGAAGGAGGAAAAAGTAAATTAGAATAGAAGGTAGTATCTCAGGAAATACCAACAAAATGCTGATCTTAAAGGCTTAAGTTATTACTTTACTACTGTGTTTTAATTGCAATTATTCATTGGGTGTGTCTGAGATTTTATGTTCTAAAATCTCCTAGTCTAGATTCTTTTGTTGGCTGGAAATAGATTACTTCACTGTGGTTCTTCTGCTAGAAAGATGGGGCTCTTCATTATTTTTGAACGAAGAAAACACCTGGCTTCTTTGACGCTTCCTAGATCAAATGACAGTCTTCATCTTTTATATCACTATCAGTTTGCCTAATTGTACATACTTAATTCTGACTGAATTACATCTAGTCTTTGCCATCTGTCCAAGTAGTGACAGCTGGGAAATGGAACTAATGTAGTCAATTCTGAGAGTTGACCTGTGGTATACGCAGCACATATTCTGCCTATGCACGTACATTTTACTTTCTTTCTTAAAGATTTTTCAAAATCAACTAAATAGTATATGTAAGATTAGATATGAATATTCTTAAATACAGATATATTTAGAAGAAAAATTATGTTGAATAGAATCAAATGTGTGCTGAGTGCCATTTTTTTAGGTCACAAAATGATACAAAAATGTGTTAAAGCAACAAAAAATTTGTTTACCTTACTATAAATCAATGAAAGATAATTTATAAATGACTAGAAAACATAATCTTTGAAGTAGAAGTGTGACATTAGTGTTTTCAAGGTTAAGTGACTGGTATGACCCCTCGATAATTATGTCCTTCATTTATAAACTAATAATATGAGCAATACATAAATATAATTGTTATTACTATAATGTATGAAGGAAAAAGTTACCATAATTATTAATAAATGATGGAAAAATTTTAGACTAACAGTTTAAATTTGATATTTTATGTTTTCCATGAGATACCATTATTCTTTAGGTTTGGGTAAAATAACAGCCTACATTTAGTATTTTTATAGTTACTAAAATCTCTGATCCTTTCCTTTTGTCTCCCCTGGAAAGATTAAGATCTGGAGGTTCTTATTTTTGACTCTGTTCCAAGAGACATCTTTGGGAGCATTTCCTATATTCTAGATTATTTGTCTATTAAGAGTTCTGGGCTTCCACAGAATTTCTCTTCCAAATTAGAAGCAGAAAAGCGAAAAATACGGCCCTTTGTGCTCTAGTTTTGTCAGTATTACTAAACCACAGCCCTCCACTGAACTAACCAGGAATTTTATAAATTCTGCTGGTGCATTTTTCTGATCTTTTAAAGCCACAGTTAAATTCCAAATGTAAAAGCAAGCTTAGGATATTCATTAGACATTTAGCCCCATCAGTGTTTCAGTCAGTGGTTTGCCTGTGTTGGTTTGCAGAACTCTGAGACCAAGAATCACCTAGTGCTAAAGCCCTCTTTGGCATTTGCCACTGGGGATGGGCCCAAAGTCTGCCACGAGCTATATTATCATCATCATCAGCAGCAGGGTGAATGAGGCAGCCTGTGCGAAAATTCACTTAGCCAAGTTCAGCTCTAAGAATCAAAGAGGGGAGTAGATTTCATAAGTGGAGAGATAGAGGCCTTTAGAGACTCAGATTTGTGTTGAGGGTGACTTGGTGGTGTCATGTACCAGGGTAGAGTGTTTTAGTTATTTTTTCTGAGGCAAGGGAGTTGGGGAAGAGAGTATCTTACTTCTAGATATGCTGAGTTGGAGATGACTGGGACAGGACAAGATAAAAAGACTTACTGAGTTGGAGAAATAATAGATCCTATAGAGAATATTTAGTATAGATATCGGAGTCCTGGATATCTAGAGAATTGAAGGAATCTTTTGCCTTAATATTAGCCTCGCTCAGCTTTAAATGAGAATAGTAACTGGAAAAATGTCATGTTTATGCCTTTTCTTTTAGACATATGTTGCCAACATTCTGATTGCAGTGAACCCGTATTTTGATATACCTAAAATATATTCGTCAGATACAATAAAATCATATCAAGGAAAGTCTCTTGGAACAATGCCACCTCATGTCTTTGCAATCGGTAAGGGATTTAATTGGACTTTGATGCTTATCTTTCCTTATGTTGTACAGACTTACTCAGCCTTCCTTTTGAGTTAATAAAAGGTACCATGAATTGAGCATATGTTTTGGGAGGCCTGTGTATCTCGGGGGCACAGCACGGGCGTTGTCAGGAGTAGGCATCTCCTTAGGTGTGTCTGCCCATTGGAAAGTGTGACATAAAAAAAGCCCCGTGATTCTTGTGACTCCTCAGTAAGATCCAGTTTATCTTACAAGTGTCCTTCTGCACAGCTCTGAGGCCCAGGCCATTCTCTCTCAGGCCACTGTTTGCATGACCCGGGCCAGATGTGAGCTGTGAGTGCAGACTTCTCCCAGGCATTACCTTGCATCAGGGCTCTATAAAATGATGGGGTAGGGGGATTTAGCTCAGTGGTTCTGCTGCCTGCCTGGCAAACGCAAGGACCCAAGTTCAATCCCCGGTACCAAAAAAAAAAAAAAAAAAAAAAAAAAAAAAAAGATGGGGTGGGAAGCGGCACCTTTTTCCTATTGCTGAAGAATCTGTGAGGAGACAGTGGTCTTGGCCTTCCCCAGCCTCACTGTTCTTGAAGCCCTCCAGCTCTGAGGCTCAGTGAGATTAAATTATTGGATCAGAGTTAGAATTTGCTGCCTACCCCTTTCCTACCAAGTTCAGAGATGTCAGCTAACTCACTTCTTTGCAGCCCGACATATCCCGCCGTTGAGTGTTGTTTAAGTGCAGCCCGCTTCTCGTTGTGCCTTCCCTTCGTGCTGCCTGTGGCCTGACCAGGCTTCACTTGCCAATTGGTTGCTGTGTGTGCGATACTGCTGGGCAGAGTGAAGGCACCAGGCAAGCCCAGCACATTAACTTTTGGTGCTGAGATGCTCTGATGAGCGTTGATACGTGCTCCTGAGGCAACAAAACGATACACAATCCTTAGATCTGAATATCAGCAGGCGAGGGTGATCTTGGAAAAGTGTTAGTTACATGTGTAAAATGTAAATAAGGTAGCTTTTAATTTTTAGCCTTTGCTAAATAAGTGTTTGGAATGATTCTATAAAAGTGAGTGTAACAGGTTATTGAAAAGTTAGACAAAGGAATGGGTATACTCTTAGCATGATACATGTCACTGTAACAAAGTATCTAAAAGACTCTGAGACAAGGAGGTTGTTTAGCTATAGTCACAGAGAAGACCGAGCCACACAGTGGAGGCTTTGTGGTGTGGGGCACCCCTTCCCGTGTCACTTCACTGTGGCTTGCAGTGACCAGAGTGAGTCAGACTAGGAGCAGCGAGAGGATAGAGGGGCCAGGCTTGTGCCTTTTTACAGCCCTTTTCAAGAACTCGAGAGCATGGGAGAACTACCTTCTGAGGGCATGGCCCTGAGGCCTCACCTCTCCGAGGCTCTGCCACCCTGCAGACCAGGCCTTCCATCACAGCGGACCCTTGGGGATCCTGGAACCACATCCCAGGCCCGGTTCTGTCCTCACAGAAAGAGACAGTTGTATAGCCTTCCTCAATGGTTAGCAAAATTTTAGGTAAGAAATAGTTGTCTTACTGAGCCAATGTGGTCAGGAATTTAAACAATTTTGACTTAATTTAAATGTCATTTGTTTTAATTTTAGACCACTCTAACAGAATTAAATTGTGCTTAATTTGCCTGTATAGTCTTAAAATTTAATTTTTGCCTCTTTACCAGGAGTTGAACCCAGGTTGTTGAGCAGGGTAAGCGAGCACTCTGTTACTATGCTACATCCCCAGCTCTTTTTCAAAAGTTTTATTCATTTAGAGACAGGGTGTTGTTAAGTTGCCCAGGCTGGCCTTGACTTGTGATATTCCTGCCTCAGCCTCCCAAATAGCTGGATATATAGATGTGTGCTACTGTGCCAGGTAAAATGTAAGACATTTTATAGGTTAAATTGTAGAGTGTAGGGGAAAATAGTTAAAAATTATATACAAAAATTACAAATCTAAGAGATTTAAAGCAGCAAATTTTAACTTTCTTTAAAATGCTGATACATTCTAAAGATGTTTAACTTGAATAGTATCTGTAGTGGAAAAAAACCCCACAGATTTATTTTTGCAATTACGTGATTTTTCTTTCCCAGCAGAATTTTTGGTTGCCAGATTTCTCGTCTGGAAGCTTGTACTTGTTGCTTTTCAGTGGGGACTTTGTTAGTTAGGTATAGTAAACCTTTTTTCTGTTGCTTTGAAAATCTCTTGTGCGGGGAGGGCTGAATGACAGCTCATGGTATGGAGGTATTGTCACACAAAATTAAGAGTTCTCTTATTTGGATTTTGTATCATTCCGCTGTTAGGATCAAGCATTGAAAATAAATCCGTTTAGAAGTGTTTTCAACAGTTTTGAAAGACTTTGTTTTAAAATTTCCCTTTTATCACACATTTTTGATTAAATTCTTTGGAACACATACACCTAAAATGAACTGTCTACATTTAAGGACTTTTCTATTTAATACATTGTTGGTCACCAATGTGTTATTTTGGTCCTAGCTGATAAGGCTTTCCGAGACATGAAGGTGCTCAGGATGAGTCAGTCTGTCATTGTGTCTGGGGAATCAGGAGCTGGCAAAACAGAAAATACAAAATTTGTTTTAAGGTGAGTATTCAGGGCCGGGGATTTAGCTCAGCGGTTCAGTGGCCTGCCTTGCAAGCACAAGGACCCAAGTTCATTCCCCGGTACCAAAAAAAAAGAGGTGAATATTCAGCTTCCCTGCAATATTTTGGAACCGGGTAACATTATTTTGGAGGTTAAAAATGCATAGCATAAAATTTACTGCCTTAACCTTTTCTGAGTGTGCAGTTTCATAATGTTACCACATTCACTTTGTTGTGGAGCCAGTCTCCAGACATTTTCATCTTGGATAACTGAAGCTCTGTGCCCATTAAATAGCAACTCTGCCCTTCCCACTCCACCAACCTCTGGCAACCCCCATTCTACTGTTTCTGTGAATGTAACTACTCTAGGTAGCCCACATATGTGGGATCACGTAGTATTTATTTTTCTATGACTGCCTCGTATCATAAAAAATTTCTTAGACAAAGAAGTAGAAATAGCAAATAACATAGGAAAAAATGTTTTAGCATTACTGGTTGTTGTAGAGATGCAGATGAAAACAACACTAAGGTTCCACCTCACCTCAGAAAGAATGGCTGCTATCAAGAAATTAACCAATAGCAAATGCTGGCGGGGTTGTGAGGAGAAAGGAACCCTTCTCCATTGTTGGTGGGAGTGCAGACTGGTGCAACCACTGTGGAAATCAGTATGGAGATACTTCAAACAACTAGGACTAGAGGTCCCATTTAATCCAGCTATTCCCCTGCTGGGTATCTTCCCAAAAGAATTGAAAGACTCATACCACAGTGATATATGCTCACCCATGTTTATAGTGGCACAGTTTGTAGTAGCTAAAACTTGGCAACAGCCCATTTGCCCATTAACTGGAGACTGGATAAAGAAGATGTGTTTTTTGTTCATATATATATGTATATATATATATATATATAAAATAGAGTACTGCTTAGCCTTAAAGAATGAGAAACTAGAGACACTTATAGCTAAATGGATGCACTCTGAGGCCATACTCTTAAGTGAAATAAATAGTACACACATGTATAAATACCAAATTGTTTCTCTGGTGTGAGAAACAAAGTGTAAATGAGGAACAAAATGTATAATAGATAATGTGAAATAGGAAGAAAAGGTCTAAAGGGGAATGGGAAAAGAAATTGGGAGGAGTAGGGAAAAGGAATAAATACGAGAAAAGGAAAAAACAGAAACAAAGTGTTTGTAAGTAGGAAGGGGTGGAGGGGTTGAAAGGAGGGCAGGGGAACAGGGAAAAATAAGAACCAAGATATATCATGTAAAGGTACAAATTCCCAATGATGTATGCTGTATACCTAAAATGTACAATAAACTTGATAAAAAAAAAAAGACTTCCCCCATGTAGTGTGTGTCTCGTGTTACAGTATGTCTTAGAATTTCCTTCCTTTTAAAGGAAGGTGTATACTACATTACACTGTACGTGTATACTGCTCTTTGTTCCTCCTCATCTTTGTTGGCAGACATTTGGGTTACCTTCACCTCTTGACTTTGTGAATTATATAGTTATGAAAACAGGTGTGCAAATATTTCAGTAGGTTGACTTTTTCTCATCAAAAGCATTTATTCATGTGAACAGCTTTACAAAAATGGTATCATTCGATTTCCTTAGCACTTATTCATTTACAGCTAATTTTGAATAGCGTGCTATTACATATTTTAAGTGACTCATGTTCCATGGAGAATGATGCTCCTTTAAGAACATGAGCTATCTGGAAAATTAATGAGCAGGAAGAACTTTTTGCATATTGGAATCCTAGCAACCTCTGCTTACTAAAACTCTGCCGATTTTGTTGTATATCTGGTCTTTTATTGTTCTGTAATCTTTACTGTTGATATCAGAAAATTCCCCAAGATGATCAGAAGTATCCATTTAATCCTGGGATCCGATACTCAATCAGTTGACAGGAAGTACTGCTGTTTCCTGGTTTCTCACTAGGCTGACTTTTAATACATTTGCTTACTTTAGGGCATAGTTTGAAATGGTAGCCTCTATCATTTTAAAGAAACAAGCACCTTTTGTGGACGCTAACCTGTAGATTGTTTAAAGTCAGCTCTGATACTTGAGGATCCTGGAAGAGACCAGTTCTGGTTAAGGAAATCTAGGACTGCTCCTTCAAAACCCAGAATCCAAAGGGGTGTTTTATTCTGTGATCCCTCTGTTAGTGTATTTGAGATCATTTTTTACTTTGAGTTTCTGCCTCCCTACACCTCCTACCTTTCTCCTCTGCTGCCATCAGTTTTCACACTGTTTAGAATCAGAGCATTTAAACACAGAAGGAGCTTCCACACTCATCAAAGTTCAGTTCTTACAGTACCCAAAGAAATTAATCTGATGGTGAAGCTACTGCTAGGAACGGGACATTCTTAAATTTCACCCATATTACCACTATATTATTTTAACTTATTACAGTTCTGGGTTGATTGTTGCATGGTGGGACCTTCTTTGAAATTTGTCTTTGCTTATATAAATGTATATGCTACTCAGAGTTATTTAGTAAAACCAATTGAAGAGTTTGTTAATGCCCCTTCTGTATGTGCTGTTCTGTTTAAATGAATGTGTCCTGATATTCTCAGATTTCTAAGTGATTCAATTTCGTATCCTTTTCTTTCCTGCAAATAATAGTCAATGTTAAATCTGTGGTGCATATACAAAAATGAACAAAAAGATAATTATAAACTTATAATGTATATTTGTGTTATAACTCAGTGGTTGCTTTCAGTGTTTTGAACTATGCCAGGCAAATAGTTTTTCTGTTGTATCTAACTGTTTAGTGTAATAACTCTTAAGAGTGGTAACTTCCCAGTTGTTCAGTAGCAGATTGCTTTATTTTCTGTAGCTAGCCATAAAGATTGAATTAATGGGCTATTGCAAAAGGCTTTAAAACCTCATAGGTGATGAGTTTTTCCATTTGAAATGAGTGGTATATTTAAAACCAAATAATAGTTGGTTAAATTAGCGTATTTCCCAGAACAGCTTAAAAATAACATTAATTTACATGTTAAAGACAATTTAAATAGAATTTACAATAAATTTAAAGTGGTAATAAAATATATTTAAACATAAATGTGTAATTTTTAGTTATAAGGATGATACAGGTTTCACTTTTATGTGTACTAAACACTAAAATTATATATGGTGTGAATATTATTGCATTCTAATTTTTTAAATCTTATGCTTTAAACAGATACCTGACTGAATCCTATGGAACAGGTCAAGATATTGATGATAGAATTGTTGAAGGTATTGTTTATTTTTATTTTCTATCATTTAGCATGTGTTGAAATTCACTAATAAGGACTTTTTCTGTGGTCTGGAAAAACCTTCTAGAGATGCAGAAGACTCCCTTATACAAGTCTTTGCTAAGGTGTTGCCTTCTCCCTTATTATCTCTCATCACCTACTCTACACGAATACTAGAAGGCAGGGAATTTTGTTTTGTATTTTATGCCCCTAGAATAGTATGGAATGCATAGCATAAATACCCACTGAATGAGTGGCAGAAAGGAACCTCTTTGGCTTCCTGTTTGTTTTTTGGGTCTTGTGTTTTTGTGAAGGAGGAAAGAGGGCACACAATTATTTGGTGTTGAGGTGCCTTTTTGGGAAAACTGTCTTAACCAGAATGTTCTCTTGGCAGGCAGGAATGTGTGAATTGATTTCCTTAAGCTGTTCTTGCTCGAAGACCTCTTAGAAACCCGTTGCACCCCGGTTTGGAGACACTGGCCTAGACCATTGTCACACTGAGTCAGCACCCCTATCTATGCCTGCTGCTGTCCACTCCCTTTGGAAGTGGGATGAGCTCTTTTGCTTTCAGTCTTTTGACAAGTTTGTATTGCTCACATGGTCATGCTCCAAAACCCTGCTCTTACCCTGTGCTCTTCAGTCCGGCCCTGCCCCTCACCTGCTTTTAATTTTGGTTCCTCTTCATCCTTGTGCTTTAGTCCTGTTGGTCTTCTTTCAGGTCTTGGGAGTGCTGTAGGCTTCTCTGTTTACTCTTCCTTTCCCTTGTGGCCCCCATAATATACTCAGTTTCACCCTTAAAAATTGAATAAATAAAAAACTAGTATGGGTTGACTCAATAAAAGGCTGCTTTGTGTTCTGATTTATTTACTTGAGAATTAAATATAAGCCTGATTTCTTCTTTGGTAATGTGCTGTGTAGTGCATAGTGTGTTCTAGTTGAGAAATGTTGGAAAGTGTTATTCTAATAGATGTAGCTGGATGGCTGTGGAGTTATTTGATGCATTCATAATTAAAATTCACTTGTTTTGGGAATGTATTTCTTATTAATAGCATAATTAAATGTGCTTTTCTGATGGAGTGTTTCCTATCCCATTTTGGGATAATTTGCACATATTAAATTTCACTTAAGTTATTTTGTAGGTCATTAGTAAGGGAGTTTGGGAGACCTAGGATTGAGTACTTTTTCTGTCAACAACAAGTCCTTGGTTTTTTTGAGAATTAGTTGACCGTATTGGCCCTAGTTTTCTTGCCCATCTGAAAAGTAGGATACATGCTAACACTTTTTATAGTTTTAATACTTTCTAAGCCATTTTGGCAAGTGAAATGGCTGAGGAATGATCTTTAAAAAGATGTGAAGATTAGCTTTCTGCCATGGAAAGAATAAGGAAATGGACTTTAAAATGCTTCATAGGAAATATTCTGATGATTTATGAAGCAGTTGAAGTTGGTGGTGAAGAATATGTAAGATTAATACTGATATGTGGTAAGCGTTGAGACTTTGGTAAGTATAAGTATAGATTCTAGTAACGCTTATCCAATCAGTGGGATTATAAGAAAATAACTTTTAAAACCATCCTGAGAGCCTTTCTTAATTTTATAAACTTTTAATTTGTTAAACTGAATTAGATGTGCATGTAAAAATATTTAATCTGGAGGTTATAACAACATATAAATATTTTAGAAAAGTAAGTTAAGTAATAAGTTTCTTGCTTGTAGTTTTGCAGTTTTATCCATTATCATCAGTAGTCTTTTTTTTTGTTTTTTTTTTCTTTTTATTGAGGTTATTGGTACAATCTAGGTATACAATACAATTACATTCATCACTGGGATTCTGTACCTTTACATAATAGGTCTTGATTCTCATTTTTCCCCTTGTCCCTGCCCTCCCTTCACCCCCTCCTCCCCTCCCCATTTACAAACACTTTATTTCCATTTTTTCAGTTTCTCTTATTACCTTTCCCCCACCCTTCCCACTTTCCTTACACCTTTAGCCCTTTACTTCCTATTTCACATTATTAATTATCTCATTAGGATCCTGTGTACTATTATAGTTTTTCACACCAAAGAAACTATTCAGTATTTCAGTTAAGAAATCTCTGTATGAACATTAAAAATAGGGAATCCTAAAATAAAACTAAAAAGCAAAGTAAAAGAGAAAAGGCAATGATGTAACATCAAAATAATCCTTAATTCTGGAGATGAAAATGGTCCCTGAACATATTTAAATTGCTTCTCGCGCTTATAGTCTTATCTTATTCTTTTTTTCATTATTTAGAGAATACTTTATTAGTTTCTGTAATCAAACCCACGTAGATATGACCTTACATATTTAGTATGATGTGTTACCCCTGTACACATGGAAAAAAAATAAATTAACAATTCTAGACCAATATGACTGTCCATTTCTGTACAATGCCAACTCAACACAGTAAATTGGGATGACTTTTTCCAAAGTTGGCAGCACCATTAAAGTTTCCCAAAATTCAATTTATATATAT
>NW_022900939.1:35671448-35727843 GCF_012274545.1 Fukomys damarensis
TGCTGGGCCTTCATGGCTTCTATCATGGTCCTGAGCTCATCTATTTTTTTTGTCAGTTTTTGCTCTAGAGTCTCGAATCACAACTTCAATTTTGCTCACTATCTCTATGGTTATCTGGGAAATTATTTCTGTTTTGAATTTTTCTAGAGCCTGATTGATCTGTTTTGTTACTTCCTGTGCTTTGAGTTCAGGGTGTCCTGGTGGTTCACTATCGGCCTTTTCATCCTCATTTGCCCTACTGTTTGCCATTGGTGAACTGGAAGTCTGTCCTTGTGTCTTGCTTAAGTGTTTTCTCATTTTAATTTTTGTTGTTGGACTGTCCTTGGTCTAATCTCTGGATTATCACCCAAATCTTCCTGATATAGTTGCACCCTAGCTTCTCTGTCTCTAATGACACACAGACATTCTCATCTTCATAACATCAGAAAAAACAGCTCATCAAATCAACCATAATCCTTTATCCCAGCCAGCAACACAATATGATCAAGCACAACTTGGAAACTGACAACCTGTGGTAGTCACTAATCTATCACCCTTAAATCATTTGAATTAAATTGAAATCAAGAAGCAGTCCAGAACATGTCTGCAGTGAACAAACTTTTCAATATAGTATATTTACCATTTAATGGCTCAGACAGAGCGAGGATGCAAGACCCCTGATCTCAGTTAGCTGATGGCTGAACCCCATGACGCTGACTGACCTCGGGCTGCAAGGCCCAGATTGAGTTCCCCATCCTTCTGAATGGTTGAACTCCGCAATGTTCTATTACAGGTTTCCCACGCCCTTTCTTTAAAGATGTTCAAAGTTGGGAACTCAGAAAAATACCCTTGATGACCACCTCTGTCTTTGCAGAGTGGGTCCAAAGACTTGCACAGTCAGGAGTTCTGAGAGTGCGGCGGGGGGGCTTATGGGGGTTCAGGGGTTCCCGCGCGGCTACCTTCCTGGCAGTTGAGCGATGGCTGCTGGTTCGGGAGCAGGCGTGGTTCTCCTTCCTGCGGTGGATCGGGGCCGGCCTACCTTCCTGGCGCTTGAGCGATGGCTGCTGGGTTGGGAGCAGGCGTGGTTCTCCTTCCCGGCGCTTGAGCGATGGCTCTATCATCAGTAGTCTTATAGGGTTGGTGTGCTTGTTATATCTGTGAATGTCATAGGGAGTAATTTTAAAAACTGAATTCTAAGTTGTATAACCTAGTGACTTTTAGAAATTTAGTGTTTCCTATAACATTGACATTTTCTTTTCATATATTTTGAGTAATTTTTCCATCTCTTATGCTTGAGTAGTACCTGAACACGGCCTCCCGCGGGCGCTTGAGCGATGGCTGCTGGGTTGGGAGCAGGCGTGGTTCTCCTTCCCGGCGCTTGAGCGATGGCTCTATCATCAGTAGTCTTATAGGGTTGGTGTGCTTGTTATATCTGTGAATGTCATAGGGAGTAATTTTAAAAACTGAATTCTAAGTTGTATAACCTAGTGACTTTTAGAAATTTAGTGTTTCCTATAACATTGACATTTTCTTTTCATATATTTTGAGTAATTTTTCCATCTCTTATGCTTGAGTAGTACCTGAACATAGAGGGTAGTCATTAAATATTTATGGAATTTTACATTACATAATTCCCCCATGTTGATATTTTGGAGAATATTTATCTAGTATTTTTCTAAGGAGTCATCCTATAAATATCATTTTGTGTGAGGTGAACATGATGACCACTGCACTACGGAAGCCCATAAATATCATTTTGTAACTTTTGTTCATGTTCATTTTTTGATGAAATTTTTCTCATTTCTTTCTTAACAGCTAATCCACTCTTAGAAGCCTTTGGAAATGCAAAGACTGTTCGTAACAATAATAGCAGTCGATTTGGAAAATTTGTAGAAATACATTTCAATGAAAAGGTAAGTTAAAGTGAGTTTTGGAGTGATACATTTGGGTAGTGTTAATGGAAAATACAAGCATCTTATAGGATCTGTGCTGTACTGGAACTTATGATGAATTCCTTGATTTTTTTTGGTTACTTTTTTTTTTCCTCTCAGTACTGGGGATTGAACTTGGGACTTTGTGCTTGCGAAGCAGGTGCGGAGCCACTGAGCTAAATCCTTGGCCCTTTTTTGGTTACTTTTGATAGGAGAATGTATGTGTTCATTATGACTATCCAAAGCTCTTTTCGCTGTTTATAACTCAAATCCTGGATTTGACTGCATCGTTGAGTATAAACTGACATCTATTGTTTTCCCTCCATAACTTATTTTGCTGCTGTCTTGATCAACATGCTAGTAACTGTACATATTTAAAGAGTGCACTGTGATGTTTCAGCAGTGTGTACCAATGAAGTCAGAGTAATGAGTGTTTTCTTTCCCCCCAGTCCTTTGTTTGAAGCCGCTGAGCTCCTATCATCCATTCCTCCCTTCTAGAACGGGCTGTCATGGATATGGGCACTGTGGCACAGTTCTGATTCTGTAGGGGCTCGAAACTTAGAAGGGTCTGGGTAGAGACTGCACAGAGATGTTAAGTGAAGCTGACCTCTGTAAACACTCTGAGCTCACATTTATTTATGCTTGTTCTCTGTATTTGATGAGTATTATAACCTCTTTGGTAGACTGATGTTTATTAGAAAAGATAAATAATTCAACGTTGTGTTCTACTTTGAGACTAAATCGAAAAATGTATTTTTTCTCTATTTTGTTTTTTAGAGTTCAGTTGTTGGAGGATTTGTTTCACATTATCTTCTAGAGAAGTCCAGGATCTGTGTTCAAGGCAAAGAGGAAAGGAATTACCATATCTTTTATAGGTTGTGTGCCGGTGCTTCTGAAGATATTAGGGAAAAACTTCATCTGAGCTCCCCAGATAATTTTCGGGTAGGTTCGAAGAGAATAAATTTCACACAGTGCTTGCAAATTGAGTTGCCTTCACCCTGAAAGCTTAATTTAGTGGATTTTGAAACCGAGGTGTGTGTGTTGAAAACTTACCTTGCATCAAGCCCAGCCAGCCCTGTGTCTCTCCCTGCACCTCCCACCTCCATGGCTTGCAAAGTGTCGCTGGGATGAAGGTTGAGGGGTGGGAGGCTGTGACTTCACTCAGTTTGTACATTTCCCTGGCCATTATTCTCTCCATGAGAAAGTATAACACCTATTTACTTAGTGTTCCCATTTTATTAAGTATTTTATTTCATTTTTATTAAGTATTTTAATCATCTAGAGATGATGCGTGTAGGTTATATACACATCCTCTGCCATTTTGTGTGAGGCTCCCGGGTATCTGCATGTGTTGATGTCCAGTATCGAAAGGGGCTCAAGGAATCGATGCTGAGGGGTGACTGTGATTTGCTAGAGTGATTGCTGTGCCAAAGAGCTCTCCACTGAGATTCATTTCTGAGTTTTATATGCAGGCAGTTGAGCATCTCCTCTAAAAACCTCATCTAAAGCATTTCAAAATCTGATATTGAATCTTGGGATTTGGAATACTCAACTAGAAAATATATGCAAATAACTCAAAAATTTAAAAAATCCCAAATCTGATACAGTTGTTTTAAGTATTTCAGATAAGGGATTCTAACTTGTACTATATGAGAAAATATCAAATGCAGTAACTTAAAGGATAGATGTTAAGCCCCATATTAATTTAAACTTAATTAGAAATTTATAATAATTCAATAATACTGGCTTTAAAGTTACCTTTGACTTACTTGTAGGAAAAGGTTTGATCACTGAATTAATTTTTTGGGGGTGTCCCGGGACTCAAACTCGGGACCTGGCACTTGGAAGGCAGGTGGCAGCAGCACTGAGCTAAATCCCCAGCCCCTGAATTAATATTAGTAAAAGACACAGGGTTATATTCCTTAATTCACTTCAGTAACAGATATTTATTGCCTGCCCAGTAGGTACCAGGGAATGTCCCAGGATTAAAAAGAGAAGACATAACCCTTGTTCCTGAGCACTTAGCATGTTGTGGTAAATGCACACAAGTGTCTGGCTGACTTGTTAAATAAGAAAGAAGTATGTGCAGAATGATGTGGTCAGCTAGGGATATTGAAAGGCTTACTGAAAAATGGATTATTAGATCAGAATCCTGAAGGATTTTCAAGTGTTCACTAGGTGAAGATAGATGCAAAAGGTATTCTGGGTAGATGCCGAAAAGATGAACAAAGAAAGGCAGAAAACATAATAAAGAGTAAGGCCAGAAGTGGTGGGAGAGCTGGAGAGCTACTGAAAGGCTTAGGTAGAAAGATAAACACCAAATTTGTGCTTGTCTTTGACTTTTGTATGGAGGATAAGTTTAAGGGGAGGGAATGGATAGAAATTGAAATCGTTGGGAGATTGGTTAGGAACCTACAACTGCAGTTGAAGTAAGAGTTGCTAAAGTGCCTGAATTGGTTTAACAGTGACAGTTATAGAGGAGAAACTATGCAAGATATTAGAATGTAATGTTGATAGTACTTCAGGATTAACTATAATAAGGAGAAGAAGGAATGTAAAATAATTTTAAAAAACTGACTCTGATAATTAGGTGGATGGATGTAAATACCATCATTGGGTCCAGAGATACGGTTATGACACAGAGGATGCATTCAGTTTTAAGCCTGGGGGACATCTATGTGGAAATACCCAGAAGGCAGAAATACTAATGTGGAGATTAGTGTCATTGCTGGAGACAGACTTGTAGTAGCGTCCAGTACTCAGGTGATAGTTATAAAATGGCAGTGAGCATCGGCGACTGTCCAGACATAATGTAGAGAAGCACGTGGCAGGACTCAGCTCTGGAGCTGATAGGGATAATCACACGAAAAGTTGCCCAAGGAAGGAGGGAAGAAGTATGAGGAATGTGGAGAACCATACGCCCAGGGAGTAGAGTATGAAGAAGTGATGGTTGGGATGGCTGACAAGGTACAAAATCTCAGCTGGAAAACGATGTGACTGCATGGTGGTGTGACTTGTAGGATGGGAATGAGGGATGTGGTTTGTGCAAAGTCCCCAGGTGATTCTCAAGGCCCTCTTTGGGTGGGAACGGTCTATTTGAAAACCATGACGCACTTATTTAATTTACATTTAATTATTACTTTCTGTGTTCATTTGTTTTTGCAGACAGTTTCTCTTTCACTTCAGGTAGCTTCTTTTAAGTATATTTGGAAAGTTTAAGAATCATCTTTGCTTTGTAAGTGCATCTCTTTATGTGCTTCTAAAATGTCCAGTCTTGACTGGGCGTCTCCATATTAACCACTTACCAGTCCAATTATTTAAATATAGAATGACCAGAAAGCGCATATTTTTCATTAATTTTTATAAGATAACACAACAGGAAATGTGAGCATGGCAATTTTGTGGGATTTATTCCATAATTTTTCTGTGTATGGTGTATCTTAAAACAGTCAACACCTGCCCAAGCAATGCTTGGGATAGTCAGCACACACACAGATGGGCTGCCCAAGCGATGCTTGGGGAAACTGTGAAGGGTTAATTGGAATTTGAAGTTAGTTGCTAACATTATTATTTTCATGAAAATAGACGAGACTGTTTCTATTATTGTTGTTAGGAAGGGATCGTAATTTACTTTGAATCATATAACCTATCATAACAGTGACCTGGCTTTGTCAGCCCTTTGAGTTTCCTGCCTTTGTAAAGAGTATGAGCAGCAGGCATGATTTCCTTTGTGCAGGGCAGTCCCTTCGTGATAGGCAGAGTGGGAGAACTTCCTCACATCTCTCTCTCTCCTGGGGGCCCAGAGACTCTCCTTTCGTCCCTTCCCCAAATAATTCTGCTTTAAGTAGACTTGAAAGTGTGGATAATTTGATCAGTTTTTCTGTTATAGTTTAGATTTCTGGTTACACCTGATAAATCATGTTGTATACAAAGGAGAGCCTCTATAGTAGGGTGTGTGCTTCTAAAATTGTTGATTTTTTTTTTGGTCATTATTTTATCTAAATTGGCACATAAAGAATTGTAGAAATATACTTGTTTGGAAACATTTATCTTAACTACACATGTACTGTATTTTAGAAAATAAAAATTTTAAATGCTCATCTTATTAGAAGTTTTAAAATATTTTTGATATTTTGTGGTACAAACATCCTTGAATATAGTGAAAGCTGGATAGAGTATGAGTAGCAGGAATAGCTCAGTTTTCTCATGTAGATAAAATGGAAGAAACAAGTATCTTTCTGGGTTTTTATGTTCATACAGTGCTGGGGCTGGTTCCTTGGCCCTCTACAAGGACTACCACTAGTTCTAACTGTCTATAAGTCAAATCGTAGAGTGAAATACTTGCATTAAATACTTTCTAGTAAGTAAAACTTTTGGCCTCAAGTTACATATATTCTATTAAGGCCAACTGAAAATGCTTACCAGTCTTATATTTCCTCTTTTCTTTTTATCTTAAAGCTTCAGGAAAGAAGAAGAAAAAGCCTGTGATGCCTCTGCCTGATTTTGCTGTATTTTAGTATTTAATTATAATGGAAGGGGAGTGACAGATTGATCATCTAAAATTGACCATCTAAAATATCCCATAATTTATAATAATTTTTTTCTGGTTTTTAAAAAATCTTGAAATAATGGAATCCTAGTGACCTGATTTAAGAGAAGCCAATGTGTTTAAAATATTTTTTTCCATTCTGTTTTCTGTGCATTTCCTTCTTGGCACCCTCCTAAGTGTAATAGGTTCTCTTTGTGACCGTATGTTACAGATTGAGCAGCCTTTATCTGAAATGGTTGGGACCAGGAGTGTCAGAGTTTCCTGAGTGTGTTGGCACATGTTTGTGATCTCAGCCCTTGGGAGGCTGAGGCACGAGGAGTTCAAGGCCAGCCTGGGCTACATGGGGAGATCCTGTGTCAGAAAAGAAAACAAAACAAAAAGTCAGAGTTTGGAGTTTTTTGAATTTTGGAGTATTTGCATTGACTTTACCAAGTTGAACATCCTAATACGAAAATCTGAAATGTCGAGTGCTCTACCTCTGTTTTAATCCACCAGCTTCCTTGTTCTACGTTTTGAAAGCACTTAGGTTTAAAATGCTTTGGGGAAGCAGTGTAAATATTTGAAATAAGAAAATTGAAATATTTGATCCATAAAGCAAATATTGTAATTTATAGTCACTGTTAATTATCAGTACATGCAAGTCACTTTGAAGAACCTAGTCTAAATTCAGAAATTGTGAAGACGTGAAGGATAATAGTCCTTAATTATTCAAATTCAAACTATTACTTGAAATATAAGTTAAATCATCATGTGCACCCTTATTTGAGAGTCTGCATACTTCATGGAAAGGTAATTTTCATTACCATCTGTAATGCTTAATATTATGAACTATATTTTAAAAAGATACTTGAGACTAGAAGATGTAAAATTGCAGCTGTGTAAAAGTAAAGGATTATGGTATTGATTTTTATTTAAATCATTATATTTAATCTACTTTCAGGGATTAGGATTTTTAAATGTGTTTTATTTTTAGGATTAAAATGTTCATAAAATATAGAAGTATTTACTGTAACTGAGAGACTAATACTTGTGTTTAGAAATTCATTAGGTTGAGACTATTTGACAAATTATATTTTCTTTTGTATTATTTCTCTGTGGATCGTATATGTTAATCATATTTACATTTCTTTGTCGTAGTATTTGAACCGAGGCTGCACAAGATACTTTGCTAACAAAGAAACTGACAAACAGATTTCACAGAACCGCAAAAGTCCTGAGGTACAGTAGACTGTTTTTTAAAAAATTGAAATCCTTGATACAGAACAAATCATGTTGAAAGAAACATTTTTACTCTGGAGCCCGAATCAGATTTCCTACTTTTCCGCTTACCCGTGAAAAGCCTCAGCCACCTTCAGTCAGGCCCCTGTTCGCCCTGCCCCTCGCTCCGTGCTGCCCCTTGGCGTCCTGTGCACGGCCTCAGAGCTAAGCTGCATCTTTCAGCACTGAAACTGCCTTTTTTATTGCCTGCTGGGATTAAGTATAAAATATGTCTTCAATTTATTGTCTGCTTCAAGGCTGGACTTGGGTTTGAAACCAGCAAGAAATAGACTGAACATTCTTGTGAAATGGTGCTTATGTGTGATAGTTTCTCTGTTTCAAACATTATGTTCGGAAGTATATTATGAAAGGTTTTCTATTGGTCTCGATAAATTATTCTATTTCTAAGAGTGATTAACTACAATTATACATTAAATATTACTTTAAAAAACGTTAAATCTAGGGCTGGGGATTTAGCTCAGCGGTTCGGTGGCCTGCCTTGCAAGCACAAGGACCCGAGTTCAATCCCCGGTACCAAAAAAAAAAAAAAGGTAAATCTGTACAATCTATAAATTTTAGTATGTCATGTGTAAGTGGAATTAATAAGGGACTTAAATTATTAAAATGAAGTAGGAATAGTTAAGGGTTCTAGTTAATATTGCCTTTATTAAATGATTTATATCAATATTTAATTGAACAAGTTTTTATGACAGTTTTTGATTCTTGTACATGTGTCAGCCGGCTTTTTTGACTCCTCTCACAGTGGATAAGATGAATTTTGTCTTAACATACATTCATACAGAGGAATAGAAAGACAAAAAATTCCCATCATTTCACACTCTTAAGCAGATAAGGCTATTTATATTTATTTATTTATTTATTTTGGTAGTGGGGATTGAACTCGGGAACTTGTGCTTGCAAGGCAGGCAGTGGCACCACTGAGCTAAATCCCTGCCTACAGATATTTTTTAAAATCAACATTTTATGTCTGAATTATAAATCATAAACTATGATGCAGCCACGGTTGGGACTTTAAAAAGCAACATTAATAATTACTATGGTATCTTTCTTTGTTTTGGTAACAGTATACTTTTAAAAGACATCAAAAATACAGAAGATATGTTCTTTCCACTAAGATAATCAAGACATTTCCTAGAACATTGCAGCTGTCCTACAGGACAAAATACACATTTTACACATATAAAAATAAATAAAATTATATATATAAATGTGATCTTTCAGCACAGAAACTAGGAGGACAGAAAAGTGGCATGTGCTCCCCAGAGAGGAAGTACATTCTTATTCTAGAGTCAGGTACTGTGTCAGAAACCTGATTCTCATTACTGATACAGGGAGGAGGGGGTGAGGGAGGGGAATGGGGGCTGAGGGGAGAGAGAAAATGGGTGTGTATATTATATGTAGTTGAACAGTGCATTAATAGTGTTTAAATTACTTTTTATGTTTTCTTTATCAGGAGGACGAGGTGATCATTTGACTGATTAAATCTTTCCCTAGTTTCATTTGAATGTCTTTTAAGCTGCGTGTAATTTTTAGGAGGATGCAGTATTTTTAGTCTGCCTTATAGCAAATATATTTATTAATATTTGATTAGAAGCACTTTTTCAATGGAAACAAATATTCCATTGCAAACTAAAAATTCTGCATTTGTGTTTTTTGCTAACTCTGGTTGCATGCGATTGCTTCTTTTGCTCCTTTCTAAGAATTAAATGGAATTTCACGTTTTAGATATTTTCCAGAAATTTCACACCTAATTGAACCTTTAAAGAATTTTGTGGGCTGGGTACAATGGTGGCAATGCCCATAATCCCAGTACTGCAGAAGGCTGAGGCAGCGGAATCACAGACTTGAGCCCAGGCAGGGCGACTTAGTGAGACCCTGCCCCAAAATCAAACAAGGGCTGGTGATGTAGTTCAGTGCCGGGGCCCTGGGTTCAACCCCTAGTGCTACAGAAAAACAAGAACAAACCAGGAGAAGAAGAAAAATAGAATCTTGTGGAAAGATGATTACAACGTCAGCTGGGAAGAAAAAAACGGGTTACTTGTTTATTGCTAAGAGAAAAACATCTGGAGGCAGCTTTAATTCCAGTTAATGCTGATGCCATTTCCTGATTTTAACTTCTTCATTCTCAAGTTCTGGAAAATTTCTAGGCCATTTATTCAGTGTCTAGGAACTTTTTATGTTTCTCTTGCTAGCTTTTGCAGGCCTAATCTTCATTTTTTTTTTTTTTCGGAGTTTTTGTAGGTTCTAACAAATGAATACTTGGGATGCAAATTCTTTAGGAGAGAAAACAGATCTTTTCTTCACTTTTTTCTGAAATGTTCTAAGTTGTATGAATTCTTAGAGTAATCATGTGCTTCCTAATGCACTTTGCCCTATATGTATTTATATGAAAAGGTTAAAAGAAATTCGACTTACATCACTCTGCCCACTATGTACTTCTGTTTAACACTGGTGTAGTTGGTGGCAGTTAACCTAAAGTAGTGTCATGCTAATAGTCAGATTTAAATTTTTATTTAATTTAAACCTGTTCTATCATTATTTTTAATTGACAGATAAAAATTGTATATATGTGTAAAACATACTAGGGCACAATGTACTGATTTGGTACAATGTCAAATTGTGGAATGATTAAACTGTTCATATATCCATTACTACCTCAGTTCCTTATGATGTGAGGATGTTCACTTCAACCATAGATAGTTCCTCCTTTTTCTCTGAATTTATAACTTTATCTAATATCCTAGAATTATGATGCTTTAGAGTTAATATTCTAATTTAACCACAGATCATCTCATTCCTTCTTTTTTTTTTTGGTTTTTTGAGACAGGGTCTCACTATGTAGTTGAGACTGATCTGGAACTCACTATGTAGCCGAGCCTGGTCTCGAACTCACAGCGACCCTCCTGCCTCAGCCTCCTGAGTGCTAGGATTACAGGCATGAGTCACCATGCCCGGCTTTCATTCCTTCTTTTAATTGAAAGTTTTATGGAAATATTTATCGATTTCACATGCATTTTTAAGAAAAACTAGAGGTCTTGTGTATACTTTTAGTCCGTTTTCGAATGTGCTAGAAAATGCTTGTTTTTCCCTTGACAGATTTTATTTTTGCATGTTCTGTATTGCAGTAATAGATCTGATACAGCATTTCTCATTTGCTAGGTAATGATAAGTGCAGTTAATTGGTATCTTCTTGTCCTGTAGTACCTTAAGGCAGGTTCCTTGAAAGATCCCCTGTTAGATGACCATGGAGATTTCATTCGAATGTGCACAGCCATGAAAAAAATTGGCTTGGGTGACGAAGAAAAGCTGGATCTATTCCGAGTTGTAGCTGGTGTCCTGCACCTTGGAAATATTGATTTTGAAGAAGCCGGCAGCACTTCAGGTTTTGTTTTGTTCTGTTTTAGAGGAACAAAATTAGTATTTCTGTCATTTCTTCGTTGTATGAAAATCAAATCTAATTATTTGCAGGTTTGTTAAAATTTCTAGAATACTCTGTTTTATGATGAATCTGACAAATTAAATGCCTCATTGTGGGCTTTGTTTTGAACGAACAGTAGCTCTGACTAGTAGGGTCATATTTAGTTAAATTTTCCAACTAAGGCAGAGACAAGGGGAAAAACTGAGAACCAAGACCTGTCATGTAAAGAGGTACAAGATCCCAATAATGAATGTAACTGTCCTGTATACCTAAAATGTACCAATAAACCCAATTAAGAAAATAAATTTTCCAACTAAAATTATACTTTTAGTAATTAACATTAATTTTCTATGATCTACTAAGATGTTTTTGAAAATTTTCTGGTTCACTGTCTAAATTTGGATCAGTTAATAGGTCAGGACAGTGTAATGTGTAAAACCCAATATATTGGGTGTGGTGTCTCATGGCTGTAATCCCAGCATTCTTGAAGGCTGAGACAGGAGGATTCCAAGTTCAAGCCCAGCCTAGGCAATTTAGGGATTTAGCAAGACTTTGTTTCAAAATAAAAAAAAAATATAAAAGAGGGCTGAGAGTGTAGCTCAGTGTAAAAGTCCTGGGTTTAATTTCTTAGTAATGAGAAAGGAGAATAAGATTTTCATTCTTGTAGAAATTGGAGAGTATCTAAATGCCCAGTGAACAGTGACTTTTCTACTCTCATGTTCTAGTTTCTCATGAACGGTGAGGCTTTGCCTGAGTCTGACTTTGATCCGTGAATACAGGATTGACAAACGATGTCTGTGAGCCCTGTTGGGGTCAGCCCTTGTTCTTGTAGATGCAGAGTCCATCAGTGCCCTGTCCGTGCGCCTCTCACGGGACTGAGCATGGAGCAATTGTCCCCCGGACGGCATGCATCCTGAAAGCCCAGAACATTTCCACCTGGCCCTGTAGAGGAAAAAGATTGTCAGCCTGCATTGATGCATTATTCAGAGTTTTATACTAAGGTTGACTTAGAGACAACCCTGGTACCACTAACACAGCAGTTCAGGAATGTGGGCTCTTTAAGCCTTGATTTCGTTTTCAAAAATCCATTAGAAGTGCTTTGAAAATAAAATACCTGGCAAGAATATGCCCTAGAGGAAGGAAAAGGGACATTTCAGGGTGTGTCAGGGAGATGGGACTGTCTCAGCAGTAGAGTGGCATTCTTGAGGCCCTGGGTTCAAAGCCTGGGACTGCCAGAAAGAAAAAAAAAAAAAACTCTGCTATGTGCAAGACTCTTCATAGCCTGTATTTCATGTTAAATAGAACATAATTGGAATATTGTAGAAATAATGAGGTAGGCGATATCATTTCCATTTTGCGGAAGTGGAACCTACGCAGGATTTCAGTAATATGTGTGATTACTGGTGCTATTTTAGGTGAGCAAGCTTGGTTCTGCCCCACTGTGAGTTCAGTCTGACTGGTGATGATTGTCCCTTAGTGTCCAGGCTACCGTGGCTTGCGCCCTGTGGGTGAGCAGCCTGAAGCAGGCAGTCTTGATGACTTTCAGCTTTAGTGTCCTGTGAAGTCAGTAGTGTGGAACATGAACAGCCTCGCAGATGAGAGCGTTGCTCTTGAGTCAGATGGCATCCCCATGCTCCGGCTGCTGGCTGACCTCAGAGGAATTTAACCTCAGCTCCTCCCTGTAAAGGGATAATCAGAGCCCCTGCCTCAGGATGTGAAGAGGAATAGATGAGCTAAGTGTTTATTCAGGGATTCGGAACATGGTAATCGCTGTAAAGGCTGTATGTGAATGAATAAAGATTAGTCCCTATTTAAAATAAAAACAAGCAAAATTAGGTTATTTGAAAATGTGCATTAAATTTTATCAGTATTTTAGAGTAATTTGTAAATTCATTTCGATAGTTCAGTGAATATTAATATACATTTCATTTGTTCTCCAGTATTGTGATATGAAGGGTGCATGTGAGAGACTCAAAGCAATACACAGAAAAGAGTTTGAGTGTACAGTAATTAACACGCTTGGAGGCATTGACACACTTGGAAGTGAGAGGTGGCATCTTCATACCTGGAGCTTGTAACACTTGTCCCTTACGGCCCCAGACTGCTGAGCCTGTGACGGGCGCTCCTGTGACTGCCCGGTGTGGCTCTCATCAGTGTGTGCGTGTCGCAGGTGTCACGCAATCCACTTAGTTGAAGAAAACTTAAGAGTCAAAGGGACGGGGCACGCTGTCCCTTATTTTTCTTCTCAAAGTTCCTTCTGTTGCAGGAGAGATGAGGAAAATTAGGGAAGACTGGAATAAGGCAGTGGATCAAGAGAATTAATAAACTGGATGTTTTCATTTAAAATAGCTAAGGTTTTATTATATTCTAATCTTTCCTGTAACTCCTCCCATAAGCCCAAATGATTTGTTAAATTATAACGCGTTTCCCTCCATCCCCCAAAGAACTCAATTTTGGCATGTACTAGTAATCTGGAAAAAAAGACTGCGTATTTTTATAATTATTTTATTGGGAAGTTTATTCTTTAGTAGTAAGACCATTCACAGTCATTTAAACAAACTTCTGCACAGTAGAAAGATAGAATGTACCTATTGGGACTGCCTATGTTTTTAAAATTCTATATAATGACAATGTATGTTACTATGACAGCATATCTTAAAAATGTTCAAAGAATTTTTTTTTTTGGAAAGGCAGTGACATGAAAACCTTACATTATTTTATAGCCTTTTCCCTTTTTTAAGACTATTTAAAAAATTATTTTCTTAGCTTTCATAATTGCTGGAGTTATATAAGAAACATTGCAATATGGTAAAACAGATATATTTAAATGAATTATTGGCAGTGAGCTTTTTGAGAATGATATAATTTTAGCATGAATGCAGTAAGCAAGGGGATGATTCAGGTCCCTGGAGGGAGGGAACAAGATTCTGTGATGATGCTTGGAAGGGTACAAATTTAAATCTTATTAATTGTTTATTTCTGGGGTTTTCCATGTGGTATTTTTGGGCTGCACTCGATGGCAGGTAGCTGACCGTGTGGAAAACAAAAGTGCAGAGCCAGGCCAGTTGGGCTGTGGGCTCACCTTGAGTCAGGGTCTCCTGACGTTGCTCTGGGAGGATCGGATGAGGGCGGGGAAAGGTGAGTGGGTTTATGAGTTTAAGTAAACCTTGTTGTTCCAAATGTGAGGTTTGATTCTAAACGTAAAAGACTGCTTTAAATAATATTTGTTAATTTCAAATTAAAATGTATCCCCTTAGGCGGGTGCAATCTGAAGAACAAATCTACTCAGTCGTTAGAATATTGTGCCGAGTTACTGGGTTTGGACCAAGATGATCTTCGAGTAAGTTTAACCACAAGAGTTATGCTGACGACAGCAGGGGGCACCAAAGGAACGGTTATAAAGTAAGTTTCTAGCCTTGCTTTACAAAGTCTTTCTTACCTTGCAGTTTGTCAAGGGAAAAAATATGTTTGAGAAATGAAGATTTCAGGTTGACCTTTTTTTTTTTGGTTCTGGGTTTTGAACTCGGGTCTTTGTGCTTGTGAGGCAGGCGGTGGAACCACTGAGCTAAATCCCTGGCCCCAGGTTGATCTTTTTATGTCACTCATTTTTTTCATTTTAATATTATAAAAGCTGTGTGTGATAGATCAAAATTCTGTATATCTGACTCCAGTTATCCGCCATATAAATACGTAGAGCTTTGCATAGCTTTCAAAGCTTTCATATCTGTTTTTTTACAGATATGTGTTCGACATACATGGGTTAGGAATTTATAAGGCAAGAGACAGGTTTATACTTGTACAGCTGTGAATATCTGACTATTTCAGACAGTAGGTCATTTTACTTTAAAAGTGATTTTCCATGCAAATGATAACAACTAAAATTTTACTAAGTAGAACTCACTTTAGCAGAATATTCAGCAAATGGAATTTCTCCTTACCTAGAATTCTTCATTTAAAGGAAATTGCAAATGGCAAGTAAAGGGAGGGTCCAGCCTAGATTTTTAAAACCAGTAACCAAGAGCTTCTAGATTATGCCAAGGTATATGTACAGTCTGGGGTCAATGTCCTATATTTAAAGCATTTTTTAATCTGATATTGTAGAGTGAAAATAGTATTTAGGCTTTTGTGAGGAAAAAGTTCAGGTTCCTTCATCCTTTGCTAAATAAGGCAGATTGTACCAATGACTTACTTCAGAAATACTTTAAAAAATTAAAACAAAGACTTTCTTTTAGTGGATGACATTTTTGTTTTATTTGTTTTCTTATCTTTCTTTATTTTTTAAGAGACTGAGCCTGGTTAGGTTTTTCCAGGCTGGCCCTGAACTGCTGGGTTCAAGCAGTCCTCCTGCCTCAGCCTCCTTTGTAGCGGGGACCACAGGTGTGTGCCACTTTGCCCAGCCAAGGATTTTTTTAAAAAGCTTTCAAGTAATCATAGTGCTACCTCTGACACATCTAGAGATATTAGGAGGATGTGCTTAGTCTGATTTTTTTTGCTAGTTCTAAATTATTATCATAGCTTTGTGTGCCATTTACAGTGCAGCGCCTGAGTCAGTCATCTCTTCATCTCTGTGACCGAATACCTTAGAAAAACAACTTGTTGGAGGAAAGATATTTTGGGCTCGCTTTCAAAGGTTTCAGTCCAGGCTCAGCCAGCTGCGTTGCTTCTAGGCCTGTGGTGAGGCGGCAGCGGCATGGCGGAACTGTATGGCAGACAGGAAGGGAAGCGGACAGGAAGGCCCGGTGAGACTTGGTCTCCGGTGTCTGTGTCACAGGCCCGTGACCTGCTGCCTGGAACCGCACCCACCCAAGTCTCTGTCACCTCCTACTGCTGCACCAAATAGCAGGTCTTCTGTGTTTTCTGGACAGGACAGCCACATGAAACTCGCTTCAAGAAAGGGTTGCGTTGCAGGAACTATAAGCAGGAAAGGCGCTGTTTAGTGGGACTCCAGTGTCAGACTGACCTAAATGAGTTTTAAAAATACTTCCAAGTTTGACTTTTTTAGGGCAGAAACTTGACCTTAAGCAAGACAGCACATTGGTGCCCCGACTTCCCCTCTAAAATGGGCCATCCTTTCACTTGTGAAATGAGCCATTCTCTCCCTACCAGTTGGTGGGCCTTAGTTTTTCTCCTGTAAAGCAAGCGCAAAGTTTCTTGATGGACAGATTCTGCCCCCCAGACACATAAATGTCCCCAGTTCCAGACTGTCGCACCCCATCCATGTCTATTGCAAACATGTTTTCTAGATTTGTTTATTAAAGTCTTTATTTACTTAATTTTTATTAGTATTTACCATACCTAATGGTAAATGAACGATCATGTTCATCATAAGGAATTTGTGCCTTTGTATAATATATCTTAATTCTTTTTTCCCATTCCCCTTCCCTCTTTTCAGTCTTTCTTCCCCTCCCCATTGGAAGAAGCTTCATATTTCCATTTTTTACCTTCCATTCTGTTTTGTTTTTGTTTTTGTTTTGGTACTGGGGATCAAACTCCAGACCTTGCACTTGCGAAGCAGGCAGCAGAACCACAGAGCTAAATTCCCGGCCCCTCCATTCTGTTTTTAAATCCTTTTTTCTTTCCTTCTCTCCATCCCCCGCTTGTTCCCCTTCCCATTTGAACATCTTTTTCCTGCTTCCCAGTATCTATCTTGTTTACCCTTTTAGTTTCACACGCAAGAGAAGCAATGTGATGTTTAAACTTGTGTGTTTGACTTATTTCATTTAAAATTTTGGTCTTGAGGTGCATCCATTTACCCTCAGATGACTCCAATTTATCCTTCTTTATGTCAGAGTAGTACTCTATTGTATGTAAATACCACACTTTCCTTATGCATTTGATCTACTTATCTGTTAATGGGCGTATGGGCTGTTGTTAAATGTAGCTATTATAAATTGTGCTGCTATAAACATGGGTGTACACATACATATCTCTGTGGCATGATGCCTCTGCTGTGAGGCTGTAGTGTCTCCCCAGGCTGCAGGCGGGCTGTTACCTGCCGAGCTGATGCGGTGGTGCCTTGTAGTTAGTTAAGCAGTAGTCACAGCTCAGGTTTTAAGATTCGAACTGTTCTTTTTTTCTAAACAAGGAAAATAAATTAAAATTTGAAGTCATCTTGAATTAAACAGTTTCTCTTGCATGTAAGGAAAGTCAAGAGGAAGCTTATCCCCGAGTGCTTGTCCATACGCAGCGTGGAGTGAGGGCACAGCCTGCAGTTAGGGTGCCCCGCAGAGGGGTTTGCTGTGCTGGTGCAGTTTTCTCCTTAGCCCCCTTCACCGGCGCGCTCGTCACGCGGGACTCTGGGGGCTGTGTCGTCACGGAGCGTTTGCGCAGTTGCTCCTCACAGGGCCCGTGGGTGCTCCCTGGCAGTCTCTCCCTGCTTCCCTTCAGGGTCCCTCTGAAAGTGGAGCAAGCGAACAACGCCCGGGACGCCCTCGCGAAGACAGTCTACAGCCATCTTTTCGATCACGTGGTGAACAGAGTGAACCAGTGTTTCCCATTCGAAACATCCTCCTACTTTATTGGAGTCTTGGATATTGCTGGCTTTGGTAAGTACGGATTCGTTTGTGAATTCGCACGTTTGGCATTTCTTTTCACATAGGAAAAATACTTTAAGGTTCTCCTCTAATGCCTTCCAGCTGACGTATTTTCAGGCATGTGCTGACGTCTGCCGTATTAGATGCCTTACGTAGGAAGCAGTGCTCCTGTGGCCTCACCTCTCCGTTGTGAGTGTGTGTTGGCCGTGCGTGCTCGTGGCTTCCACTCTGGCAGATTCGTGCATGTTCATGCTTTGTACGTACTGTACCCCTCACTGCTCTTGTCCCGCCTCACCCCTTAGTTGTATATTTTTTCCGTTTGGGATAGATCGTACGAAACACATTCCAAACTGGTACGTGCATGTACTGCTTCTTAATCATTTTGCTTCTCCTTCCCCTCTTCTTCCTCCTCTCTCTCTCCTCCCTCCTCTCTCTCTCCTCCCTCGATCCCCTTCCCATCTCTGCAAACTTTCTTATCACCTAACTTTTATTTTGCATTTTAAATTATTTATATTTTGAATTTTATATAGGAGAAACCATATTATATTTAATCTCCTGTGTCTGGTTTATTTCACTTAGCATTGTGGTTTAAAAGTGTATCTATTTTCCTACAGATGACACAGACTTATCCTTCTCTATGGTTGAGTAGTATTCCATCGTGTGTCTGTACCTGATTTTCTTTGTCCACTTATCTGTTGATAGATGTATAGGCCGAGGAAGCTGATGCTTTAACAAAAAGATTCCTTGTGGGTAGTTTTTTTTTAATCACACTAAAGCCAAAATTAAAACATATTGATTGAAATCACTTTAGTTAAGACACCTGTATTCCCTTAAGCGAATATAACTGAAATAAAGATAAACTTTTTTTTGGTATTGGGGATTGAACTAGGGTCCTTGTGCTTGCAAGGCAGGTGGTGGAACCACTGAGCTAAATCCCTGGCCCCAAGATAAACTTTTGACTCTTACTAATTAAGACTAAAGTCACTAAAACCACAGACTAACATGATGTGCCGAGTGCAGGTTAATGTAACATTTAGGCCATGAACGGTGAACCTTTTAGCTTTCAGTGGTAGCAAGCAGCTAGCTGGCTTGGACACATGTGCCATGGGTTCCCCAGCACTCACAGGGGCCACCCTCACGCTCTGCGTAGGTCCCACTGCTAGTGTTGTGAGCCAGTACCTGTTTCCAGCTCATTTTCCATCAAATGAAGATGTTACCCAGATAAGTCCTTGTGAATAACTTTGGGAGTGTTCAACCAGGAATAAAGTGGACCACTAAATACAGTCCGATTCTGCTGTGTTCTGTATGACTGTGGTGCAGAAATCTTGCAGTAAATTTGGTGGTTTTTATATTGGCCTCTGTCAATGTGGGGGCTTCTTTGGGCCTGAAGGCGTGTTGGCATGTTTCTCCTTTGTGGTTTGTTTGCCCTTGTCAAGGGAAGATCAGAGTGCTTACATTTGGAGAGGGACAGAGTTTTGCTTTTCATGTGGTATATAGTTAATAATTTATAGTAAATTATCTTTCATTCAGAGGCAGATAAAGCCCCTCACTGGCTTGACTTTACTGTCTTTGTTTCTTGACCTACAGTAGTTTTAGCATACAACACATACATATGACATCACAAGATTTCAGAGCTCTGTACATGTATGTAAAGCAGTCTTTTAATTTCAGGAATGAATCAGGATCCATCATGTTTTTGGAGAACTATAGTTTTACAGATCAAGCACAAAAACGTCTTAAGAAGAATTACATTTTGAGCCATTTGAGCTTTAGATTGCTTTTATACCTATGTTTTTAGAAACTATAAGTGGCTTCCATTGTATTTTATTTTTACTGTATAACATTTATCTCATCTGACCAATGTCTTTTTTTGTCAGAACAAGGTGTTTTTCATTTTATTTTTTATCTTTTTATTGAGTTTATTGATACAATCTAGGTATACAATACAGTTACATTCATCATTGGGATTCTGTACCTTTACATAATAGTTCTTGATTCTCATTTTTTCCCCTTGTCCCTGCCCTCCCTTCACCCCCTCCTCCCCACCCCATTTACATACACTTTATTTCCATTTTTTCAGTTTCTCATATTTTTTTTCCTCTCCCTTATTACCTTTCCCCCACCCTTCCCACTTTCCCTACACCTTTAGCCCTTTACTTCCTATTTCACATTATTAATTATCTCATTAGGATCCTGTGTACTATTATAGTTTTTCACACCAGAGAAATTATTCGGTATTTCAGTTAAAGAGATCTCTGTATGAACATTAAAAATAGGGAATCCTAAAATAAAACTAAAAAGCAAAGTAAAAGAGAAAAGGCAATGATGTAACATTAAAATAATCCTTAATTCTGGAGATGAAAATGGTCCCTGAACATACTTAAATTGCTTCTTGCTCTTATAGTCTCATCTTTTTCTTTTTTCATTATTTAGAGAATACTTTATTAGTTTCTGTAATCTAACCCTCATAGATGTGACCTTACATACTTAGTATGATGTGTTACTCCTGTACACGTGGAAAAAAAATAAAAAATAAAAATAAAAAAAATGAACATTTCTAGACCAGTATGGCTGTCCATTTCTGTACAATGCCAACTGAACACAGTAAATTGGGATGACTTTTTCCAAAGTTGGCAGCACCGTTAAAAATCCTACTATGTATCATAAAGCAGATGCAAGATATTTTACATTCATAGAGGTATGATACTGTACCGTCCTACATCAATAATACTAGATTCAGTTTTGGTTTGAAATTTACTTTGTCTGCAAATAAGATTGCTACCCCTGTTTTTTTCTGGGCTCCTGTCACATGGAGAATTGTTTTCTGTCTTTTCACTTTCAGTCTATGGGCTTCTTTTTGCACTAGGTATGTTTCTTGTATACCACATACTGTTGGATTTTGCTTCTTATTCCATTTTGCCAGTCTATTTCTCTTGATTGGTGAGTTGAGGCCATTGACATTGCTGGTTATAACTGATATGTACTGACTTATTATTGACATGTTATTGGCCTTTTGTTGACTCTTTTTACTTTTTCACCTTCTCCTTTTAATTTCTTGCCTTGCCTATTTGATTTGCTCTGTTGGGCCTCATGGTGTTGTTGCCTTCATTGTCTTTTTCTAGGATCTTGTTTAGAATTGCTTGTAGTGCTGGTTTGGTATTCATGTAGTTTCTCAGGTGTTCTTTGTCGTGGAAGTGTCTTATTTCCCCATCCATTTTGAAAGAGAGTTTTGCTGGATACATCAGTCTAGGTTGGAGGTTGTTCTCTTTTAGTACTTGAAATATCTCATTCCAGGCTCTCCTTGCCCCAAGGGTTTGTGTTGAAAAGTCTGCTGTGATTCTGATGGGCTTTCCTTTGTATGTGATTTGTTTCTTTTCTCTTACTGCTTGTAGTATTTTGTTCTTCTGTTGGGTTTCTGGGATCTTGATTATTACATGTCTAGGTGTAGATTTTTTTTTTTTGATTGTAGCTAGTTGGGGTCCTATATGCCTCAGTTATCTGAATGTCAAATTCTTCCCCTCTGTTTGGGAAGTTTTCTGTCATTAATTCTGCGAACAGCTTTTTAAAGTCCTTTGTAATTTCTCCTGCTACTTCATGTATTCCTATCAGTCTTATGTTATTCTTCTTTGCATCATCTAGGAATTAAAGTGATTTCTCATGATCCCTTACTGTTTTTAAGAGACCTCTCTTTTCATGGTCACTGACTGCAATCTTATCTTCTATATCTGAGAGTCTATCTTCGCATTCTTTTATTCTGTTGCGTACACTTTCTATGGACTGTTTAATCTCCTGGATATCTGTTTGAATCTGTTTTATGGATTCCATTTCTTTCCTGTGTTGGGCGTTTATTTTTTCCATTTCTTTCTTATGCTGGGCCTTCATGGCTTCTATCATGGTCCTGAGCTCATCTATTTTTTTGTCAGTTTCTGCTCTAGAGTCTTGAATCGCAACTTCCATTTTGCTCACTATCTCTATGGTTATCTGGGAAATTATTTCTGTTTTGAGTTTTTCTAGAGGCTGATTGATCTGTTTTGTTATTTCCTGTGCTTTGAGTTCAGGGTATCCTGGTGGTTCACTATCAGCCTTTTCATCCTCATTTGCCCTACTGTTTGCCATTGGTGAACTGGAAGTCTGTCCTTGTGTCTTGCTTAAGTGTTTTCTCATTTTAATTTTTGTTGTCGGACTGTCCTTGGTCTAATCTCTGGATTATCACCCAAATCTTCCTGATATAGTTGCACCCTAGCTTCTGTGTCTCTAACGACCCACAGACATTCTCATCTTCATAACATCAGAGAAAACAGCTCATCAAATCACCCATAATCCTTTATCCCAGCCAGCAACACAATATGATCAAGCACAACTTGGAAGCTGACAACCTGTGGTAGTCACTAATCTATCACCCTTAAATCATTTGAATTAAATTGAAATCAAGAAGCAGTCCAGAACATGTCTGCACTGAAAAAACTTTTCAGTATAGTATATTTACCATTTAATGGCTCAGACAGAGCAAGGATGCAAGACCCCTGATCTCAGTTAGCTGATTGCTGAACCCCATGACGCTGACTGACCTCGGACTGCAAAGCCCAGATTGAGTTCCCCAGCCTTCTAAATGGTTGAACTCCACAACGTTCTATTACAGGTTTCCCACACCCTTTCTTTAAAGATGTTCAAAGTTGGGAACTCAGAAAAATACCCTTGATGACTTGCACAGTCAGGAGGTCTGAGAGTGCAGGTGGGGGGTGTGGGTTAAGGGGTTCAGGGGCCTGCACAGCTACCTTCCCGGCGCCAGAGCGATGGCTGCCGGGCCGGAAGAAGGCGTGGCTCTCCTAGAACAAGGTGTTTTTAATACTTAATGCCTAGCAGAATTTGTCCTGAAATAAGAATATTTGGGGAGTATAGAACAATTGCATATGTTCTTCAGCCTAATCTTAAATTTTCATTGCTACAATAGTATTTTGTTCTAAGATAATTTATATGAATTTGCTCTGGTGATACTGACCTTGGTTCTGATTTTGTTTTCAGAGTACTTTGAACATAACAGTTTTGAACAGTTTTGTATCAACTACTGCAATGAAAAACTGCAACAATTTTTTAATGAAAGGATTCTGAAGGAGGTAATTGCCGTTCTAATCTATGTTTTCATAGTTGTATTGTTATTTTCAGCTTTTTTGTTAGTGTCTGCAATATATAAGTCACCTTATTGCGGGTGTCAAGATGTGTATGCAGTGCGCTCTGACTGTCACCTCTCCTCCTGTTTCCTGCCCTCCTGTCCCCCCTCGTCCCGAGCCCCCTCCGCATCTCCAGAGTCTGCCTCCCTCTGTCCTGTGTTCTTCATCTTAATTTTATTGGTACAGTTTAGATATGTACAATATCACATTCATCCTAGGGAATTTTTACCTGTACAGTGTATATCTTGCTGCTGCTTTGTTCCATTCCCCTCCCCTCCCTTCAACCCATCTTCCCCTCCTTACTTATAAAAGCTTTGTTTCCATTTTTACTTCTATTCTTTTTTTCTTGTTCCTTTCTCCCCCTTTCCTTTGTTCTCCTTCTTATTTGAACATTCCCATTTCTCAATATCTATTATTATGATCTGTCTTGTTTTGCACTTTAAATTATTTATACTTTGAGTTTCTCATAATAAGAGAAACTGTGCGGGCTGGGGATTTAGCTCAGTGGTTTCAGCGCCTGCCTTGCAAGCACAAGGACCTGAGTTCGATCCCCAGTACCAAAAATAAATAAACAAACAAACAAATAAATAAATGAAACTGTGCAACATTTAACCTTGTGCGTCTGATTTATTTCATTTAGCATTATGGTTCTCAAACTGCATCGTTTTCCTACAGCTGGCTTGAATTTATTCTTCTTTATGCCCGTTGTATCTCAACAGCACATTTTCTCTATCCATTCATCTGTTGATGGCCAGGCTACAGGCCACTTCCAGGGTGTATCTGTTATGAATTGTGTTTTGGTAAACATACACATACATCATAGTAATGTGAGGACTTAACTCTTTCGGTAGAATACATAGCAAATGGAATTTCTATTGTTTGTTTTTTGAGGAATCTTCATACTGATTTACATAGTGGTTGCACTAGTTTACATTTCTACCAGAAATGTAGAAGAGTTTCATTTTCCCCACAATCTTGCTAGCATTTGTTGTTTTTTAAGTTCTTTTTTTTTAAAGTACATTTGTAATAGGTAATGATTAAATTCATTGTCGGGAGTAGGTACATGTACCTGAAAATATCTTAATTGTTTTTAACCTGCCGCATCTCTAGATGCTGTTCCATTTACAAAAGATCTATCTCCCTGTTTCATCTGTCTTTTCTTTTATTCTTTAAATTAGTTATACTGTAGGTTTCTCATGTTAAGAGAGGTCGTATGATAGTTAGGCTTGTGTGTTTGATGTATTTGGCTTGTCATTATGGTCTCAAAGTGTATGCTGGGTGTAGTGACATATATCTGTAATTGTAGCACTTGGGAAGCTGAGGCAGGAGGGACTCAAGTTCCATGACCAGCTGGGCCTACATAGTGAGATTCTGTCTCAGAAAACAAAACAATACAAAATTCGAGATCTTGTAGATAGCTTTTCTTTCTAAGATAGAATTTCAGTATTTTCTTTTGCATTTCTTTAACGGCCAAAGATGTTCAGTATTTCTTCATGACTTATTAGTCATTTGTACTTTTCTTTTGAAGAAGTCATCTTACTCATTTCAGTGGCTCATTTTTTGGTTGGGTCTTTTATTTTTGGAGGGTCTAATTATTTGAGTTCTTTGTATATTCTAGATGTTAGCTTTTTATCCAAGGAATAGGGGACAAATTTTTCCCAATTCTGTAGATTGGCTTTTTACTCTGTTGGTTGTTTCCCTTGTGGTGCAGAAGATTTTTAACTTGATATAATCTCATTTCTTGATTCTTTGATGTCATTTCTTGTGCAATTGAGGTTCCGTTCCCAAAGTCCTTGCTGTTACTCACATCTTCAAGAGTTTGACACATTTTATTTTTCCACAGATTCAGTGTTTCTGTTTTAGTATGATTTCTGTTTCATAATCCAGGTCTTTAATTCATTTTGATTCAGTTTTAGTACAGGGTGAGAGATATGAGCCTTGACTAATTTTTTCTGCATGTGGAGAACCACTTTTCCCAGTACTCTTTGGTGAATAGACTATCTTCTGTCCATGGTATATTTTTGACCCCTTAAAGATAACATGGTAAATATGCCTTGGGTTGATTTTGCATCCTCCATTCTGTTTCATTGATCTATGTCTGTTTTATGGTAGTATCGTGCTTTTTTTTTTTTTTTTTGGAATCTGGGATTGTGGTGCCTCCTGCTTTGCTCTTGTTGCTCAGGATTGTTTTGGTGATTATTGGTTCCATATATTTTAGTACTGTTTTTGTTTTCTGGTTTTCTGATGAGGCTGTTATTTGATTGGGGTTGCATTATTAGTTTTGAAGATGTGGGGATATCTTTTCATTTTCTGATCTCTTTTTATTTTTCAGAGTTCTCTTTTAAAAGATAGAGTTCTTTCATTTTCTTTGTTAGGTTAATTGCTAGTGATTTTTCTTGAAGCTATTGTGAATGGTATTTTTTACCTGATTTCTTTATTGGTGTATAGGAATGTTATTGATTTTTGTGTGTTGATTTATATCCTGGTGCTTGTTGGATTTGTTACAGTTGTAGGAGTCTTTTGGTGAAAATTTTTTGAGTCTTTAGCAAAGGATCATATCATCTGTGAATAAGGCTAATTTGATTTCTTCCTTTCCTATACATATTCCTTTCATTTCTTTCTTTTGACTGATTGGTCTTGCTACAGTTTTGAGTACTGTATTGAACAGGAGTGATGACAGTGAACATCCTTGTCTTGTTTCAGATTTTAGAGGAAGAGCTTTCAGTTTTTGCCCACTTAATATTATGTTGGTAGGTTTGTCATAAGTGGCTTTTATTAGATGGAGACAAGGCACTTCTATAACTATTTTCTTCAGGGTTTTATCATGAGTGGATGTTGGATTTTGTCAAAGGCCTTTTTTGCATCTAGTATTGAGATGATTATGTGAATTTTGTCCTTGCTTCTATTTAAATGATGTGTTATGTTTATCAATTTATGTATGTCCAACCATCCTTGGAACCCTGGGATGAAGTCTACTCCATCAAGTGGTATGGTCTTTTTAATGATTTGTTGCATTTTATTTGCCAGTATCATGTTGAAGATTACTGTACCTATGTTCATAAAGAGATTGACCTGTAGTTTAGTTTAGTTTAGTTTTGTTTTGTTTTGGTAAGTCCTCGTCTGGATTTGTATCAGGATAACGCTAGTTTACAGCAGTGAGTTTGGTAGTGCTCCTTCATTTTTATGTTCATGGAAGAGTTGGAGAAATATTAGCATTAGGTCTTCCCTGAAGTTCTGGTAAAATTCTGTAGTGAATGCATCAAGTCCTGTGCTTTTCTTGTTTATTTTTTCAAAGAACCAACTTTTGGATTCATTGATCTTTAAAATTTTTTTTCTTTTGTCTCAGATTCATCCATTTTTTTTCTCTGATCATTATATTTTCTTTCCTTTTTTTTAGTTTCAGATTTGGATTGTTGTTGATTTGCAGGATTAGGTTATTTGGGATCACTCTGTTCTTTTAATAGGTGCATACACTGCTGTTCCCTTCTTAGAACAGCTTTCATTGTGTCTCAGAGGATTCCATTGTCATTTGATTCTCTCAGCTTTTTAATTTCTTCCCCAATTTCTTCTGTGACCCATTGATTATTTAATAATATATTATTTAATCTCTATGTGTTTGTGTACTTTCTGTGATTGCTTTGCTATTGATTTCTAGCTTTACTCCTCTGTGATCCAGTGGTTTGCAGGGGATTATTTCAGTTGTTTTGTATTTAAGCAGTCTTTTGAACAAGTTCTGTGTACTGCTGAGAAAAATGTGTCTTATTGTTGGATGAAACGCTCTGTGTAGAAATTTGTTAAGTTCATTTGTTCAGTGGTGTGTTTAATTTGAATTTTTTTGTCATGTTGACCTGTATATGTGTGATAGTTGAGTATTGAAGCCTTCTTGATTTGACTGTATCGATGTCTGTACTTTTATGTCCAGCAGTTTCTGTTTTATGAGATTGGATGTACTGACATCTGGTGTATGGGTGATTACAATTGTTATCTCTTCCTGTTGAATTGTTCTCCTTACTAGTGTGTATCTTGTCTCTTCTGATGAGATTTCATTTGAAGTCTGCTGTATCTATAAAGAAGATGGTTGTCCCTGTTTACATTCAGGCTCTAGTTTTCCATGCTTTCCCTTTTAGTCTGTGTGTTTCTTTGAGGATGCGGTGTGCCTCTTTCAGGCAATGGATGGTTGGGTTTTTTTTTTTTCTTTTTTTAAATCTGACCTGCCAGTCTGTGTCTTTTGATTACAGAATTAAGTCCATTAACATTGAGAGTTATTATTGTATTTAATGAAGCCTCTTATTACATTATTTTTCCAGTACTTATTCCTGTATTTTCTCCCTTTTGTTTACGCTCTCCTCATCAGGTATATACTTTTCTTTGGGCTCTTTGCTGCTAGTGGTCTTCCTAGCGCTGTCTTGGTTGCCTTTAAATATTTTCTGCAATGCTGATTTAGGGCTCATGAATTTCTTTAGCATTTCTCTGTCATTGTAACTCTATTTCTTCATCAGATTTGAACACTAATTTTGTCGGATATAGAAGTCTGGGTTGACAGTTACTTTCTTTTAGGGCTTGAAAAACTTCACTGAAAGCTCTCTTGACCCTTAAGGTTCATGCTGAGAAATCTTCAGTTATTCTGATAGTCTTGCCTTGACATTACATGCTGTTTTTCTCTTAACAGCTTTTAGTACTCTTTCTTCAGTTGAATTTCTGAAATTTTGATTATGATGTGTTACGGAGAGCTGCTTCTTTTGGTTGTGGCTATTTGGTTGTGCCTCTTACACTTGAATTATGAATTCTTTTCCTGAAATTTGAACATTTTCCTGCCATTATTTCAGTGAATACGTTTTTATACCTGTTCTTCTAATTTCCTTTAATGTCTTCTAATTTTCCTTTATTCCTGTAATTCTTATGTTTGTTTCTTTTGAATTGTCTCACAGCTGTTAGATCCAGCTTCCTGGGTATCATATTTTTAGGGTATTACTGATTATATGTTCTACAGAATCAATCTTGTCTTCAAGTGCTGACACTGTCTTCACATTGAGCAAACCCATACTTTTTACTTGATTTCTTTCCATAATTTCTAATTCTTTACAAAATGACCGTTCACATTTTGTACTGTTTTACCTCAACCAGCTTATGTTTCTTTTTTAAGCTCTCTGAACATTTTATTAATTAAATTCTTAATTGTTATTTAAATTTTATTTAAGCTCACTGAATAGTTTATGAATTTGCTTATGGGCTTTTTTAAAAATTACTATAATCATTTGATTTTTTTAGTTCTTTGCCTGTAACTTACTTTAATTCCTGTGTGACCAGCTTTTGGGGATTTAAGTTTTTTGTTTTTTTTTTATTGTTGTTGCCTTGCTTTCTCATGCTTTGCCATGTTTTCTATTGCCTTTGTCCTGAGGGTTGAAGATACGTAGGGTAGAAAAGCTACTGTAGTTTACATTTAAGATCCGCATTGAGTCATTTTAAATTTCATGACAGAGAGACATGGTGCAGTTACCTGGATTCAGGGGGCATAATGTCAGGTAGCCTAGGGAATCAGGGATGCCCTGGAAGTGTTAATGATTCAGGGAAATTTGGAGACCTAATAAGAAATCTGATGGTCTCCTCTTACAAGTAAACATCTGTGATTTTTTTTTTTTTTTGATGGTGCCTTTTACTACACTTGAAGGTTGGCTTGTTTCTCCTTCTGATTCTGGATAACTTCACTTCTTCCACTGCTAAGTAATTTTCTACTTTCATCTCTGACATGGACCTCTCTCCTTCCTGCTTCCAGGTGTTTGTTTCTGCTAATTTGGCTGCCTGCTTACCTTCTCTGTCTTGCAGCAGTGAAATTGCCAAGTCAGGGGACTCCACACACCCCTGGCCTGGGTGCCTCTGACCAGTACTTTCCCTGCCATGCTGTCTGGTTGCCACCTGCCTGTGAATGGTCTGTCATTGGTCGCTCAGTATCTCTAGTTCAGTGAAGAGCTTCCTGCCACCCTGCTTTGTAGGAAATACCTATTGGCATGACGAACTCTCCAGATACCAAAACTAAGAAAGTTCCTGTATAGTTATTTAGAATGGAATAAAAATAGAGGTAGCTTTGGATCAGATGATTTGTGATTAGGCTCATTTTTACCTTCCAAACTGAATTCTCCAGTATTTCCTCCAAATATCCTTGTACTTACTTTGTGTTTGTACTGCTATCTTCTGAGTTCTTTCACTGTATTCTTTTCTTTTCCTGTTCCATCTGTCTTCCCACAATTTTATTATATTTTTGTCTTTGTGGGCTTCCCAGCACACTTCAGCTTTTGTTCATTTTATTTATATGCTAAGGGTAAACCACTTCTGTCATAAACAGAACAGGTGAAATAAATGTTTATCAGCAAGATAGTCTCTCTGAGAATGTTTCATCCAGTCATTCACATTAGTCCTTCCATTACCAGATGAAATTTTACATTCATCCCCTGCTTTTAAAGTACCCTAATCCTTCCTTTCCACGCCAATCCAGCAAGAAGCTTTACACAGAAACAGGAGCTGTATAAAGAGAAGATACCATTATGATTTTGATTTACTTTTGTAACAATCCTTTAATGTAAATGTGAATTTTAAATTCAGATTTTAATTAGTTAATTTATTTTTTGTTGTACCGGGATTGATCTCAGGACCTTGTGCTTGTGAGGCAGATGGTAGCACCACTGAGCTATATCCCTGGCTCCAGATTGGTTTTTGTTTTGTTTTGAGTTTGGTACAGGGGATTGAATTTGGGACCTGCCCTTGCAAGGCAGGGGGTGGCCCCACTAAGTTAAATCCCCAGCCCCCCAGATTGGGTTTTAATGGACAGGATAAAACTTTTTTCAGAAAATTTCAGAAGACACTAGGGTTACTTCTAGTGAGCAATTTTCACTTATATATTATTCTTAAAACTTCTGTACTTTCCCACAGATGATTTATGCCTTACATATGTTATATCACTATATAGGTTCCAGCACCCATTGGCAGGTCATTGTCATTTCTGTGATATTAATGCCTGTCTGCAAATGTTCAAAATTTATTCTATCTTTGGAAAGCATGTATGTTAGTTGGTATAAATCTTTGCATTTTCACTACTAATTGTTACGATGGCAAAAAATGGCACAAATGATTGTGCACAAAACATTGACTTGATTTAATATAATTCTGTATCTATAGTTATGATTATTTTATATTCTAGGAACAAGAACTGTATCAAAAAGAAGGTTTAGGTGTTAATGAAGTGCATTATGTGGATAATCAGGACTGCATAGGTATGTATTTTTATTACACCTGTGAGGAGTATGGGAAGATGCAGTAAATGTGCTTATTAGTAATTTTTCTGTGCTCTGAGATTGAGGTTACTAGGAAACTATGAAAACTGCCGTATTTGAGGTTTACTGCTTTTGTACTGCTTCAAAGCCAAGGCATGAAATTCAGCTTTGTTGAAAATTAAAAAAAATTTTTTCTTCTGTTTATTATGGTGTGTGTTTTTCCTACCTAAAAAGCTAACATATAAGCCAGTAAGAAGGACATTTAGTTGCTCTGCAGCTGATGGACCGGTCATGTGATGAAGCCCACACTTAGGCCTGGCTGCGGTGGGGGAGGGGCTTGCCTGGGATTCCTGGGATTCTGTTAATCTCTGAATGCTAGCAGCGCCCACTCCCTGGTGGCAGGTTGCTGTCAGCAGGTCCCATGTCATTTCTAGATGCGACAGGGCAGCAGCAGGAGGATAGGGCCGCTGTTCTCTTTGAGTGCTAAAGAAACCCCTCTCTTTCCAGCAGCCTTCAGTCTTCTTTTCCTTTTCCACTTCACCTCTAAATCAGCTGTTGCACAAGCTTTTTTTTGGTACCGGGGATCGAACTCGGGACCTTGCACTTGCGAGGCAGGTGGCAGAACCACTGAGCCAAATCCCGGACGCCGCAAGCCTTATTTCGGAAACCCCATTAACAATGCAGACAAGAACTTGTGTGCTACACTGTGTACAGCACATTGACATCACATCAGTACAACCTTTAATCCAGTTCCTGTTGAGGAAAGTGCAGCTGGCTGCTAGTGCTTGTTTAATTTTACAGAAACATGCTTTTTGAAGCTGAAGCAAATCAGACTAAGTGTGAAAAAGAATATAAAAACAATTATTGGTGTAATTTCTAAACAGAAACGACTTCTTTCTTACCCAAATGAATGCTGTAGCGTAAACAGCACTGGTGGGTATACCCCGGGCAGACAGGAAGTGGACAGAAGCGCGGTCACATCTCCCTGGCATCCCTCAGCCACCGCGCCCTCCTCACCTCTGTGCCTTTCACGCTGGGCCTGCTGATTGGTTGCAGCTCCTTCCCTCTGTTTGCCCTGCAGCCCCCCCATCACAGCTCACTCACCGCTGGGCCACCTCCTCCCCACAGCCATTAATAGCTCAAGAAGCAACCTTTTCTGGTCAGTGCAGTAAGAATCTTAACTTCTCTTGCTGTGCCTTAGAGCTCAGCCACACTCAACAGTTTTACATACCACATTTAAGAGGTTTTAAAGTTGTTTTGGACAGATGGGAAATCTAAACACCAATCAAAGGAACAGGAAAACGTGCTTCTAGGGGAGCAGTGGTGCACATCCGTGTCCCAGACGCTGCAGGTCTGGATCACTGGGGGCCAGGACCTCAGGACAAAAAGGGCAGCAGCAAGACACTGGTCTAAAAAAACGTGTGCATATTGAAAAGTCTTGCTTAAAAGCACTAGAGTCACTGTAGTTTATTTCAATTTGAATATAGATGCCATCTCTGAAGGGGGGAATTTCTGATTCCTTAGCCTTTTATTCTACTTTACAAATGGAATTGTTATTATGTTAGTTGCTTTCTGCATGGAATTGTTTTCCTAAAACCTACATTAAAACTATGATACTACCTTTTAACAAATGGTCAGGTTTCAAAGAAAAATCCATCTGTTCCCGATAGCCATGGATAAAATATTTCAGAATTATCTGTTCCATTGAAATGTGGGCAAATCAGCAAATTGTTCACTGTATCTTTAAAATGTTTTTACCCTATCATGAATTCGTCTTTACTTTTTAAAATAGATTTAATTGAGGCGAAATTAGTGGGAATACTCGATATTTTGGATGAAGAAAATCGCCTTCCCCAGCCAAGTGACCAGCACTTCACATCAGCAGTTCACCAGAAGCACAAGGACCATTTCCGACTCACTGTGAGCTTTCTGATCCGAAGTATTTTACACCTCAAGTGTTGTCTGAAGGAATGTTAGGAAGTCTGATTTTGAGGATTTAATAATGCCTGTATGTCCGGTTTTTCAGATTCCCAGGAAATCCAAGCTGGCAGTTCATAGGAATCTCAGAGATGATGAAGGCTTTATCATCAGGCACTTTGCAGGGGCCGTGTGCTACGAAACAGTGAGTGTGTCCTTTTTAGGGAGAAAACCCTTCAAAGTTGAAGCTGTACTGTCCGAGGCGCTAGCTCTGGCTGATTCAGAGTAGCTGTTTAAATTGAAGTTTAATAAGATGCAAGAGTCTGTTCTTCAGTGCAGCAGGCACATTTCAGGTCCTGGCAGCTGAACTGGATGGCGCAGAGAGCGTGTTTCCGTTGCCACAGATCACAGAAAGGACCACTGGACGCGCGGAGTTGGGGGTGTGTGTCACAAGATGGACTGAAACATTCTATTTGATTTATTTTTCAGACCCAGTTTGTGGAGAAAAATAATGATGCTTTACATATGTCCCTTGAGTCCTTAATATGTGAGTCCAGGGATAAGTTTATACGGGAGTTATTTGAATCATCCACAAATAATAACAAAGACACTAAACAAAAAGCAGGAAAACTTAGCTTCATCAGTGTGGGAAACAAGTTTAAGGTATTTATTTTGAAAACATTTTAACTGTATTTAAAATAAGACATGTTCTTTTCTATTCTAAACTGGATAATGTAGATCGCTCACTGTCAGAAATCCCCCAGGTGAGCTTCAAGAGCAGACCTTGTGCTGTCGTTTCTTGTGTGTAAACTACCACCAGAGCCCAGTCGCTGAATATGTAGAAGAGATTGTAATTCCCTGAATGTGTTCTTTCTGGTGCATAATGTATCTGGTTGCTTCTCCTAATGACCTTGCTTCTGCATACTGTCTGGTTGGCCTTTGTGCCTTCTCTTTCCCACATGTTTTCTGTTTCTTTCCTCATTCAGCAGTCTTGTTTTAGCTGCGGTAGGCCAGTTCGGGATGGCTAGAGAGGACTAGTTGAGTTGAGAGGAAAAGCAGGCACAGCCAGGGCCTTCAGGTAATGATCGCCTCCATGGACTCCTTTCCTAGAGTGGCTGCCATGTCACAAAGAGCCGTTTGAGTTAATGATTCCATTTGTGCTTCGTTTGCAACGCATTTCCTCTCACAGTAGCATCATCGGCATGCATTTGACACTAAAACTCAATTAAAGCTTTCGGTAATTCCTTAAAAGATAGGTGCTCCCACGTGGCAAACTCTTCAAGTGGTTTATTTAACATTAGGGTATATTCATTTATTAATTTAGGGTTAGGAATTTATCCCTTGAAATCTGATAAGACATTGTTACCCAGGGCCACGCCCGCAGTCCCAGCCCTCTGGGAGGCCAAGGCAGGAGGACCAAAAGCTAGGGGCGGGTCTCGGGAGCTTCAGTCATGCAGCGAGACTGCCTGAAAAGAGAAAAAGGGCTGGAGATACAGCTTAGTGTGAAGACCCTGGATTCAATCCCCAGTACCACCAAGAAGAATGAAAATCAAAATCAAAAATGAACTCTAATTGGTTATAATCTTGAGTATTTAGTATAGAAAAAGAAACACTTATGTTACAAGTTTAGTGAACAGAGAAGCACAACACTGCACATGGAAGAAAAATAGAATGAACTTTTATTACACATTTGCACAAAGTAGTATTTACAATAAAACACTGTATTTGCCTTTGTGAAATATGTACTTTATCAAAAGTGATATAGTTAGGAAGTATTTATCAGAATAATACAGTAGTAACTGGCAGTAAAAACAGATCCTTTTGGATAGAATTGTGCTCTAAATGATTGAACCTGGTAAAAATCATATTTCCAGGGCTGGGAATGTAGCTCAGTGTTAGAGCACTTGCCTAGCACACATGTGGCCCTGGGTTTGATCCCCAGCAGTACAAAAAGAAAAATCATTTCCAAAAGCTAGATTACAAAAAATTAGGTGACTGAATTTTTAGTTACATTAATTACTTTTTTTTTTTTGAGACAGGGTCTCACTATGTAGTTGAGACTGACCTGGAACTCACTATATAGCCCAGGCTGGTCTCAAACTCACAGTGATACTCCTGCCTCAGCCTCCCAAGTGCTGGGATTACAGGTCCGGTTTACATTACATTAATTAATTATGAGTTCCTAATTTACTCAGTAATAAATATTTTTTCTGATTTATTCTTCATTCCTATTTAGATATTTGATAACAGATTGCTTTACAAATAGTGCATTAACTGGATATATTGGTATGCATTTATATTCCCAGCTACTTGGGAAGTTGAGGCATGAGGATTGCTTGAACCAAGGAGTTTGGGTTCATTCTGTACAACATAGATCCAGTTTCAAAAAAAAAGAAAAAGTACATATTAATTCATACAAAAATTCATCAAGTATTTTCCTACTATGATATTAAAGTAGTACTGCTGGTAAGAATATACCTGAATTTTAGACAGTATAAATGAAAACAAAACATTCTTAAAAATTCCTCTGATTTCTTTTTTTTTTTTTTTGGTACTGGGGATTGAACTCGAGTCCTTGTACTTTTGATGCAGGTGGCAGGACCACTGAGCTAAATCCCCAGTCCATAAAATTCCTCTGATTTAAAGATTCTTGTGTTGAGCCTTAAAAGCTTTATAATTACTTATACACAATATATATATTTTTTGTATGAACTCTTGAAAGCCATACCTGCTATTAAAAATAATAGTTTAGAATAAAAATCTTAATAGTGATTTCTGGTTGCTCATCAAATTAACTTTGAAGTATGTAAGGTAATAACACAAAACAGGTTATCATTTGTAATAATACTTGAGTTGTCCAACATCGTGGGAGAACAAGTTGTCTCCTGAATAGTGACATTTTCAGGTTATTGAAACATATTTCTCTCACTGTTAGTGTTTTAGAAAAAGTAATTCTTTTTGTTAGAAACCGTATTCTGTTATAAATATGAATACTTGTGTGTTTTAGCATAAAAATACAAATGGAGCCAGAGTTGCCCAAAGCTGTTAACCCTATGCCTTATGGTTTTGGACTGCTCCTTTTTGATAATTGGCCTTTTTTTCTCTTTTCTCACTGTTTATTTTTGTTGCTTCCATTTTTCTCACTATATCTCCAATGGGGGAAGAGCACCAGGCTTGGTCTGTGGATTAGAGAGCACAGACTTTGCCGCAGTTGTTTTCTTTCAAAACTTGGGGCCCTTGGACTGGTTTTAAGTTGCGTGGGGGTCCGGAGTGATGAGGTTGTCAGAACTCTGTCATCCAGATAAGTTGGGGGCCTGACTTTTTCTTCGACCCAGTGACCTTCTTTTCGTGTTAAGAGGCCTCTGACATGTGAAGTGCATTGTAGGATCAGAGAGGAGAACGGAGGCTGGTGTCAGGCCCGTACTGGAATTATGACTGCCATTAGCTTAGACATGTCATTTGTCCTCCTGGGCCTCGGTGTCATGCTGAAAAATGAGGCTCGTAAGTCATCCTTCCTTAGGATTGTTGTGTTACCCTTAGCTGGAGTAAGCTTGATGATACTCATGAGAAGCTGTGAGCAGTGCCTTACAGGGAAGCATTCAGTATCAGTTATAGTTATGACCAACATAATATTAATGTAGGAATAGCATTTTCATTTCTCTCTTCTGAGCAGTATAAGTTCTCAGTGTAAAATCTTCATACAGAATTTTACATAATTGATTTACTTTGCAGAGTAGTAAAGCAGGTAAATGATTTCAATGTACTGAACCATAGTACATTAAAGCACGAAAGCATAGTGTCTTGTCTTGTAGTATTCATTTTCCATTTTTAAAGAAAATTGTGCAAGTTTTAAAAAATATTTCAAGTTTTAAAATAGTAGTGAATTTCTGTAGCTAGGTAACAGTTTTGTTTACACTGAGTGTTAGAGTGTTAGAGTGTAGAATAATCCTGATAGGTATCACTAGTGCATATTTTAAACGTTTCTTTATTAATAGTTTGTGACCCAGAGTATACCTGGTTTGCCACATCTTGAAATACTGTAGTGCCATTCTCATATTGATTACTTCCCCAGCTTTCTCATTTACTTCCCTTGTTGTCCATTTACTTTTTCCTCCCTCATCCCCACCTGCAAATTTGTGTGTGATTTTTTTTTTAGTGTGACTAATTTTCACTCTTTAATTATACAAGTTCTGTGTAGTTATAGCCCTTGACATTTCATTGGCCGTTTTGCATGATGCTGTTAAAGAATTTGTGTACAGAAGTTTGTTAAGTTCCAAAGTGTTATATGTGGATGTTACTGCATGTTATTTTATTTTAATGTTGGAGAAGTAATATTGCTGTGTACTTTGACTTCTTGAAATAAACTGATTTCTTTTCTTTCACAGACACAGTTAAATTTGCTTTTGGATAAACTTCGAAGTACTGTGAGTACACTTAAAAACAAAATACATTTTTAAACAGTCCTCTAACACTGTTATTAATATTTACCCAAGTAAACATAGTAACCCTGGAATAATGAGAAATACATTTTTAACCAAATTCCCTTCATTAAAATACATTTATGAAATGGTTACTATTTTGGTTAGGTGTGTTCTGAAGAAAGGTCAAATAAGTATGTGAAGTTAAACTGTTTTACAAAAGTACAGAGCTCTTTGACTGTTACTGAGATTAGCCTATTGCTTCACAAAGGTGAAGATAACCAGTAAATATGGAGGAAAATGTATTTTTTTAGTGTTAAAGATAAAGAATGTAATTTAATTTTATTTTATTAGCTTGTAACATTCTTCAGACATGGCATGTTGATACGGAAAAAATGGACATTTTTTTGTGCGTTGCATAAAGGCAAAATGTATGGGGACCTGTCTTTTTTTTTGAGTGTACATCTTAGTGACTCACTCTGTAGTATTGTTTTTTGTTTGGTACCGGGGATTGAACTCGGGTCCTTGCGCTTGCGAGGCAGGCCACCGAACCGCTGAGCTAAATCCCCAGCCCTCACTCTGTATTATTAGATAAAAAACAAAAACTGCCACAAAAAGAAATTTTGTTTTTCGAATATCCTCATTGGCTGCAAACATTTCCCTCTTAGGGACTGAGTTGATGAGGACAGCCTTTTACTTTTATTTCCCCAGTAGGAAGCTACTCCAGAGTAAAGAGGTCCCTTCTGTGGTTTATAGAACTATGTTCTGAAAGTGTTAGCTTTGAGCATCGTTGTTGAAATAGCTGCTCAGTTTTTCAGGGTTACTCTTTTGAAGAGAAACAGTTATTTGGAGGTTTAGTATATTAGCTTCAGTGCAAGAAGGTTTCACTGCATACATAATCAGTATTCTTTTGCCTCATTCAGGATAATCAGATAGCCAAATGCATGCCTTTCAGCTTTAATAAATATTTTTTAGCCAATTAAACTTTTCAGCAGGACTTGGTAATGCACTCTTGAAAGCCCAGCATTGTGGGAGGCTGAGGCAGAAGGATTAAAAGTTTGACCCCAGCCCAGGCAACTTCGTGACTTAGTGAGATCTTGTCTCAAAATGAAAATATTATAAAAGGGGTGGGGATGCCACTCAGTGTGAGGCCCTGAGTTCAGTTCCTCCGAACTGCAACAGCACTGCCACAGCCACGCCACCATCACAGACCAGAACCTAAACAAACAGAACAACCCCAATATTTCTGAAGTAGAATGAAAGGATTGGTGGATTTTGTATATGTGTACACTTTAAAAAATGTTTTGGCATAAAAAGGGCATAATTTTATTTAATCTTCTTGTCAGAGAATAATTTTCTTATCACAGAAATAGTGTATAAGTACTTACACATGAACATAGACTAAAATCACATGTGCATTAGCCTGCTTAAATATGATACGTATTTTATAGTGAAAGGCTTTTCTTTTTATAAATTTTGTCATTCAAATCTAAAACTAACATTTTCTAGTATTATAATGCAGAAATTTACTTGAAGCTTCAAATTACAGAAGTATACCAATGTGTTTTTCAATTCTTTAGTGGTTATTTTAGAAGTCTGTGTGTTAATAGCTTTGAGAATTGCTGATATTCATAGAACGAGAAAACTGAGGCCGTCCTCTGTCCTCCTAGGGGGCGAGCTTCATTCGCTGCATCAAACCTAACCTGAAGATGACCAGCCACCACTTCGAGGGGGCCCAAATTCTGTCTCAGCTTCAGTGCTCAGGTACCTTGTGTCTTCACACTTGTGTCACCCTGTGTCAGGCACAGGCTAATAGGCCCAGTGTTTTCAAATAATTCGCCATAAGCGTGATTGTTTTTGAATGCAGTAAGATTTTTCTTACGTTTCCTCTAAGAAAAGCGTGGATGTTGATACCATTTACATTCACAGTCACTGACCTTTCAAGGCCCTCAGACTTGTCCTGACAGGGTTTCCTGGTCAGCACTCAGTTTCTCCACAGAGACCCGTCAGGTTACCTGCTGGCCTCATGTCTGAGGCCCTGCCACAGATGGCTGCACCTCTCTGCTGAAAACCTAAAGCCACCAAGCGCGGCTACCTGTCTGTGCTTCCTTCCTTCTTGTTTTGTTTTTCGTTTTTTGAGACAAAGCTTCACTGTGTAGTTGAGACTGACCTGGAACTCACTATGTAGCCCAGGCTGGTCTCAAACTCATAGTGATCCTCTTGCCTCAGCCTCCCGAGTGCTGGGATTACAGGCATGGGCCACCACACCTGGCTATGGTTCCTTCTTGTCCAGAAAGTGAGAATTCTCTTTTCTCTAGTTGAGGCCTATGTTGCCTTGAAATCCATCCTTTCCTGACCTTCTCATGAATCTTTGATTCTGATGTGTATTTTACCATTTCTCTTGCCATTTAAACGTGCCAAAATCTCATCTCTGACCCACGTTCCCTCCCAGCTACTCCTTTCTTCCCGTTTCTCCGGTTGTTGCTTTGCTCCCCATGCATAGCCTATTTCTGATTTCTCAGTCCTCTACACACTGTTTAACCTCAAGAGAACTGAGCTTCTGTCCTGATAAGGTCACCAGTGATTGTCCTGATCTTAAATCAAATGTCCGTTTTTCAACCCTTAATGAAGTCCTCTTAGTGGACTTCACAAGCATTTGGCCCTGGCCAATCCCTTTAATGTAACCATTCTTTGGCTTCTGAAACACCATGTGCCTCTGTTGGTTCTGTCAGCTCATTTTTTTGTACCTGGGTATTATTTGTTTCAGGGTTTAAATTTATCAACTCTGTCCAATAGAACTTTGCATGATGCTGGAATTCCTCTGTATCTATATTATCCAGCGTGACGGCCATGCGACATTTTGCAGGCTGAGTTTTAGTTAATTTTAACATTTTTAAATTTAGCTAGTCAGATATGTCTAGTGACTGCTGTGTTGGGCAGCATAAGTCTTCATTCTCTAAGTGTCTCCGACTCCCATTGCTGTGACCGCCAAAATAGTGCGTCCTGTTACTCTCTGATCCAAGCTGTCGCCCTCTCTCCCTGGCCTTTGCTAGACCATCCTTCTCTTTACACCTGCTGTTAGCATATGAGGTCCTGCGTCATGTCTTGTGTGTCCCTAGCTTCACTTCTTCCCGCACTTGTGCTCCTGCACATTGGCTTGCTTTCCTCCTCGTGTCTGAAGTGTTCTGCATTCCATCCTGTCCCAGGGCCTGTGCACGTGCTGCTGCCTGTGTCTGGGACGCTTGCCACACCTTTCCTTTCATGTTTCGCATCTCAGCTTGAGTGCTGCTTCTATGAAAGCCTTTCCTGATGCTCCCTGTCTCAGAATGGGGTCTTAGTTTATGTTGCTGAGTTCTGATGCCTTTATTTCCTAGTCATACTTAACAAATTTTGAGTATACTTGCGTCAGTTTTTAGATTGTCCCTTTTCCATTTATAGTCCCACGAGAGCAGAAAATGTATCTGTTTTGACTTCATAAAAATCTTGCTTCCCTGGCATATACTAAACTCAGTAAATATTTGTTGAATAAAACACATGATCTGGAAATATAAAAATTTGTGACTGATTCTGACAAGAACTGGAAAATTAAATAATTTGTATTTGCTGAATTCTTGGGTATACTAGAGATGCATTTTTGTGTACTGTTTTTAGGGTGTTATGGCTCGAGTTTAACTTTTTCCCATTTGAATTCCTTTTTTAGGATTTCTTTAGCATAATGGAATTCATTTATTTCCTAAGTGAACATCACTTGCCCTAGCAAATGAAGCCCATTTAGATTTAGCTCTGTGTGCCATTGGATTAGCAGAGTGTGGGCTCACTGGTGCTTTAGCTGGGCACAGGCTTTCGGAAAGTGATACGTTTCAGCGTGTTGAGATATGTGGGCAGCCTAACAGATGGTCCCAGCACATAGGAGTTTGACTTGTTGATGTACTATTAATAGTATAATGATACAGAATTGTTTCTAGTCTAGTCATGTAGCTAGGTAATGAGAAAAGCAAAAAATAACAATAACTGGTAAAAATAAAAATATTTATGAAGTGCTCCAAGATGAAGATGTTTAGGGTTTATATTGTTTTACCTTTTCATTTCTATTTTTTTTCCATTTTGAAGACAAACAATTTAAGAAATACTCCATTAAAATTACTCTCTTTTTACCAGCCAGCACCAGTGTGAAATAGGGAAAAGAGAGAGAAATCGGTTTTCTTCCCCTGTACTCGGGGCTGTGCTATCTGTGGTAGCAAAGAGGGCTTCTGTGTACAACCAGCCAGCACTGTTACCAAGAAGATCATGGGGACTTCTAGAAGGAATAGAGTTTTTATTATTATTATTATTATTATTATTATTATTATTATTATTATTATTATTATTTTGCATTACATAAGATCTTAAGAGTGGATTAGCCTCAAGTGCTGAGAAATCAGTTGTAGGATAGGTAATTTGTGAAGCTTCATGAAATTCATAATGTTCATATTTTGCCTTTGTAGGGCAAGCCAAGAAACTCTGTGGTAGTGCATACATTTTTCCAAGGGTACTTGATGTAAATGGGTCGAAACTGACAATACCAACAAAACTTTACTTTTTTTCCCATGCAGGGCCTAGAACCAAATCTAATTCTGGGATTTTTTTTTTTTCTCATAAGAAAGATGTTTTTATGTGTTTAATTAATTTGTAATTTCTGTATTTCCTGAATCTATTTATACTAGTTTTGAAGCTTTGCCCTATTTTTAATCATCATATTCCATTATATATTTGTAACATAGTTTAATCAATAGATATTTTAAATATTTCTGATTTTCTTTCTACTGCAAACATTAGGACATTATCCACAGCTTATCTTTGTCCAAATGTGAGAAGTTGTACAATAGAGTCATGGAAGTCCAGCAATTACTGGACCAAAAGTATAAATACTGTGTCCAAATGGCTACGCAAAATAGTTGCACTGGTTTACATTCTCACTAAGAATGTGTGTGTGTTTTCCTACACTGTCATAATCTCTTGAGCACACAGTGGTACCCCAGTTCACAAATTTAATTTGTTCAAACATTTTGGAAAAGACGGCCACATTTATATTTGTGTGGGAAAGATGGCTGTGGTCATGTCTGTCACCCAGTGCAGAGTTTGCAAATAAAAACAGAATTTTCTGAAATTCTTCTGTTTTTGTGAAACACAAGTGTTCGTGAACTGAGGTGTCACTGTGTTACTGTTTTACATCTTTTGCCAATCTAATAGTTTAAAATTCAATTTGCTTAGAAAGGCCAGCTTTCCTGTGAGACTATTTTAAAATAAAAATTCTCTTATTTAAAAGACTTTTATAGTTTTTTACTTAAAATTATTTTACTAGCAAGAATTTATTTTAGTATAAGAAGTGAGGTAAGATCTGATGTTATTTTTGTTTTCCAAAAGATGATCCATTTGTCATAACACTTTTTATTGAATCTTATTTTCTCTTTGATTTGAATAGTCCCAGATACTGAAATCCAGGTCTTCTTGTGAACAAAAGTCTTGCAATTATATTTAGCAATCTAATATTTCTCAACCTATTTTATACTTTCCCTGACCTGAAAAGCTCACATTGATTGAGGGCTTGGATTTAAAATTTATTAGAATTGTACTGATAACAAATATTTATTCTATGGACACATCATTTCAGTAGATTATTTTCTTTGAGAAGAGTCTTTTTAGTTAAAACTTTTTTTCTCTTTTGCTTTAAGAATTGGAGAGAGTTTGGAAATATATTTTACTACTTTTTTTTTTGTACTGGGGATTGAACTCAGGTCCTTGTGCTTGCAAGGCAGGCAGTGGAACCACTGAGCTAAATCTCCAGGCCCTATTTCACTACTTTTTGAAGACTCTATCAGGAATCTTGTTCTAAAATTAACCTCAGGACTTAGTGACTAGGTGTAGGGTACATTAGTCACCTTTCATGTTGCTGGACACAGGACCTGGCATATTCAACTTAAAGGAGGAGAGGTTTAATTTGCTCATGTTCTAAGGAGATTCAGTCCATGCAGAAGGGCACGAGGAAGCAAGGCTATTTAGTTCATGCCATGTGGAAAGCATAGCAGGGAAAAAATGCCAGAGAGGAAGGATCAAGGGACCAGATATAGACCTCACAGCCACACTTCCATGACCCACCCAGGCAGAAATGTTCTCTCAAATCCTTCGGTGGATCACAAAGCCAGGCAAGTTACACAAACATATCTCCTGCAGCTATACTTAAAATCTCCAAATAAAGACAATAGCGAGGTCCCGATTTATCTAACATAATATGACTATTCTGTTGCACAACTGGAAATGCAGCCATCCTTTCTCCAGAAGTTCAACAGTTCCAGCAATTTCAAAAGTCCAAGTCCAAGTCTCTTCTGAGACTGAAGGCAAACTTTTAACCTGTGAAGCTTTATAAAAATAAAATAATAAGTTATGTAATCTCAGGATACACTGACCTTCCCAATGGCAAAAGGGAGGAATAGAGCTATAGAAAAGGAACAGGTCCAAAGCAAGCCTGAAACCTAGCAAGGAAAACACTAAATCCTGTAGCTGTACATCTGGAATCTGGGACACATGGTTTAAGATGTGAGTTTCACAGGGCTTGGGTGGCCCCACTTCTGTGACCCTGCTGTTGGTAGTGACAGTGACTTCTCTCTCAGGCAGGCTTCACTCAGAGCCTGAGGTTTTCTTTGGCAAATGTTCCAAGTTCTTGACATGTCCAGCTTCTTGGGGTCTCCACTGCCTTTTGGCTTTATTTCCACATCTTCAAGCAGTACCCTCTCTGTGTCTCCTTGCCTGGCCTTCCAGGGCTTTGAAATCTGAGTAGAATCTCCCCAAGACTACAGCTTTTGCTTTCTGCATGCTGGTAAAACCTGCATTGTGCATAATGCCTACTTCTGTCACCAGTGCCAACAGTAGTCAGGCCTACTTGGACCTTGGCTGCAGTAACCTCTTGAGTGCCTGAATGGCTGAACAGAGTGAAATGAATCTTGGAGAACTAATTCCTTAGGTTTTTCTCAAGCAGGGCACCCAGGGACTCACTTCTCAAATGAAAGGTTTATATTTTTACATCTTTCAGTTTGCCTTAGGTGAGGTCATGCTGATTCCTGAGATGCCTTCAAGACATCTTTTTTCTTATCCGTATAAAAAGTACAGAAAGTCTTCAATTTACGTTCAAGTTGCAAACTTTCACAGATATGAATGGACCTCACATTTGGTGTTTTATGCTTTACATTGTATATTTGTGTCAAAGGTGTATAAGGCACACTTTGTCAGGCATACAAATCTGATTTGAGAATGTTCTTCCAGACAGAACTTGTTCATAAATCGAGGTCTTACTCTATAATAAAACCTTGGTTTGTGAGAATGATTTGTTCCTCTTGTAATTTAAAGCACTAGTGTATCAAAGCAGAGAGAGAGAGAGAGAGAGGAAGAGGGAGGAACCAATTATGATCATGTGACATTCAGCATGTAAGACACATACTTGTTAGACATTGCTTGTCATGTTAAAATTTCTTAGAAATGCTTGCTTGTCTTGTGAAACACTTGCAGACCAAGTTACTTGCAATCTAGGGTTTGCTTGTATTTGCTTTTTCTTAATGGTGCTGACTTCTTCAGCAGCCATGTCTCTTTTCTTTCTGGAACAAAATTTTAAGTTTTTCAAATTTTTCTGCTTTGCCTCTTGCCCCTAATTCTCACTATAAACCTGGCTGAAAGCCAGTGTCCGTATGAAAGCAAAATTCCAAAACAAAATTTGACTAAGATAGAGAAAAGGCTAGCCCTCACAAGGAGGGATGCGAGAGATACAATGCTCAAATGTTCGTGCGCCTAGGAGTGTGCTCCCCTAATCCTCCAGGTGACCCCAAAGCTAAATCAAGTTGGCACTGTGCCCTCATTACCAGACAGCGCTTTGTTCTGTATGCACACCAAGCATAAAAATAGTTATAAAGTAGACTTGGAGCTTTCTAGAGATCCATAATTATTTAAAAATAAATTTTGTTTTATCCCATTCCCCCTCTCAAGTTCCCTCCCCTCCCTGTGTACAGAAGCTTTGTTTCCAGTTTTTCCTTCTATTTTCACTTTTTTCCAGAAATCAGTAATTTACCTCAGGAATGGTTAGTCATGCTGGTTTTAGATGGAGTTTGATTAGAGTTGGAACACAGTGACTAGAAGTATGTTTCTTATGTAATTTTTCATTGTTGATAATTCCTCTTTGTTGTCCCTTCCCAAACATTGATGTGTGAAATTGGTCATTCACAAATTACCTTGGACTTCTGTACAGTGATTGGCAGTGATTTGTTTTATTTATGAATCTAGGTATGGTGTCCGTTTTGGACTTGATGCAAGGTGGCTTCCCATCACGAGCTTCGTTTCACGAACTGTACAACATGTATAAAAAGTACATGCCGGATAAACTTGCAAGATTGGACCCCAGGCTGTTTTGTAAGGTACAAATGCTGCTTGAATTAATTTCTTATCATTGCAATTTTTCCTATTAATTACTAGTTGGAGTTTAAATTTTTAACTTTTCTTTTTTTTCAGGCTCTTTTTAAAGCTTTGGGCTTAAATGAAATTGACTACAAGTTTGGATTAACAAAAGTATTTTTTAGACCTGGCAAGGTAAATATATTTTTATTTTAAACTTTAACATCATGCCTGTGGGAAGTTAGCTTTACTAAATGTTTTTAAGTGATTTTTATTGTTTTTTTTGGGGGGGGTACCCGGGGACTGAACTTGGGCCCCTGTGCTTGCAAGGCAGGCAGCGGAACCACTGAGCTAAATCCCCAGCCCTGTTTTATTCTTGAATTATATGGTTATTTGAACAACATAGGCTATACATGTGTCATGTGTACACACACAGATTTATTTGTGAGAAATTTATAATATGTAATTCTCTCTACGTCACTTTTGCAATATTTTTCAGTATTTGGATCAGAGCATTTTTTTTTTCTTTGTATGAGGGATCAAACTCAGGACCTTGTGCTTGTGAGGCAGGCAGCGGCACCACTGGGCTAAATCCCTGACCTCAGAGCATTAATTAACTTTTTTATTTACTCAGTAAGAGGTTAATCAGAAAATACTAACATTTCAAACAAATTGGAAGGTTTTCTAAAGCACTGAGTCTTCAGTGATTTGAGATTTCACAGTACTTTGGAGTTCATTGTGCCATTTACTAGGCACAATGTGTGGCAGCTGTCCAGGGTACAGGAAATTGTACTCTACTTCTTCATGTTGACCTCTGTCAAACCCCAGAATGAGTTAATGTATAAATACTTCAGAATGTAGCAGGATTGTTTTTTTAGGCTGACACATAATCCTGCAGTTTTAATACTTACAGTTTCTATAGTAATTTATGACTATAAATACATTCAATAACTATCCAGTGCTGTTTCCAATCTATCAGTACTGTTTTCACATTCCCAATTTCTTTAATATTGGTTTAATAATTGCATCCTCATTTTAAACATGATTGTTATTATATTTAAGTAGCCAGTGGTACTAATTGGATTAAGCAAAATCATTAATAAATATCTTTAGTGTCTTGAGGATAAATTAATATAACAAATCAGATTTTGCATTTTTGAACATGAGGTGAAATGAATGCTTCATTGTCAGCGTATGCACTTGATTGTTTATTACAGAGGACCCATATCATTTCTTATAAAATATTAAGAAAAAAATGAATATATAAGTGTTCACAATGTTTTAAACATACATATTATAAACTCAACATTTCTCTTGTTTCAGAGCTATAAGTAATTACTTAAGAATTACATCCTTCAGAAAAATTAGTATGGGTTTATTGAAAGCATAAGGCAAAGACTCAGAGATCTCTAATCTCATGTTAGCTTTAATTTAAGTTTGGTGTTTTGTTTTTTTTTTTCCTTTGGTACTGGGGATTGCACTCAGGACTTTCCATTTGTGAGGCAGGCAGCAGAACCACTGAGATTAAATTTTGATTATGTAAAAATCTATGTTTGTTTCTTTTCTCTTTTTCTTTAATTAGGTTTTTTGAGTCAGGGTCTCACTATGTAGTTCAGGTTGGCCTTGAACTCAGTAGTCCAGGCTGGCCTCCATCTTATGATGATCTTTCTGCCTCAGCCTCCCAAGTGGTGGGATTATAGATGTGCACCACCACACCCAGCTCAACACGTCACTTTATTAGTTGGTATATAGCATCCTTAATACTCTGGTGGAATATTTGGAAAAGGATATAAATCATTTTGGAATTTGGTGGTAAATAATGGAAATAATATGTTTTATTAATTAATTATATATTAATTATATATTAATTATAATATGTTTTATTCATTAATTTTATTTGTGCTGTGTGTTCTCTTAGTTCTTAATCTTTTTCCAGAATGAGGTCAGAGTTTGGGAGATAGTATTGCATAGCTGACTTTCACTTTTCAATAGCTGTATGTGGACACCTGAGCGTGTGGGTGAGCCAATTTGGAGATACATCCGTTCTCTTTTTTTCCTCAATAAAGCCTTTGCCAATCCTCTGGTGAAGTTTTTCTATTTTTATTTCTGAATCTGCTACTTAACAATCAGTAACCTTCCCTACCTCCCGAAAAGTGACCCTGAAGCAAAGGAAGAAAAGGGCAGGAGAATGTGTTTCAGTTTGCTGTCTGCCCCACTAAGGTGTGTGCTCCTGGACTGCAGCCATTTTCAGGAAATTGGATCTGGGATATGAGTTTATTTATTTCATTCTTCCTGTGTGTTTAAACTCGTGCCTTTTAATGCTGATACTAAATTACTTTACCTTCTAGTTTGCAGAATTTGATCAGATCATGAAGTCGGACCCCGACCACTTGGCAGAGTTGGTTAAGAGAGTCAATCTCTGGCTGGTCTGCAGTCGCTGGAAGAAAGTCCAGTGGTGTGCGCTGTCTGTCATCAAACGTGAGCGTCCTTTCACACCTAAGCTTTGCTACTCTGGACCTGCGGTGGTAACGCTGGGCAGCCGGCCAGGACTGTAGTTGTTGCTGGGTCCCTAACTCCTTGAATGTAGCGTGGGATAAGCTAGCTTTCGTAGACTTTAGATTTTATTTATTTTTTGAATGTATGACACTATTTCCTTACCTGACTGCACTGTTGGAGTATTAGTTTCGTCAGGTCCTAAACACAGCTCACTGTCCTCATTCTTTTTCTTTCTGTCTCCCTGGACTCACAGCACCATTCCCAGTCTCTCAGGTGTAAACCAGAGCTTCCCTCTTTCTGCCTGTTTGCCATCCATAGTGCAGATGCTGGAGTTCAAGACTGTAATTCTCTCTTACCCCCGAAATCTTGACAGTTACCAAATAATATTGATTTTTCCTCCAAATACTGTAATTCTTTGCTTTTTGCTGCCAGTATCTGAGTGGATCTTCTTTCTCCCACTCGTGTAACCTCACTAGCTCAAGCTCTAGACTAAAAGCCCTTCCTGGCCGTCTTTTCATGGTGGGCAAAGCCTGAGTTCAGTTTCTTTCAAGACCGTGTGAATGGGGTTTTGGCTGTGGTCGCTGCCCCGGGTACCCCTCCCCTCTGGGCCCCTGTTCCTTGGCACACTGCCCTGAGCGGCGTTTGTTTGCATTTCTGCCAAATCATAGGAACTTTTTAGTTCTCACTGGGGTGAGCGCAGAATGTTTTTAAATTACCTGAGGGTCTGTGGCAAACCTTTAATCCTTGGGAACTACTGTTTGGGAATCTGTAACTTGATTAAATTTATAATCGCTGCCCATGCAAGAGTATAGCACGAAATAGTGCTAGGTACATGAAAAGGATTCAGAAAATCATTCCTTATGAATAGAAAAGTAAAATTCATCTGACTTAATAAAAAGGAACCACACAAAGATTTTTTTTTTTTGGGGTACCAGGAATCGAACTTGGGTCCTTGTACTTGTGAGGCAGGCAGTGGCACCATTGAGCTAAATCCCCACCCCTAAAGATTTTAATGGAGACCTTTGTTAGACACTTGTGACTGTGGATAAAAGAAAAGTATAAAAAAGAGATAACTGAGCCTCTGTTGCCCTTCATTTCATTTGTCGTGGTCGTTCAGTGCCTTTACTTTGATACATTGCATCGTGACGGAGAACGCACTCCGTTGACATCACTTGCTCTGTCCGCTGCGTCTGTGGCCTGTGCCGTGCAAATGTGCCGTGGTCAGGAGGCAGACAGGTGTGCCTGCAGGATGGTAATAAGGATGCTCTGAAAGAGATCTTTCGAGCTCACCTCAAGTCGGGAATGTTCTGGGTGCTTGAAGTTGAAAAGATTCCTTTACTGTAGGAGTCTGAGGCCTCACCCACGGGGCTTGTTGTGATTTCCGAAAGGAGGTGTATTTATGTCTTTCCTAAGCTGATTTCCAGGTAAATCCTTTTGTAAAGGCGTTATCTGTTCACACTGAATAGGACAAATGGTGGGCAGCACAGTTTGGGAGTCAGTAGTGCAGCACAATAAGGAAGTAATGAACTTAAATTATGAACCCACTACTCCCTTGGCACACTTTTTATTTTTAAGAAGAAACAAAGAGAATGTTAAAACTTCATGATTTTCATGTTTGGTACAATGTGTTCATCAAGATGTCATATTGCCTGAGAATTGCATTTGTGGAAATGAGTAGTTTTTAAAAAAATAGTATTTACCCAACTCCAACTGAATTTTAAAATTATTTAATTTTACTCCTAGTGAAAAACAAAATAAAATACCGAGCAGAAGCTTGCATTAAAATGCAAAAAACTATTCGGATGTGGCTTTGCAAAAGGAGACACAAACCTCGGTAAGATAAATAGTACATGAATAACCCTGTGAAACTGAGTCACAGCTGGGCGTGGTGGCGCATGCTTGTAATCCCAGCATCAGGGAGGCTGAGGCAGGAGGTTTGAGAATTTGAGGCCAGTCTGGACTATAGACTTTTGTTGTCTTTCTAAGATGACAACCCCGAGACCTAGATATCCTAGTACAAAATGGCAGTAAAGTCATAATGGAAAGAAAGCAGTTTAGATCTTTGTAAAGCATGCTCTTTGTAAAATGATATTTTAGTCTGTTATTTGGAAGATTTATTTGATGCTAGCTAATTTATGTTTCTGCCTCATTCTATAAGATTTGGAGAGGCTTATAAAAATGTAAATAAATGCTTTTACAGGTTGAAATGAATGGTTGTGAGAAGCTATTATTTGAGGCTTTTTTGTGTTTTTTTTCAGTGATTTCAATTTCTTTCTTTTTTTTTTTGGTACCGGAGATCAAACTCAGGACCTTGTACTTGCGAGGCAGGTGGCAGAATCACTGAGCTAAATCCCCGGCCCTGATTTCAGTTTCTTAATAATGTCAAATTGATGTTTTAAAAATATTTATATTTTGACCATAATTTTCAAGATTGTCCATAGAATTACATATTTCTCTATAAATTTCATTAAGAAACTTTCTAACTTAAATTTTATTAATTTATGCTTTTAAAACTTGCATGTATGAATAACTACTAATTCATCATATCTTTTCATAGATTATTAGATACCTTCTTTAAAATCCAAATTTGTTCATTTTTCAGTCTGAACATAGGCATCAGTGTCATTCCTACCCATGTTTAATTGTTTTTACCCTCAGTAAGACATCTAAAAAAGAAAATACTAAATAATAATGAAAAAACAGAAGAAATATCCTGTTTAGTAATATGTGTTTAGCAATTTTATTAACGAAAGACATGTACAGAAGGCATTAATGGTGAAGTTGGTCTTTGGTGGGATGTCGTCTTTCCAGCATCGATGGCCTGGTTAAGGTGGGCACACTGAAAAGGCGCCTGGACAGGTTTAATGAGGTAGTAAGTACATTAAAGGATGGAAAACCAGAGGTGAACAAACAGATCAAGGATCTTGAAATTTCTATCGATGCTTTGATGGCCAAAATTAAGGTATGTAATTTTAGCTCAAATGACTTTGACTTTTTATATAATTTAGTGACTTTTGTTATTGGTATTGGAATTGTATAAAAAAGGCTTCACTTTTTCAAGATAAAAAAGGTTGACAAGTGGGTGCTCAGATTATCTCTTCTCAACAAGAAGAAAAATTTCATTACTAGTAAGATAAAAAAGACAATTCTTATGTAATTTAATCTTTGGTAAGGAAAAATGCTTTCCTCTCAAAAGAGTAAAAATGCTATACTTTGTTGTTAAGCTTTTGCATAATTATGACTCAGGATTAATGTTAATAACTTGAATTTATTTTATGTTCTTTTACCTAATTTTTAAAAATTTTATTTTATTTATTCATTGTGGCAGAGTTGGGGATTGAACCCAGGGCCTTGCATCATGTTAAACAGACATTCCACCATTGAGCTGCATCCTCAGCCCCAAAAGCAACTAACTTTTAAATTATTAATATTATTGAAAAGTTGAAGAACAGCAATAAAAGCCCTTTATGTTCCCACACTGACACATTCAGCTAGTATGCCATTATAGGGTCCTTTTTTAGTCTCATGTGTATACGTGTTTATATAGTTCTTAACTATAATGCACATTGGATTTTCTGTCTGTGCCATTTTGTCATACACTTCGCCTGTGTTAACACATTATCTTCATGGAGGGTCTCACTTGTTATAAAAATGGTCACTAATTGCATCCTTAATTTTGTAGGCAAAAATTAGGGCCAGCTTTTTGGTTGATTTTCATTTATTGATTACTAGTGGATTGACATTTTTTTCTGTATGCTTGTATCTTAATCATATTTCATGTTTCTCTTCATATCTTTTCCTGTTATATTTTAGGATTTTACTGTTTTTCCCAACTAGTTGCATAGCTTAGCACAGTTATGTGGCTGTTGTACCGTAAAGGAAGCCCAGTGTTGTATTTTATGCAGATATTTAATGTGGACAGTGAGTAGTCGGTGATAGAAGTAGAAAGGACAGTGATGGCAGGAGGACAGTGAAAATGCCAGTGTGGATGGCGCTGCTTTTACAGATCTGCCGTGAGCCACCCCTGCTCATGAGGCACCGGTACCAGTCAAAGTTAACCCAGCCACAGAATTTGAAGGGCAACTTAGAAAATTATCCAACAATTTTAGAAGCATAAGTAGTAGTTTCTAACATATTCCTTAGGTACTGTTTGAACAACGTTATTGAACTAATTTTGGCTAACTGGGCAAATGGCTCCTTAAAGAGAATTTTTAACTGCAATTATTTTATCCACAGTTATATATTCAGATACTGATGATTTGATTGTTACAAAATAGAGTCAGAAATTTGTGTGCAGGGCTAATGGGAATGTTGTGGAATGTACAAACAGTACAACAAAGATAATTTATTGCCTATCAGTTTTTCCATTCTATTGCTGTTTTATGTACAAATTGGGAGTCGTTTTTTTAAAAAAAAAACTATTGTGGAAAACATTACATTTTTCTTCTTGGAAGTTTGTAATGTACAGTGCAGTGGTGTTAAGCACATGGACTGTTGTGCAGTGGAAGAGATAACTCTTTTAAGTGCGGGCTTATTTTTTTTCCAAGTCTACTATGATGACAAGGGAGCAGATACAGAAGGAGTACGATGCTCTAGTCAGAAGCTCCGAGGAGCTGCTCAGTGCATTACAGAAAAAAAAGCAGCAGGAAGAGGAAGCAGAAAGGCTGAGGCATATTCAAGAAGAAATGGAAAAAGAAAGAAAAAGACGAGAGGAAGAGGAACAGCGACGAAGAAAGGAAGAGGAGGAAAGGAGGATGTAAGGCATTTATTTCCGCTCTCCTGCTGACCTGGAAACCTAACAGAAGGTGGCTTGGTGTTGGCAGTGACTAATGACTATTCTTACAGTTTCACTCTGATTCTAGTGAATTCATTGTAGAATAAATGGGAAAGTAGAAAATAAGGTAATTTTGTAATAATTACTTAAGATGCTGTAATTACTGAAAATTATTTTAACTATAGTCTGAGCATCCTTAATTCAAAAGTCTGAAAATCTAAAATGCTCCAGAGTTTGAAATTCAAGTGTTATGTCGGCACTCAGACTTCACAGTTCACTTTGTTTACTTTATGAACACATATTAATTGTGTGTATTGACGGGATTTACTGTGGTACTTCTGTATACGCACACAGTGTGGCTGCCTCGTATCCAGGCCACCTTCCTCTCCTCCCTGTGCACTTACCCCCTCATAATCACTATTAGATTTCAGGTTGATGTTTCTTAAAAAGTGTCCAGTATGAGTGAGGAATGCAGCACTTGTCTTTCTGTGCCTGGCTTGTTTCCTTTAACACCATGGGCTCTAGTTCTATCCATTTTGTTGCAAATGACAGATTTATTTCCTTCTCATTATACTTTTTTTTTTTTTTTTGGTACCAGGGATCAAACTGGGGCCCTTGTGCTTGCAAGGCAGGCAACAGAACCACTGAGCCAAACCCCAGGCCCCTCATTATACTTTTCATATGCATTTTCCTGATGGCTAATGATATTGAACATTTCCCATATATTCATTGGTCATTTGTGTTTCTTTTGAGAAGTGTCTTTTTTTTCAACGAAAGTATAATTTTATATGAGCAGAATAATTTTTGTCCTATGCCTTTTCCATACTTACTTTATTAGTCAGTTTTAGCTTTTTTTTTGGTACGTGGGCTTGAACTCAGGTCCTTTAGCTTGCGAGGCAGGCAGTGGAACCACTGTTAGTCAGTTTTGATGTGGTGCAGTGGTGGTGGAGACAGGCCTCTTTCCCACTTTCCGCATGTGGCATCTTATCTTTGTTATTCCTGAGCTTTGGATTTTAATCTCTTTTTTGGAAAAATCCCACAGGTAGAATCTAACACTGGTGCCGGTATTAAACATGCAAAAGCATTTCCAGCTCGTTCTGCATAAATTGAGAAGTGTCTTTTCAGATCATTTGCCTGTTTTAAAATTAGATTACTTTGTTGTTGAGTCTTTATATATCCTGGATATTAAGCCTCTCTTAGGTGAATAGCTGGTAAATATTTTCTGTGGGTTGTTTCTTCAGTTTGTTGATTATATCTTTTGCTGAACAGAAGCTTTTTCATTTGATGTAATGCTATTTATCTACTTTTGTTCCCCAGCCCATCTTTTGGAGTCTTCCAGAAAATCAGCGCTTGTACCAGAATCTTGAAGTGTTTCCCCACGTTCTCAGAGCGTTAAGCTCCTTGATCCATTTGGAGTGATTTTTTTTACAGGGTGTGAGATAGGGGTCAAGTTTCAGTTTCACCTGTGGACATCCAGTCTTCCAGAGCTAGTTGATAAAGAGGCTATCTTTTTTCCCCATGAATCTTTTAGCACCTTTGTTGAGAATCAGCTAGCTATCCATGTGTGGATTTCCTGTATTCTAGATTTCTCGGTTCTGTTCTATTTTTCTGTGTGTCTGGTTATTTTGTTGTTGTTGTTGTTGTTTTCAGACGGGGTCTCGCTATGTAGTTCAGGCTGGCCTTAAACTCACCATACCTCGAGCTTGTGAAGATTCTCCTGCCTCAGCCTCCTGAATGCTGGGAGTACAGCATGTACCACAATGCCCGGCTCCTCTGTGTTTCTGGTTTTATGCCAGCGCTCCCCCTGTTTGGTTACTGTAGTGTGTACCAATATTAGTTAGGTGCTGTTTGGCTTCTTCCTGCTTTGCTCTTCTTGCTCAAGATTGCTTTGGCCATTCAGGGTCTCTTGTGCTTCCATATACATATTAGGGTTGTCTTTTCTAATTCTGTGAAGAGTGTCATCGGTGTTGTGGTGGGGATTGCAGTGAATCTGCAGATTGCTTTGAATAGTCTGGTCATAGTAACTGTATTCTTCCAGTCCATGAAAATCTATCTCGTAGTATTGTCTTCCCTTTAGATCTTCAGTGTTCAGTGTTTTTTCACTGCAGAGGTCTTTCACTTTCATAGTTGAAGTTTATTCCTAGGTACTTCAATTCTTGTGTGGCTGTTACACATGGAATCACTTTCATGATTTCTTTCTCAGGAAGTTTGTTATTGGTGTATAGGAAAGCCCCTGAATTCACTTATCAATGCTCCTAGTCCTCGGCTGGAGTCTTTTAAGTTTTTTCCGAGTATGGTATCATATCATCTGCAAATGAGGGTGATTTAACTTTTCTCTTTCTGTACTTATGCCTTTTATTTCTTTCTCTTGCATAATTGCTCTGGCTAAAAGTTCTACTAGTACATTGAATAAAAGCAGCCAGAGTTCCTGATTTTAGAGGAAATGCTTTCAGGTTTTCCCCATTTATTGTGTTATTAACTATGGGTTTGTCATATGTTTGTTTTTTGTTTTTGGTACTGGGGATCAAACTTGGGTCCTTGTGCTTATGAGGCCTGTGGTGGCACCACTGAGCTAAATCCCCCAGCCCTGGTCATATGTAGCCTGATTTTTGGATTAGGGGTGCTCAACTGGAAACGTATGAGAAAATATTTCAAAATTTAAAAATTGAAATCTGAAATGTTCTTTGTCCTAAGCACTTCAGACAAGGGACACTTAACCTGTACAGTCTAAGCTTTTTTTTTTTTTTTTCCGGTACCGGGGATCAAACTGAGGTCCTTGTGATTGTGAAGCAGGTGGTGGAACCATTGAGTTAAATCCCCGGCCCAGTCTAAGCTCTGATTAGCCTCTTTTACCAGGGTATATCTTAACTATTTTTTTAAAGCAGTGAGCTGTTTATTATTTTATAAGGTAGAAAAGAGGCACTTGGATGCTTCTGCAGTCTAAAGCTAATAACATTTTGGAAGTGTCCCATGATAGGGTAAACAGTGAGTATCAGCTGTCTAGCTGGAGAGGGAAGGGAAGGAATTACTGTACTTAAGATCTTACAGGCCGGCTGCACAACTAGAGGCATTAATGCAGCTAGAGGCATTAAGGGTTATAGAATCGCTTTGATTTACTTGAGAATTAATGTCAGTAGACTTAGGTTTTATTTTATTCAAAATAAGTAGTGTATGTGGCCAACAGGTTAAATTCTCACTCTGTTACTTTTGTTTATTAATAGTTAATTTGCCTAGTGAAGAAGTCCTTATTTGCTGTTACATTTGAAGAATTTTCGGGTTTTTGTTAGGAAACTTGAGATGGAAGCAAAGAGAAAACAAGAAGAAGAAGAGAGGAAGAGAAGGGAAGATGATGAAAAACGAATTCAGGTACGTACTCCCGGCACCCACCTTCTGTCAGAATATAATCTACACAGTTATTGTAGAAAGTCACGGTCAGATTTTGATTGGCTGGCTGAGCTGTCACTGGTTCTGGGATAGGACTTCGAGTCTAGTTCCCAGCCCCATGCTGTCACCATGCAAACCGAGGCAGCCACCTGAGCGGTTGAGAGGGGTTCTCCTCTGCGTTCGGTCGAATAGTGGTTACCTGTTAACGCATTTAGCTTGGTACCCATCCGGTAAACATCGGTATCGCTACATCTCTGGGCCAGTCAGGGAGATACTGAGAACGTAATGTTTGCCTTTTCAGGTGGTTTATAACCGTGGGCGCTGATGCTGATAGGAAGGGTAAAGGTATTCTCTCCTCCCCCAGATTTTGCAGTCTGTTTCTGGGAATAACTACTCGTGTGTTTCAGTTGTTTGTCTAGGCCTCCAGCCTATCCTTCAGCGTGACCAGCACCCCGACTTCCTGACGCCTGCAGTGTGGGTTGTCGGTGTTGATTGAACCCCTGGGTACTGTGTGGTGTTTGAGGTGCCCAGGCTGTAGTCACAGGATGTGCAGTTAGGGGTTTTCGACCTTCTCTTGGCGGGAAGTGAGGTTTTGATAATAAGAAGAAAACTGGGACCGAAGACATTCGTGGGTGGTAAGGAAGGTCAGGAACTCGGACGGCGCATCAAGGGGTCCATTTACTGTAAGCCATGGCAGTGAGCGAGTCATTGGTGAGGGGCTTTCAGTGAGACGCTTTCCGGGCTCGCAGGCGGAAGTGGAGGAGCAGCTGGCCAGGCAGCGGGAGGAGGAGTCGCAGCAGCAGGCTGTGCTGGAGCAGGAGCGCCGGGACCGGGAGCTGGCCCTGCGCATCGCCCGGAGCGAGGCGGAGCTGA
>NW_022900939.1:35728827-35795316 GCF_012274545.1 Fukomys damarensis
AGTGGAGGAGCAGCTGGCCAGGCAGCGGGAGGAGGAGTCGCAGCAGCAGGCTGTGCTGGAGCAGGAGCGCCGGGACCGGGAGCTGGCCCTGCGCATCGCCCGGAGCGAGGCGGAGCTGATCAGCGATGAGGCGCAGGGCGACCTGGCGCTGCGCAGGTACCGGGCTGCGGGCTGCGGGCTGCGGGTGCCCCCTCCACCCCTTCACCTCCGTCAAGGGTGGGGAGAGGAGTCTTGTCCTCAGCCCCTCGCAGATTGGAGGTAAATTCATTTCAACATTGTTTGTATCTGTTTTGAGACCCAAAAGAACAAAGGAGTGATTTTTCATGAAATCGTTACATTCTTGAAAGGTAAAACAAGCTGATTCCTCTGTTAAGAAAATATTTTAACTTGGACTCTGAAACTGGCGGAAGCGTAGGTGTACTGGGTAGACGGCAGGTTTCTAGGTACAGTACTACTTACTTAACACAGACAGAAATGAATGCAGTTTAATATATTTGAGGTGAGGATCCTGTTTAACGTTTCATATCCTGAACACTTGAAATGAGGAAAAATTTATCCCCGCTGTGAGTGGATTTCCTTTTCTACATGGCAGATTAGTCATAAGCATTTCTGAATTATCTCTAAACACTAGAGGGGAGCAGGAAGACCATGGGATTTCTTAATATTTTGTACAAAGTTATAGGACAAGTTTTAATATTTTTCATGTTAAAGATTTAGAGTATAAAAACAGTTACTTTGATTTTTGGCAGTGGCGGGCAGTACTGCAGACTGAACTGAGCCTTTGCATTAAGCTACATCCCAAGCCCTTTAAACTTTTTTTAAAATTTTGAGACAAGGTTTCCCTAAGTCATTAAGTTGTCCAGGCTGGGCTTGAATTTGTGATCTTCCTGTCTCAGCCTCCCAGAGTGCTGGGATTATAAGTGTGTGCCACTGTGTTCACCTATTTTGATTTGTTATTTGTAAAAAGAAAGCAAGACTAGTTCTTCTGCATGTGTGCTGTGTACATACTGAGAAACACGTAAAAATGTGTAACCTTAGAATATAGTTTATAACAAAAGCCCAGGCATGGTGGTGGTGGATGTCTATAATCCCAACATTAGGGAGGCTGAGGCAGGAGAATAGCTTCACGTTCAAGGCCAGCCTGGGCTGCATAGTGAATTCAAGGTCAGCCTGACCCTGCATAGTGAGACCCTGTCTCAAGAAACTGGAAACAAACAAAAACAACTCCCACAACATTGTTAAATCACAACCACTAGAGGAACTATTTTCATCTTAAAAGAACATCAACAACAACAACAACAAAAAAAACCCCAAACCCCTGGGTTCAAATTGTAAGGCAGCTGCAATTGAAATTGTTAATTTTATTTAAGTGAGAACGTAGATGGGGAAGAAAAGTTGTTGGCTAAATTGCCTCTGCACATTTTTCTAGTGAGTAACTCCTGGAGAATCTCTGGGTTATAGCTGAGTGTCACGCTGTAAGTGAGCAGAGCAGGCTGTGCAGACAGAGACGGTATTATAGCTGTTAGCTGTTCACTCTTGAGTTTGAGTCCAGTGTTTGGGCTCTTCACTAGTATCTCGTTGTTAAACTTTTGGGCCCTGCTGTCCTTCTGTCCTTCCCCGTGTTTGCCAAGATGGCTGCTGGTGCTTTTGTATGTCACTGCCCAGTGCCCAGGCACGCTTGGGAGGACTGTTTTGTTGGTTTTTGTTGTTGTTGTTTTTTGAGACAGGGTCTTGCATTGTAGTTCAGGCTGGCCCTGAACTATGTAGCCCAAGTTGGTCTTGAACTCACAGCGATCCTCCTTCCTCAGCCTCCCAAGTGCTGGGATTACAGGCGTGCGCCACCATGCCGGGCTGGCTGCTGTTTTGTCTAGGGTCGTGTTCACGAGTCATCACTGGTCTGCATTGCCCAGTGTACACGTGTGTGGTTGAAACAGTGAGCTCACATCTGGTGCTGTTCCACACGCTGTGGACAAGTCACTGGTTGTCTGCAGGAAGGTGCCCTGTTCCAGGGTGATTGGACCCAGAGGGAGGGTGACCCTGAGGACCTATACAAGTATCAACTTACCGATGCTTCACCTATGCAGAATAATTAGGCTGCAGGAGCGTCATGCAGTAATGAGGTATCCAAGCCACTGCTGCTGGAAAGGCAGAGTGAGTCACAGTTCTCCTGTGTGATGCTCCAGGGATCATGTTCTTTCCTCCACATCCCTCTCATGGCCTCCCTGCCAGCCCTCCTCTCCAGTCCTGGGCCCTCCTGAGCTCCTTCCCTTCTCTGGTTATTTTATACGCCATACTACGAGCATGAGCATTTCATTATGAGGATGTACAAATATTCCATGTTTGCTAGTTTTGTCTTATTCTGTGGGCTGTAAAAAAATGTTGTTGAATATTTATTTTCCACCTGTTAACACTGAATTCTTTCCATGACATACTTAGGAAAGATATTCTTTAAGGACACCTGTTAAGATGATAGCCTGAGAGGTTGTCCTAGGGCTATGTGTGTATTAATATGTGTGATGGATTCTGCTTCAGTAAAAATCTGCAAGTTTACTTTTTCAGCTCGGTTTCCTATCCCGTAACTTCTAAGTAAGAATTGTTTTCCGCATATGTAATATAGTGTAAAATATAATCTTAATCAATATGATCCTTGCTGCAAAGTGATGATTGAAAATTGCCTGAAATTATAAAGTAATACCCACATTCTTTTAAGAATGAATCGCACAGTATATGAAATTTCCAGTTTAGATGTATTTGCTCTTTAATTTTTATTGAACATCTTTAATTTATTCCTTTATAATAATTGTAATGAAAATTTAAAAATATACTGAAATTTGGAATGATTTTATGTGGATTAAAGATGATTGAAATTTTTAAATCAGTAAATTAATTACCACACCACAAATTTACACAGTTGAGATTTTTACAGTTTAGTATTGGTCATGATATTAACTGAAATATATTCTTTCCACAGAAATGATGGAACAAGACCCCAAATGACACCGTATGTCATCTCCCTTTACATTAAAAAAAAAATAGGTTGTGAGTACTTCAGAGGAAGAAGTAGTTTCTTTCTTGCAGTAAATTTTAGGTTATTTCCTTTAAAAAAAAAAGAGAGAATAAATTAACTCATTTTTTATTTCCTAGGGAAAATGTTCACTACTTAGAGTAGTTTATGACGTGTGTGTGTGTGTGTGTGTGTGTGTGTGTGAGTGTGCTGTTTTTGTTTAAACTTTACTGGTTTGTCTTATGTGTTTTTAACTCTCTCATGCATCTTTATAGCAGCAGGTGTGGAAGAATAAATTAGAATAAGCAATATACTTAGTTTTTAGTATACATGATAATTAATTCTACTGCTATCTAAAGTAGACATAACCTGAAGTTAACCTTTTATAATATAAGTCTTCCTGCAGAGATAGAATACTGTTAACATTTGGAATTTAAATAAAATATACCTTCTGCATGAATAAAATATTTTGCAGTGTGTATAAATCTGACATCTGACAGCTTTAAGGACACCAGTGTAATCTTTATAGTGATGGTTCTCAACTACCAGACTTCAGTATGAATAAAAAATATTTTATAAATGATATAAACTATGTAAATACAGTAATTCTCTCCAAAAGCACACATAAAGGAGAAATAAAAGGATCACTTATAATAAAATACTAATTTACTTTGACATGAAAGTGCTTGTGAGTAATTGGAGCAGAAGACATAATCAGGTAATCAGATATATTTTATTCATACGTGGAATCACCACGAGTGCTATATCTGCAAATGAAACTGGTACAGGCGTGCCGCATTAGGCGTTCAAATGCCAGGAAGTTGGGAACAACTCTTCCTTATGTTTCACTCAACTACATAGTATCTGCAATCCTAGAAAAATTCTGTGTTAAAAGTGCACGTAAAGCTTTGTTTACCTGTGAAGTATTTATATGTGTGTTTCGCCTTTCTATGCCTGGCAGACGTGTCTAAGATACATAGGTTATGAGACAGCTCTTCCTCTGCAGGACATTTAGAATTCCTGACTCACACCTCAGCAGGGCCTAGAGCACACGCCCACATCCTGCCTGACCTTAGCAGCACCAAGACTTTCCAAAGTATCTGTGAGTGGGCATTGTTTGTCCTGTCTCCACTGGGACTGCTGCTTTGAGCTTGAGTTAAGTCTGGCAACAGTGTCTAATATAAAATTGTGAGTGTTTGGATACAGTTGACTAAAATCAGAGGGAGCAGAGTACCTAGAGATGCAGGGGCCTTCTGCCTCATGAATGAGGGGTAGTGTGGTGCAGGCCGGGTCTGCTGACACGGGTCAGTCGGGACGATGAATCGGCAGGGGTGACCGGGCACACAGGAGTCGCTGCACATCAGCACAGCAGGTGCAAAGGGCTCTGAAAAGCTGGCTCCCTGGAAACCTGCTGTGGGAACATGAGTGGAGGAGGCTTTAGGAGGAAGAGAACACACAAGGTAGGGCGATGATAGCAGTACAGTGCTTTCCAGATCACTCTGAATTTGAAAGTTAGAAGAGTCTGAGAAGCTAGCACCTTCAAGAGAGACTTATTGAAGAGTGTACTGCTCAGAAGACAGTTTGTACTGCGTGGTATTTGTGTGTGTTTTTGTTTTGTTGTTTTGTTTTTGGTACCAGGGATCGATCTTGGGTCCTTGTGCTTGTGAGGCAGGTGGCGGCACTACTGAGCTGCATCCCCGGTCCTGTGTGTCTTTTGTTTGCTCTTCTTTCTCGTCAGTTTGGAAAGATTTCTTTTTCTCTGACTCTGCTGGCTTGGATAGACCAGTGTTGGTTTCAGGGAAGGAGGAACAGGAGACCGCTGCTTCCTTAATCCGGCCAGCCCTGTGCAGGCTTCCGGAAAGCAGCTGCGCTTGCCTTCTGCCCTTGTGATTTTTGACTAATTTGGAAGGTTAAGGTATGAGGTCACCAGAGTCCGATTAATAGAACAAAGGAGAAATGATTAATTAGGAAGGAAAGAGCCAAGGCTAGATAGATAGTTAAAATGTCCACGAACACAATGAAATTCGTTTACTATTTCAAAGAATTAAGCAAATACTGAGAAAAGTTACACTCCCCTGGGTAATAAAAGAAAAATAAAATTTTGCTTTTGGAAAATACTTAATCCTTGGAAGATTCAAATGCTTTAGATCTTTCACTTAAGTGCTTGAATTGATTTTCTTTTTAAGACATGCCTTGATTTGGAATTTTAGAGCTTTGACTACATCAGACTCTTATTTAAACTCTGACACTGTAAGACATTGGCGTGCTTTACTGCTGCCCTGCCTCACCCAATTAATATTCACTGAGCAACCCTGGTGTAGAAATTCTTGTACAGAATCATTATCCTGCCAGATTCCTGCTATGCGTTTAGAATGTGTTACTTCCATGCTTTTCATAAAAAAGTACAACAGAGGCAGGGTGGCTTTCATGAGATTTGCTCTGAAAGTTTTTACTGCAAAAATAGAGTTGCATTCAAATAATTTTAATTGTATTTAAACAAAAGTTTTGCCATACTTTATTAATGGATTTGTTGAAAGGTGTCTCATATGCTTTTACAAAGTGAAATAATTGTGAATGCCTAATGAATTAATATAGTAAAACATGCAATTTTAATTATACTCTTCTTGTTTTAAGTAATGTATGTGACATGGTTTGTATATAACTGGTGTGTTAATCATTTTTCTTATAGGGAACAAATGGCCAAAGAAATGTCAGAACTTTTGTGTAGGTTAGTGCATTGGATTGGGGGAAATACGTTCACCTCAAAATCATATTTTAAAATCAGTTTGGATTATTTGGACTAGAACCTGTCATATGAATAGCCCACTCTTTCCACGTAAATTTTGTACAGGAAATGTCACTTCCCTCCTACCATCCTGCAGTAAAAAAGAGAGACAAAGTAACATTCCACCCGTCCTGTAAATTGGTGCCTCTCCGTGGGGAATATTCTTGACATTTTTCCGGGTTGCTTCCTCCTGGCTCTTCTGTCTTGCTTGTCCTGGGTGCACCAGCTCCTCCTGCTCAGCAGGGGCCCCTTCCCCTTGCCTGACAGAAGCGCTGGGCCTTGTTGACGGAAGAAAGGGAAGAGTGTGGCTGCCCAGGGCTCTGCCCCACAGCCCTCCTTAAAACCACCAGTGTAAATTGAGTTCCCAAAACTTGTGGCAGGATCTGGTCCATTTCCTTTATAAATGGGTGTCAAATCAGTAAAATCTTAATTAGCAGTTTTAGAGTTACTACAAGTTAATTAAAAGCGTTAAAGGAAAATCAAGTCAATTTTGCTATAACTTTTGTTAATTTGCATGATTGTCTATGTAACTAGTTTAATAATCAGTAAATTATACCTTGACTTTCCTATTTTAATAATTCCAGAGATGAGGGTACTGCTTCTGATGCTGAATGTATTTTTAGCAGGTGTATTTTTTTGGGGGAAGTAGGGTGAACTCAGAACCTTGCACTTGCGAAGCAGGTGTGGTACCACTGAGCTAAATAATCCCCAGCTCTACTAGGTATATTTTTGTTAGAAGTAATGTGAGTGAAAAGCTAGCACTATTAAAATGATATTTTAAGCAATGAGATTTTGGATTCAATATCTTTTTTTTTCTATTTTTTTTGGTACCGGGGATCAAACTCAGGCCCTTATGCTTCCAAGGCAGGCAGCAGAACCACTGAGCCAAATCCCCAGCCCAGTGTCTTTTAAATATATATTCAAACAATCTGTAAAACTGTACATTATGTAAATCATCTTTCCCTTTAAAAAAAAAAAGACAAAGCAACAACAAAACCCATAATGAAAAGCTGTCTTCCAGAAAAGACTCATGGAAGAGATGGGGGAACAAAAGAGAAAAAACTTTTTTTGGTCAGTTGATTGAATGGCAGTTGAAGACATAGAAAAGAAAATAAGAATGTTTGAATAAATATTGAAGCATGCCTTACTCTTAAGGGGAAAAGAGAGCTTGCTGACACACAGCTGGCTCTTTTGAGCAAAGCAATTAAGAATAAAAAGCTACATGGAAAATTGCCAGTCACAGAGCTTGGAGAAGTATAGATTCTGCAGTAAACCTAAACCAGATTTTTAAGCCAATAAACATAGGAAGTACTAAATGGCCACATGTTGCTGTTTAGCCAGTCTTGTATGTAACTAACAGTTATGATAGCAAACAGAAGTACTGTATGCAGTGTGAAATTTGCTATTTTTTATCCTCTAAAATGAAGACACACACATAGGCCTTTTGATGAGACAAAGATTTCTTATTTCCTTCATTTTACGCTTAATACTTAAAGTAATTTCTAGTACTTCAGGAAAACAGTAACATTATTTTCAAATTTCTTTGTGTGTTTGTGTTTGTGTGTGTGAGAGAGAGTTCTGGAGCTTGAACCAGGGCCTTCGCACTGAGCTGTAACCCAAGCCCTGTTTAATTTCTCTGTTTTGAGGCAGAACTTACAGTGACTAAAGTGCCTGGGCTGGTCTAGACTTTTGTGATTCTCCTGCCTCGGCCTCCTACCACACCTAGCTCCAAATTTAGCTTTTCAGTAACATTAGTCATATTAAGTAATCTGTATCTTGATGGTTTGTCAGGATTGATGCTATCTTTCAAATGTAAAGTCATGAAAAATATATGGTTATTTTCAGGTAGTATATTTCTCTTTAAGAGGAAGAAAATGTTTTTGAAGTAGTAGGTGATGGAGACTTTCCTTGTGTGTTACCCAAGAAGCAATGTTTTGAGCAGTATTTAGTTATTTTAGTATTTGTGCCTCGTCTTCTTTTGCAGTCTGATGTGCTTGAACTTTTCATGTGTTTCACTGAGCTTAAAAATCTTGTGATTTGATCCTAAGTTTCTGTCTTGTGCAAAGTATAATCTCTTGCTGAAAAATAATGTTCATTATTACAGAAAAGAGATTGTTGACATATTTTCTGATGAACGGTCTCAAACTGAGTGCATAAAGGCCCAGCCTGATGTCCTGAGTAGCACGGCTGTGATGAGCCTACTGTGTTGAGTGCTGCAGATCTTTGTCTTCCTCCTCCTTCATCTAGTTGTTCCTCCTGAGTGGGGAGATTCGGAACAGTTGACCCTTTGTGATCACGCTCATGAACCTTGCGATCTATCGCCTCTTCCCATGGTGCACTGGTGGTCATACTGTGGCTCATTAAGCAGGAGGAGCGTCTATCTGCTCATCGAACTCTTCTGCGTGTCCCTGCGGCCTGTCCTGCAGGCTCTGGTGCCACGGTCGCAGCGTGCCCCACCACAGTGCATCCCGGGCCAACAGTGTCAGGAAGTGGGGCCCTCGGTGTCCCTGCAGGTGGGGACTGGGAGGCCCACTGTGGAGGGCTGCTCGCTGACCTTTCATCTGTGGAGGATTTCTCTCGAGTTTGAAGTGTGTGTGTGTGTGTGTGTATCACACACACACACACACACACACACAACGGTATTTTTAAACTTTAAATGTTCATATTTAACAAATCTGGGGGAAGCCTGTGGTACTATTGATAGAAATCCTATTGTGTTTCAGGGCCTGAGATGTAGCTCAGCAGAGCCTGTTTGGCAAGCGCAAAGCCCTGGTTCAATTCCTGGTACCAGAAAAAAACAAAAAACAAACAAAAAACCCCTAATGTGTTTATCATTTGGCACACTGGAAGATTTTAATTTATGTGATCATCTTTCAGCTTACTTTATTTTTGCGGTGCTGGGGAAACTCGGGGCTTTTCACTCCCAGCCCTAGTACCATGTGTAATCTCATCTCTCAAAACTTAGGCTTTTCTAGTGATTATTTCCAGTTCTGGAACTTACCTACACTTTCTTGCTTCTTTAGTCAGCGTTCACTCATGTTTCCAGTTTCATTATGCAAAACTGTCTGATAATTGCAGAGGCCCTGCTGTACAAGCCACCAAGGCAGCTGCCGGGACCAAGAAGTACGATCTCAGTAAATGGAAGTACGCAGAGCTGCGCGACACCATCAACACTTCTTGTGGTGAGTGTGCGGAGAGGGTGGAACATGAAGGGTCATACTGATTCTGTCTTCTTCTTTTCAGCTGTGCCGTGCTGGGGCTTAAACCCAGAGCTTCACGCGTGCCAGAAAAGACCTCAGCACTGAGCTCACCGCTGAGCCACAAGTAATAAAGTAAATACCTAAGTTGGAGTAGCATGCCTATGTAAATTGGCTTAATTAAGCCCTCTTACTTGTCTCCTTGATATGAAGACAGTTTATTCACAAAGCCAAAGGAAAGACATACTTATTAAATTAAATGCATTTTGCTTATTTCTTACCTAGGTCAGAGAAGAGGAGTTAATACAGACTATGGATTGGGCCTGAGTTATGGCTGCCCCTTCTAATATTACTACTAATAGTTGTGTTTTGTTTTGTTTGTGGTACCAGGGATCGAACTCCGGACCGTGCACTTGGCGGCGGAACAACTGAGCTAAATCCCCAGCTACTACTGATAGTTTAATACCTGTATTATCTGAATCTTCTGACCTATGAGTCTAGAGTAATAGCAATGCAATAACTTCTTAAAGCCATTTTTCTTCAGCAGAACAGTTGTGTAAAACAGTACTCAGGAGGTCCCATGTAGTTACGTTCTTGTTCAAATCACAGTGTCGTAATTCAGGATGCTGACTAGGAGTGAAAGCATCATAAATAGTAGTGTTTCTCCCTGTGTTCCTTTTCCTCCTCACTGAGTATATCTGCCTGACTGTAAACCAAAGAGAAGGTGGGGGAGAGAAAGAGGAGATCTGGCTTGTATTTGGGTACAGTGACTTTTTAATCTATTGTTAACATTTCTGATTCAATGTCTTTGTGTTTAAAAGACTTGTTTAGTCCAGAGTTCTTGTGTGGAACAAATGATACAATAATAATAATGTTTGAAAAAAATGCTCTGTAAATATAAAAGATAATTTTATAAGTTCTCATCTTCATGAATAACTTGATTTTCAGTTATGAATAACTTGATATTCAGTTAAAAAAACTTTATATGTATCTGTGCCACAGAATAATTATGCTAGATGAATAGATTAGGCTATTAATCCTTTTTGTATGTGTCTTTCTGTGTAATCAATAGATATTGAGCTCCTGGCAGCTTGCAGAGAAGAATTTCATAGGAGACTAAAAGTGTATCATGCTTGGAAATCTAAGAACAAGAAGAGAAACACTGAAACAGAGCAACGAGCTCCAAAGTCTGTTACTGATTATGGTAAAAACAAATCTGTGCTTTTGAATGTTTCAAAGTATATGTATGTAAATATATGTAACTATGCATAAGATATTTGGGTAAAATATCCAATATAAATTATCTCCATTGTACACTGTAATCTCTTGAACTCAATAGAGAACCACAATGGCCTGTCTTTTGTATCACATTTTAAAGTCATATTTATTAAGGTTTATTGAATTTACCTGTTAAAATAAATTTTGTAATTTTTTTTTGTCTGTACTGAAGAGGTTATGTAGCACTGCTGTAAGTACGTGGTTTACTTACACACACACACACACACACACACACACACGTCAGGATTACATATGAAAATGTAAAGATTACTATGCTTTTTTAACTTTACATGTGAAATGAGTCTTACTTATGCAAATGAGCATTTTTGTACTTGCCAAAAGGGTATTGTTTAAATTTTTCCTTTTTAAATTTATTTTCATCTAGATTTTTAGAATATGTCCCTTTTCATATATAGGCACATGTGCCTTCTGATTCTTCCCAGACCCAGAGTAGGATTATAGCTGGAAGAGGAATGGAATTGTTTCCTGGGCTATTTATCCTCTTGGCCTTTGTTCAGAAAGGTTCACTTCGAACATTACTTTCTAATAGTGTGAAAATATGGGTGTGTGAACTGTTACCTGGGTTCAGACTAGAGTTTTGCCTGGCCCATGATTTGACTTTTTAACTGGGATTTTGTTTCGCAAAAGGCCAAGTGTGTCCTTGAAATTGGAAATAGAATGTAGTAAAAGTGGCACAAGCTCCAACCTTAACTGAGAATACCTGTCATATATGATCTTTAAGTCAATAATTGGAATTTTATTTGTTCAACTTGTTACTTTAATACTGTCATAATTTATTAGCTTAAATCCAGGTAACATCAAGGTGACAGACAGCAGGTTTGAGGTCTTTTTTTTTTTTAAAGGGATGTGTTCTCAATACTTGACCAGTATAGTTTACTAATGTGGGACCCAAGTTCATTTAGAAAAGGAGCTTTTTGATATATTTTGTTTTTCTCACAACGTTCCAAGTAAATTAAAGCAATATTTGTTTGGGTTTTTTTTGTTTGTTTGTTTTGGTTTTGGTTTTGGTTATTTTGAGACAGGGTCTCACTGTGTAGCCCAGGCTGACCTCGAACTCATAGTGATCCTCTTGCCTCAGCCTCTAGTGCTGGGCTGACTATATGCGTGTGATACCACGCCCGGCTTGAAAGCAACATTTGAATGAGTTGAACTGGTAAAATGCCTGTGTTTCTAAGTTGCCACAGAGAGTGCATTGAAGGCACTATTATTTTGAATGAGGAAGGTGTTGGTGGCAGTGGTTGATCCAGGGTGGCCTCAGGCAGAGTGTAACTTTCAGGAGGAATCAGGAGAGCACGTTGCAGCCAGCCCTCTTCTTCCAGTTTAATTTTTTTCTGTTGTGTATTGAAGGTGACCGACCGCATGGCTCCATCACCTGTCCATGGTGTGTGTACTACGCTTCTGCCATAAGTTACCTCTGTTTTGTAAAAAATAGCAGTGAGCTCTTCTTTTTAAATATGGTCTTTTTAGCCATATATGTTATAATTAGTACCTTCAGCCCGACAGACTTTCATTGTATTGAATTTAAAAATGTATACATCTGAGTGGTCACACTTCTTAAAAGCAATAGACATGCGTATTGGGCATGCAGACACATATTTTTTTTTTGTACCAGGAATCAAACTCAGGGCCTCCTGCTTGCTAGGCAGGCACAGTGCCACTCAGCCACTTCCCTGGGCCCAGTCCATGTATTTTAAAACAATTTTTTTTATTTTGGTACCGGGGATTGAACTTGGACCTTCATGCTTGAGAAGCAGGTGCAGAACCACTGAGCCAAATCCCTGGCCCTAGTCCAGTCCATGTGTTGCCCCCGCACCGTTAAGTTTAGGGATCTTGTACCTTTACATGTTGTATCTCGGTTCTTAGTTTTTCCCCATACCCCTGCCCTCCCTTCACCCGCTTCACCCTTCCTTATTTACAAAGACTTTGTTTCCATTTTTTCTTTTTTTCACATTTCTTCTTTTCCCTGTTTTTCTTTCCCCTCCCTTCCCATTTCTCCTTTAGCCATTTTCTTCCTGTTTCACACTTATCAGTTACATCATTTGAACCTTATTTACACTTTTCGTTTTTCACACCAGAGAAACTATTCGGTATTTACTCAAGTGTGTCATATTTGTTTACTTAAGAGTGTGGCCTCAATGTGCATCCATTTAGCTATGTCTCTAGTTTCTCATTCTTTATGGCTGAGTAGTACTCCACAGTCCATGTATTTTTAAACCAGTGTCTTTGATGCCTGTTATGTCTAATTTTGCCCAGAATGGTGTGTATAGTATGTGGCTCACCTAATTGGTACAAGTACTGTTTCCTTTCATAAGTTAGTAAGGGGGAACAAAAGAGTGGATTACGAAAATTTTCTGAGTCACAACACACACTGAGGTGTATGAATAAATTTAGGAATTTGATGTCAACACTACCCATATATAACCAGCCTGGAGATAATTTGGTGATGAGTCATTTTCAAGATACAATCTTAATTTCTGTATATTACTTAACCTTGATTTCTTTGTATTTTTTCTTATATAATATTCAGTCTGATCCAGGAACATAGCTAAAAAGAAAAGCAGTGGGATTGAGATGCTTACTTGCTAAGTTTAGGAAATTCTGTACTTAGGTGATCTCTAATGGGGCAGCTAAACACCCTTTAAAAGAAACTTTTATGTCATCTGATATGTAGAAGAATTAGAATTCATTCTTTGATAAAGTAAGATGACCGTGTTGGGCTAACGGAAGTGTAATCTGGTGTTACTGATGACGAGAACAGAACCTTGGCCAGGAGGAGTGGACCCCGGTGCTGGGGGCACCCGGACCTGTCCTGCAGCCCCGGAATAGCTCTCTTCTCATTTACTGCAGGACAGAGATTTTCAGAATTCATGTTTGAGGCAATGGCAAATTACTCAATAAAATTTATAGTATTTAGTTGCCTAAAGTAATGCTTTTAGAAATAGTTTTACATTTCCTAAAAGAGAAGGGCATACATTTAAAATTAGAAAATTTCAACAAATTAAAATCGACTGAGTGTATGAAAAAGTTGAAAAAGGTATTGTGTTTGTTAAGTCACTTGTGTTAAGGTTTTGTTTGGGTATTACTGAGACAAATTAAGTATAATTTTTATTTTTTGGCCCTTCTCATATGTGCCTCAGATATGGTTTCCTAAAACATGAATCAAACTAGCCTTTTTAAAAAATCGTAAAGTGATACCTGCTTGTAGGACATTTGACTTTGAATAGGATATTTATTTCTTACCACCTCATTGGATGGATGGCTTTATAAATAGAAGAATGCTCAAACAGCTTTGGCATTTTTTCTTCAACATAAAATATTTGTTCACAGATTTTGCACCATTTTTGAACAATTCACGTAAGTCAATGGGTGGTAACTCATGAGCTAACTGGAAAATGGGTTACTTTATAAAGTACTAACATCTGTTAGACATTGTTTTGCTGCAATTTTAAGTGGAATTGTTGTACATTGAAATTGGTTTATCTGTATGAAGATATATTTTAACTTGAGATGATGCTTTTATTTGAATCATTCCAAAATTTGTATTTAGAACAAAATCTAAATTGTTGTATCAAATTCTTTTAAAAAATAACTATCATTTTAAACTGAGTGTACACAATTCTTATTGTAGCAAGACTATCCTAATGTAGCAGCTGATCTGAGGATGAAGTCTAACTTTTAGGTACTGGTTTCAAACACTTTATTTTCAAATACTGATGGTATCTGCACTTCTAACCAAAGAAATGTAAGTTCTGTATGGTAATATGCACACTTTTAATAATGAGATCATTTTGTTACTTTTGTGGCTTCATATGAGGCATATACTGTTGTAATTTAGAAGCTTTGGCCATCTTAGTATTCAGTATATTTCATCTGGAATCAGCTGAGTGGTAATGATTTGATACAGTACCATACACTGTACATGAGCTGATCGGGCCTGCTTTTTAAAGTACTTCTCACAATTTATAGGGTTATGTTTGAAATAAATTTTATACTTTAAGATAATACCACTGGATATGAAAGAGAGTTTAGATACGCTTCAAGCTTTTAAGATCTGTAGTTTTGAAATTTTCCAAATAGATACTAGTTTTTAAGTCTTTCTCAGTGTTTCTATTTCTCCCTTTTAAAGACTGCTTGGTTTTAAAATTTTATTCTATACATCAAGTAACAGGAGACCCTTATTTTAAAATTTTAAAACAGGTTAATTAATAAATAGCTATCACTACTACAATCAAAATCCAATCAACTGGATGTTAATTTCTAATTCTTAAGATGGAGGGAATTTTTTAAAATCATCTTTGATGGTTTTAATGTTAAATATTTTCTGCAAAGATAATATTTAAAACCTCAAGTATAATCTCTGAGCTGTACATAGTTTCAGGGGAACAGGAACAAAAGAATAAATACATTTCTATTAATATGCTAAAGGTGATGCGGGCTTTTAAAATCACTAACAAAATTGCCTTCTTGTTCTTTCATAGGCATATGTAGCTTTGCTGATTGCCTTTGCTTTTTCTGATTTGCAAAGAAATATGTTCAACTGCTGTAACTCTTTTGCTCTTTCTAGGTGTAAAAAGTAGAGTAAGAGAATCTTCATTCTTTCAGTATTTGTTTTTCCTACAAAAGCCATGTGGCTATTCTTGATTTTTGTATCCTATATAAAAGTTATTGTATAACTTTTTATTGACATGCTTTGATTTCTGTATTGAGACTCTTGGAACTGCAGTAAATGATTGGTACACTTTTACAATTATGTGTATAAAGCACATTGAACAAGCTTACCAAAATTATGCTGCTAAAGATGTAAAATCATTGCTCCAGGGGAATGTTAATTTTTGCAGATAAAACAGTAACCCAATTTTTCAGTAATGAAAATTGAGCGAAAAATAAAACATTGCCACGAGTAGAATGCTTAGTATAGTACTTGCAGGAAAGACTTTTCTTCCCTATCGGGAAGGAGAGTATTGCATCCTTTCTTCTTATCTCAATGGATCTTATCCCAAAAGAACTCTGATTTGGAAGTAAGTAAAAACATTTGAGGGAAAGTTACATTTACTTTTAGAGATTTTATTTAGTCATTAATTGTCTATTATTAACATCTGTGTTATCTCGGCCACTTGAAATCCTCAGATTTGTTGGTAAAAGAGAAAATTTTTATATGGCTTCCACTTGTGGTAATTGTGACTATAACAGATTTTTTAAATTCCTATTTATTTTGTAAATGGTTCAGTAAAGGTTATTTTGCAACTTTCATTTGAAATCTTTGGAGAAAAAATATAAGTTTAGTAAGTAATACTAGTTTGCATTCCTACCATGTCAGTCTATTTCCAGTTACTGGTAACAATCCTGTGTGGGAGTGGGGTACAGTTGTTTCTCCTGGTGATGGTGGGGTGCGTGGTGGTGGTGATGGTGTGTGCGCGCGTGTGCGCGCACACGACACGCACGCGCGATAACAAGGAACATCTGTAGGAAAATACAAAGATGTAAGAAATCATACTTTGAATTGTATTGTTATAGGCGCTCATTTTAGTATTAGCCCCCCCCCCCGCACTCCCGTCCTTGGGCCGTGGTTCTTGGTGCATTTTAGCGGGGAAAATCTGCGGGTGGGTGGGGTGTGTGGTGGTGGTGGTGGTGTGTGCGCGCGTGTGCGCGCACACGACACGCACGCGCGATAACAAGGAACATCTGTAGGAAAATACAAAGATGTAAGAAATCATACTTTGAATTGTATTGTTATAGGCGCTCATTTTAGTATTAGCCCCCCCCCCCGCACTCCCGTCCTTGGGCCGTGGTTCTTGGTGCATTTTAGCGGGGAAAGGCTGTTTTCTCCTTCCTTGAGCTGCTGCTCTAACATTTCTCCCTCTGTGTAACAGCTCAGCAGAACCCCGCCGCTCAGCTTCCTGCCAGGCAGCAGGAGATCGAAATGAACCGGCAGCAGCGATTCTTTCGAATCCCGTTCATCCGCCCTGCAGACCAGTACAAAGACCCGCAGAGTAAGAAGAAGGGCTGGTGGTACGCCCACTTCGATGGGCCCTGGATCGCGCGGCAGATGGAGCTCCACCCCGACAAGCCACCCATCCTTCTCGTGGCTGGTGTGTATCACAGGAGAAAATGTGGGAAAAGAGAAGGGTTAAAAACACTTCGAGTGATACTTTCTGACGTAGAATCAACTCAATTTCAGTGTGGAGTGATGGTGCTTTTCAGTTAAGTTACATTTGCAGGTAATTGAGGGTTAACTGACTTGTAATGCGAAATTGCCTAGATTAATTATGACCTTATAGAGCACACAGAAACTTGTCTGTATCCTAAGAAACTTTGCGTTGATGTTCGTTTACATCTGCTGTCTTGTAACAGCTTGAGGACGTGTGCCATTGTTATTAACCCGATGACTTTTTGGATCAACTGTAGTGTTTATAAATTCTGAAAGGGTCTTTAGTGGGGGCAGATTTGTTTGCTGGTGAGTTTATTAAGCACATTTCCATCCTAGAGAAAACAAAGTCTTAGAAAGCTCTCAGATTTGTGAGCATTGATGGGAATTTCAGGTATTTCTGGAAGAAAGCTCATGAAAGCCCTGAAAAGAGAGAAGGTAACTTTTCGATGTCTCCGGCGTGCAGGTAAGGATGACATGGAGATGTGTGAGCTGAACCTCGAGGAGACGGGCCTCACTCGGAAGCGCGGCGCTGAGATTCTGCCGAGACAGTTCGAGGAGATCTGGGAGCGCTGCGGAGGCATCCAGTACCTTCAGCGCGCCATCGAGAGCAGACAGGCGCGGCCCACCTACGCCACAGCCATGCTGCAGAACCTGCTGAAGTAGCGCTGGGAGGGAGGCCGTGCGCAGGCCCGGAGCGCGACCGCCCGTGCTGGTGTTAGAGTAGCTTAGGCAAGGTGAACGGCTTGTACTAATCATGGCTTTCGTTAATTCGCTTAAGGCTAGTTAAGGTTATGGGAGTGAATTTGGGGCCTGACAGTTGTTTCCTTTATCCAGTTATCGCTCTTCGTCCCCTCCTCTCTCTAAAGCTTGTCAGGCTGGGGCAGATTCCACGCCTCTCACTCTCTGTCGGCAGATCTTAAGTCCTCCTCGATTGTTCTCAAGGAAAAGAGGGCTTTACAGATATTTCAGAAGACATAGTACCTTACATCTGGAGTGATGAAACATTAAATTCCTTCTAAGAATTAAGGCACTTAAAGTGATTACAGCACTGATGTTTGAAAAGCATCTTAAAAGCAGTGAATTTTCTCTTTTTCAGAAATTCACAGATACTGCCTCCAACAATGGAAATTCTTATCCCCCCCGCCATGTGTCTTACTTTGGGTGAAGCAGTTCTTACTAACAGCTAGAATTCTGGAAAGAGCCTTAATTTATTTAGTTATGTTCTGTGATAAAGGGAGTACTCACAGTGCTCAGTACTGATTTGGTTTTCTTTTCTGTCAAACTGTGCTGCCGTCAGAATATTCTTTTGATATTTCGTGAACAATTAAAGGAAATTCAGATTGGTTAGACATTCACAAGTTTTGGGCTAAGTGTTCTCTCATTTAGAAAGGGAGACAGCTTAGGTGGCACTTGGCTTAACTGGACTGAATTCAGATACTCTCAGCTTCATCTCAATTGCGTTTTTTGTATGAGAGTCTGGTATGTTTGAAGCTGGTGTTTGTTTCAAATATCTTTTTAATTCCTAGTGTCGTTTTTTTGGCCTTTTTGAGATTTTGGCAAGTGTAGAGCTCTTTTATAAGCTTTGTAATTCAAAAGCCCTTGTACTTAGTAATTGCTTGTTTCATGTAACAGATAATTTAAAAAAAAAGTTTTCTTTGTGTGTTGTTAGTCTTGACCAAATGTCAGCAGTTTCAAGCCTAGTATTTATGACTTTTAGGAATTTAGAGACAAAAATCCATCAGGGAGTTATGTTGACCTAATCCTAAAGAGTCTTGTTTGTATTTTAGAATAAAACTAGAGAATAAAATTATTCTCTGCACTTTTTTCCTGATTTTTAAATACCCTAACCTTTGAAATGAAGTTTCAGTGATTTTTTTTTCCTAGAAAGACACCCCGGTTAGGGGAATATTTTCCAGCTGACTAGATTAATGTTTGGAAGCCACAGACACTGTTTTCCAAGTCGCTCCTCTTGGTAATGTCTGACCACAGAGATACTTGTTACCGTACTGTACCAGTGACTGCCTCTGTGAAGGAAGTCCAGTGGCCCTGCCTGTGTTGTTAGCGAAGACGGGAAGCCCTTACCTTTCAGAGGCTGTGTTACTCGTCCTTGGGTATTTGGTGATTGGGGACATAAGGTGTAGTTACTGAAATAAACGACCGGTGCACTCTCTCCTGTTTTTCACCTTTAATTGGCATTTTTATTTGTGTAGGGTAGTGAGTGGTACGCTTTATTTCTTAATCAGTAATAAGTGAATCCTTGAAAAAAAAATCTAGTAACCAAATTGATTTTTGATGATCAGTCTGCTGTTTGCAGAAGTTGTTTTGTGTGTATGCTAAATACATGAATTGGCACTAGATGAAAAATTAATCAAAAAGGTTAAAATATAACAAAAGAACTTAATGTTTTTGTGGTATTTTAAGAAATACAGCAAAAGATTGTTATAAGTCTTTTTAGTTTTTGACCAGTAGTTAATAAAATTATATTTAATCTTAAGCTCTTTTGTTTCTAATTATGTCACCCAGCTGACCTAGAAGCTGTCTACTGAAAATAGTCTCAAGTTGACTTTGCCACGCAGGAGAACTGCCCTGATTCAGTAGATTCAGGGTAACCTACATACAGTGGATGAGCCCTCGCTGAAGATGCTTTGCTGGGGAAACTTAGGACCCTCCAGCCTTGTAGGGGAAAGAGCAGAAATGGTGGTCATGTTCACAAGCAAACCTACAAATGCCAAGTGAAATCTGCAAGAATCAAGTTAATTAGCTCATATTCCAATCAGTCATTTTAATTAAAACTTCAAAGTTTAAACCCGTGTCCTGCATACAAAGAACTAATCTTGTAATGCTGGTCTCATCAGTCTGAACATAGTCAGTACTAGTTCCTCCCGTGCTCTTTGGGATGGATAAAAAAGTAGACGTGCACAAAATATGAAAGGGAGGTGCAGAATGTTTTCACATGCAGTTCAATTATAATGTAACCCCGAATTCCATCGGCTTATCTGATGTATGTGTGTGTAATAGGAGTTCTCACTGGAATAAAAAATTTCTTCAGTCTGCGTGTGCTTAAGAACACAGCTTTCTTAGTTTCACAGTTGGGGAGATGTCCCATTCTCAGAAGATTAAATGAAGAAGGTAGGAACAGAGGCTGACACAAAAGACATTCTATTATTGCTCTTTTTCGGCCTCTGTCTTGACTTCTTTAGGTTATTCTTTTTCTAGTACCTGTAGTGACTTCTGTTTTACAAGCAACCGAGAGAAGATACTAAGGAGAGAATGGATGGTGTTAGTGAAAGTTCAGATAGTAGACGCCCTCAGGCAAGAATAATAATAATGAGTATTATTTGCAGAGCTTTAGTGTACGTGTTTGTGCACACATGTGCATGTATTTGTATGCACACGTGTGTGTGTGTGTGTGTGTTTTGCTAGGGATCAAAGCCAGGGCCTAGCATACACTAGGCAAGTAGCCATTAGCCATATCCCCAGGCCCTAATTTGATATTTTCAAAAGATATTTCCACTCACAGGTTACTGCTGTGGTTCTCAGGGGATCCACATATGTAGATATCTGGTTTCTTTACCTTAAATAGGGGAAGGGTGCTTGGATCAGCAGAATATTTGCTGAATATCAATTAATTCAGTATGAGTGACAGACCTACTTTTTTTTTTCAGCTTTAATTGAGTTTATTGGTACATTTTAGGGATACAGTACAGTTACATTCATTGTTGGGATCCTGCACCTCTACATGACAGGTCTTGGTTCTCATTTTTCCCCTTACCTCTGCCCTCCCTTCACCCCCTCCTCCCCTCCCCATCTACAAACACTTTGTTTTCATCTTTTCATTCTCTCACATTTTTTTCTTTTCCCTTTTTACTCTTCCCCTACCCATCAGACCTACTTCTTTACATGGAAAGAAATCCTTGGAGGTAAAGAAATTAGTTCTATGAAAAAGAAAGAAAGGCCTTTGTGCCACTCTTGTATAGTAAAAAGAATCCGGACAAGTCAGCATTGTATAGCAGCCCCCTGAGGATTTCCAGAGGATGTGCTTCTCTGTGCTTCACCTCGTTGGGGTGCGGGCGTAGGTTCTCTTTCCCTGCTTATCATGACCATAACAGCAAGTATTGCGTTTTAATTTCCCCCAGAAGATGCACTTACCAGGGTGAGGGAAGGACTGAGGGGACCTGATAGAATAAGGACAGGTAGGGGGAACAGGTGCCCTGTAAGGAGGGCTCATGGTGGTCAAAGCACAGACACTTGAGAGAGAGCCCTCGGTTGTGACAGGACCACATCCTGAGCACAGTTCCGTTGCGTTCCGATCAGAGAGTTCTTTCCCCAGAGACGTAACACTGAAATGAGTTTGATTGTCTCAGGAGTTTTTTTAGGAGAAAAATGAAAGCGCATTCAAATGAAGAATCTCTTAATTTGTACCAATGTAGAATGTCCCCTTCAGACCACAAGTAGGCTTATTAATTGGCCACTTTTCACGTCTGAAATTTGTTTGCAACTGTTAATTTTTTCTCATTTCATTACAATGTATATCTAATAATTTGCTTCATACCAATGTACTACTAGAAGTACAAATAAATTCTTATGTAGAATTTTCTGTTGTATCTTGTGATCTTGTGCTTTTATTTTTTGTGTTTAAAATTTTATATGGGTATATATTTGTGATACATAATAATTGCATTAATTTGGGAGCGCGTATATATATTTATTTATATGTGTATATATATATTTATATGTATATATATTATTTTGACCAAGTTTGGTCTCCCTCTTTCCAACCTTTCCTTCCCTCCCCAGTCCCTCTCTCCGTCTTGCAAAGTTATGAATGTTACATTTGTTGGAAAATAGGATGTAAAATCTGCGGTCCCAAAGGGAGTCCTTTCAAAGGCTTTAAATAGAATTTAAACCCCTGGCCTGCTCAGCCTGTTGATCTTTTGGGATTGGGCCAGAGGGGAAGAGGCACTCCATCAAAGACTGAAGTGATATTCCAGAGAGAATATCGTGTTTACCAAGTTTTCTTTCTCCATCAAATCCATATTCCCTGCACTTGGTAGACCAGCACTGAAAGTAGGGCGTGGAGCCTGTTGGGGGGAGTGGCAGACAACTTTTTCCTGGGTGCAGTATTTTCCTAGCCTGTTACGCTTCTAACAAGTTTGCTTTTTCTTTCTTTCTTTTTTGGTGCCTGGGATCCAACTCAGGCCGTTGCACGCATGATGTAGGTGGCGGTGGGCGGCACCACTGAGCTAAATCCCTTGCGACACCTTGTCACTGTACTCCGACTTGAAGCCCTTATTCCACATTGTAGATCTTCACTTTGGGGAGGACTGGGTGGTAATTAAGGATGAAAGCTGCGCATGCACAAGACCTACAAGAATGTGTGTTCATTGCATGTATCCTCAGTCCATGGAGGGATGCTTCACCAGAGATTGTTTCCACTGTTAGGAAGCATTTTATTTTTATTTGGGTAGCTGCTGTTAAATATTCCTCTCAGTGTTTACTATTTGCCGCTATATTCTGGCAGCATTAAAATATTTTGCTTAAAATTACTTGTCAAATCTGTAAAGCAAATCCAGAAAAGCTATTAAAAGCATAGATTCATTTTATTAGAAATCTATGAAAAGATTTTGCAGCAAATATTTGATGATGAGATATTTGAAAGAGCTGTGGAGGCCGTAATTGTTCATTGACTAGCACATTAATAACAGGTTGAAGATCTGTTGAAGCCAATCTAGGTACACACAACAGAGTTAGTGTGAGGAAGTATTCATTTAACTTATTTTCAGAAGCATTGTTCATCTGATGAAGATAGGAATTAATCATGTGATAGAGTAAAACCACCTCTCCACTACTTGCCAACAGTGTTTGTTAAAAGTGTTGTGTATATTTGAACTTTAATTCCTTTTACAAAGAATTTAGAACTCATTGACAATAAAATAATCTGAAAGCAGTCATTACTCATACAAAACCAGAGTGCTGAAAATGACTGACAGAGCTGTGTCAGACGTTGTGTGTGGTGCATGTATACACTCATTGTGCTTCTGTATTACCACATACTCGTGCATTCAGAGACCTGTGTCTCTTTGTACAAGTGATCATCTGTATCTGTATCATCTATGTATCTATCTACTGTTTGTGTGATACTGGGGATTGAACCCAGAGCCTTCACACTGAGCTGTATCCCCAGCTTTTTTTCTTTTTAGGGAGCAGTATTTTATTTATTTTTATTTATTTTTCAGCTTTAATTGAGTTTATTGGTACATTTTAGGGATACATTACAGTTACATTCATTGTTGGGATCTTGTACCTCTACATGACAAGTCCTGGTTCTCATTTTTTCTCCCTTTCTCTGCCCTCCCTTCACCCCCTCCTCCCCTCCCCATCTACAACCACTTTATTTCCATCTTTTCATATCTCACATTTTTTTCTTTTCCCTTATTACCCTTCCCCTACCCGTCTCACCTTCCCTACACCTTTAGCTCCTTTCTTCCCATTTCTCAATGTCACTAATCTTATTAGGATCTTCTGTATTATTGCAGATTATTCACACCAGAGAAACTATTCAGTATTTACACATGTGTGCCTTATTTATTTCACTTAGGAGTATATCTTCAATATGTATCCAGCTTTTAACTTTTTTTGTTTTGAGACTGTGTCTTCCCTAAGTAGCTCAGATTAGGCTTGAACAACAATCCTCCTGTCTTGCCCTCCCAGAGTGCTGGGATTATAGGCATGTACCCCTCAACTGGTCACAGTCATGTGCTAAATGTACGTTCTATTAAGAGCTTGCTTTCTGATATATTGCTCCTTTCCCAAAGCAGTGAATTACATCTTTGAATAATATTTTAAAGGCATCTAGAAGAAAGCTTGGTTTACTATCACCTTAATTATCATACAACAATAATTGAAACATGTTTCACTGATTGTATTCTGGGTTTTGGTAAGTTTTCTTTTTTTTTTTAAATAATACTAGTTGTCAGGTACATGAGTTGCATACTCAATAGCTGGTGTGTGCTGGTTCTGGGTTGATCATCTGCCCAGATATTCCTGTGACTGGTGAATATGCCTCTTTCCAAAGTGTTGACAGACTGGATACAGTTTTCCTTGGGAAAGCAAATCATCTGTCTTGAGATAGCGTAAGTGGTAATTTGTACATTTCTGGTGGTTAATTTCCTTCCCAATTTTGATGGTTTAATTCTTCAAATCCTGCAGTCAGTAATTCAGAATTTCTTTTCTTGGCTATCTAGAAGAGAAATAATTGTAAGAATTTAAGAAAGGCCACCCACAATCAAATCATGGTTTATTCTACCCTTGCCTCTCTGGTGAGTGTGAGGGTGTACTTGTCATGCAGCAGATCTTTCTTGAAAGACTGGAGCTGGCCTCCAAATGTTCTTCTAGGAGCAGATGTTCAACAGGAATATATCCTATCTTTTCTTACACTTACTTAGATTTTTGGACTGATCATCTCTTGGAGCAGGGATGGCAAATAGTCTATCCATGAAACCCACATGTTCCCTTCCAGCTGTAGCAGTATCATTCATGATTACCCTTCCTCAAGGAACACAAATGTGTCTTTTGACTCTCACTCAGCAAAGCAGTCAGCTTGGATAAGCAGCATTGTCACTTTACCTTTGTCATTACTGCCTTCAGCTTGCCTTCTTTATTTGAAATGTGGTCTTTAACTCTATGTGATAATTCAAGATGTGTTTGGTGTCTACATCATCCTGAATTTGTTGTCAGTATCAGATTCTTGTGTCCTATCATCATTATATAGACCTAGTCTAAACTTTTTATGTTTTTCAAATTTCTTAGCTCCAAGAAGTTAAAAAGTGTGCGGTATTCCAGTGTGCAATTGGGTCCATGCAGTTATGGTCACATTTGTGTGCTTGGTTGCCGAATCCTGGCAGCTTTCTCAGGTGCAGGCTCTGAGGTTGTGTTTTGTCCAGCACTGCAGATCTTGGGTAGAGTAGACCTTGTTAGCATCAGAGACTAGTGTCAGTTTTGAATATAGGTAATTGTAGGTTAAAAATATCTAGCATTTTTCCTGAACATTGTTTTATGAACCTTAAAGCTCTACGTAGGCTATGTATAACTTGGCAGTATAAAAGTTATTTCCCTTTGTAAGATGAAATTATTTTGGTGAAACAAATTGACGAACTGAAGTATAAAAGACACCTAGAGTACAAAAACATTACCTGTAGTTTGGGAACTTTTGGAGTTCCTCATTGTTCACAAAGCGTATTTCTTATAGTTTTTTCCAACATGTTTTTGTGTTTGCTGATTATTTTTTGATATTAAGAAATTCATTAGCTCCTGTGAGATTATTCAGTGCTATAAGAATATTACTGAAAATTTCAGCTTTGTTGAAACACACTTGATTACCCTCATGTGTTTTTTTATAAGAAAAGTCTGGGAATGTTACACTTGAATTGTTTCTGTTATTTTATGTACTCATTTCAGTTAATGACAGTCTTCTGTCTCTTGCATGAAGAAAAAACTGTTTCCTCTTAACATTAAAGTTTAAAAGTCTACCAAATCAAAGTGATTTATTATTAAAACAGTCAAGTACAGAAACGTTTTTAATTTACTTCAAAATTCAAATTCAGTAACTACAGCCACAATGTAGAAATTAGGGGAGTGGTGGCACTTGCCTCCAATCCCATCAGGTGAGAGCTGAGGCAGGAGGTTCACCGGTTTGAGATCAGCCTGGGCTACACAGCAGGTAGGGAAATACTGTCTAAAAATAAAAAATTAAAATGAGCTCATAAAAGAAAGGAAGGTAGAGTTTTACCTTAGTTTGCAGATTTTGGAAGTTTTTATCATGTGTTTCACGTACTTGTGTTTTAGAGTGATCTGTTGACCTATGAAAGAAAAAAACTTGACATCCTATTTCCTGGGCTTATCAACAACATGAATCCTCAGAGGCAGATTGACTTGAGAGATAAAAACTCTTCTTACATACTGTTGAGAAATGCCTGACATCTGGGGGTTAATAGAGACCACAACTTTCTACTATTTTATTTTAAAAATAGTGATAAATGAAAATGGATAGCATAGTTTTGCATGTGTCTTTCATTAGAGTTGTGAGGAATATGCTTTCTAATCTCAAACTTTTGCTTTCTTTCCTTTTCGTTGACTAAGGTTTCTTGGGCAGTGGTCTCAGAAAGATGGAAGGAAACTGATCACAAAGATGAGAGGGCAAATTCATCTTTTATTGCGTGGAGCTGTTTTTCAAATCAACTTTTGAATTTAGTTGCTGAAAAACAATAGCATTTTGTTCACAAAATTAAAAAATGAAGCTTATTTTAAAGTTTGATGTATATAATTTCATATGAATGTATTACATAGTTTCTGTGATGGTGCATATATATTTTACATTTTGTGATTTTCCTCATTACATAATAGGGATAGTGTTTGGAGATACTGTCCTATATATATTCCCTTACTTGGGTAGACTGTTTTATTTCTCACAACATTCTGACCAGTGCAATTTCAGGGAAAGGGTGAAGGAGGGGAAACTTTATCCCAGGCCCACTGCTTTGTGGAAAGAAGACTGGGATGGGGATTGGGAATGTCCCAGAAGGGGGTTGTGTAAGAAGTTTCTCATCCCCCCTTTCAACCTCAGAGGCAGAACTTTTGGTTCCTATTTGCCCTGGTTGAGAGATATGAAAGCTTTATCAATACTAGGGGACTGGTAGATGTCTGGTATCAGAACCAAGAGATTGCATATGAGGGGAAGGCAGCACTAGAAACTTTCCAAAGGACCAGGTGACCAGGAGAAGCACACCTCACCATATATTCTGAGGGAACCAACTTGCCTAAAGTGCTCACATTATTATTAGATGAAGTTTTAAACCTGGGATTCAGTTCTTCTCCTGAGCTCTATTATTTCTTCCCCATTCCCCAACCTCCCCACTGTCAAGTGGATCAAGCTCACCAAAGGAAGTTAGGAGCAACTGTCTAGAAGGAGCAGTACACTTCCACCTCCCCCCGCACCACCTTAGTTCTACCATGTGGGTAATCATGTGACTGCCCTGTAGTTTAATGCTTCCATGATACTGAAACCTCATAAATATCACTTTCTACTATCATTTACTTAAGTTGGTCCCTATATTGGAAACAAGTTTCATTATTATAAATAGTGCCACAGATCAGATGAGGCTATTAAAAGACAAAAGTGAAAATTTTTAGATTTGAAGAGGAAAAGTCATAATTTACTCTGCTAGATCTAGATTTGCCTTTTATATATATGTGTAATGATAATTGTGATTTATGAAAGTCAAACTCATTAAGCAAAAAAAAAGACCTTTGAAAATGAATTTTGTTTATCCTCGGGAGAATTTTGCAAGTGAATTCCTAGTACACCAATCTACTGGTAATGTATAGAACATCCGCAGTTGAGGAAAACAAGAGTGTGAAGTCTAGTCATGAATCCTGAATGAAGGAAAAGTCTAGAAGGAAAACCATAGTGACAATACAACAAATGACCTTGACTTTGCAGTAGAATGACAACTGAACCAACTGAAATTGCTCTTGACTTCTCAGTAAGTACTTGTGCTCAATATCCTTCTCCTGTCTCTTCATTCCATGTACAACCATAAACATAAAGGGAAGTTTACAGTTCTTTAGAGAATGCTGTCTTCATAGTTACATGATGTTCTGACATTTGTTTCTGAGTTTAAAGTACCAGCTAGAGAATCTAATTTTTTTGTTTGTTTGTTTTCTTGACCCAAAATCTTGCTAAGTCACTAAATTGCCGAAGCCGGGCTGGAATTTGGGATCCTCCAGCTGGGATTACAGGTGTGCACTGCTGTGCCTGGCTAGGGAAATCTCAGTGTTATCTTCGGGGCTGGTCTTTGTTGGTGGAATCAGCCTGAATAACACTAGTGGCTAAGTACTTTATACTGAGGGACATCTAATTTATTCCTTACCTAGACCCATGAATTTATTCCTATTACCCGGTTATATAGACAAGAAGTTTGAAGTTTAAAGAGAAAAAAATGTGTAGCTTAATGTTGCACTTAACTCAGGCCAGAGCTCGAAGTAAACTTGTGTCTAACTTTAAAGTCTCTAGTTTTAACCAATGCCTCTTCCAAGATTGATTACGCTTTCTCAGCTGTTGCTCATGTCATCGTCAGAGTCACATAAATGATGGCATCTTGTGAGGAACTAAAGTGAGTGGGAGCAGGTCACAGGACGTAGGAGGGACCCTCAACAGTGTGGAAGGGTATTTTTGCAGCTTGTATTTATTCTCTTTACCTATGGTCTGGCTCCGTGTCTTAGCCTCTGTGCCTCTTTCAGTGTCTTAGTTCTAAGTACTACTTTATATATGTTTTGCTGTCTTAAAGAGAAATTCCGCATCACTGTACTTCATATACCTGTTGGGGTAATCCAGCAGATGGGGGTTATTAATCTCAGCTACAAAATGAGGAAATTGTGATTTAGAGAAGTTAACTTGTCCGAGGGCAGTTGGCTATTAAATTGCTAGGCTGACATTCTGTCTTCAGAATATTGCTTCCTAACCATGGTCAGGTGCTTGTTTTTAAAGTTGGAAGACTTCAGATGAACAGGATGTGGTTAGTCAAGAAGAGGCTAAATCACTTTAGTTTTTGTGACTTGGTTTGAGTTCGTGGGGTAGGAAATTAGAGCCTGTGGAGTGAGCAGGAGGGAAGCGGAGCAGGCCAGTCTGAGCCCCGAGCAGCACCCAGATGCTGGCGGGAGGTGGCCAATGGGAAAGGTGGGTGGCGTTCTCGCTGGAGCAGCCCTCTGAGGGCAGAGCTGGTCCACGTGCAGCCCTTGTTTCCCTCATGGGACATGAGAAGTGGTGTTACTGTGTTGCCTGCTTGTCCTAAGGCCACCTGCTACTCTCTGAGGTCTGGTTTGTGCATAGAAAGGTGCTTACGTTCCACCTCTTTCTCTTCTCCTCCTTCCAGAAAGCTTCTGTTACCCCTTCTGTCTGCGAATGAACGTCTGACTAAACACATCAAAAGACTTCTAGAGAGCTGACTCCTAAGCCAGGTTTGGTAACCCCTGCCTGTAATCCCAGCATTCTGGGAGCCTTACATCCTGTCTCAAAGAAATTAGAAAGGAAAAGAAAAAAAAAAATGAAAAGGGTTGGGGTGTAGCTTAGTGTGAAGGCCCTGGGTTCAATAACAGGACTGGAAAAGAAAAAGAAAAAAAAAAACTACTATAATACTATAAGGATTAAAATAGAAAATATTGAATAACCAGAGGAAACATTCTAGGTTAAAAAAGCTGATTACAAAACAGAAGTCAGTCTGATTCCAATGATATAAATATGGACATCAAAAGATAGCAGGACATTTGTCTTCTTTCAGTTTTCTGTATGTTTTTTAGCTTTCTTATGATGAAAACTGTCGTGCTTGCAGAGGAAAAACTCCCTGCATTGTAGCACACGTGCACCAATGGAGGGTCGTGAGCCACACATTCTGCCTGCAGTGTCACATGGGGAAGTCCTGCACTGAGTCTGGATCAGTGCTCCATATGGCAGCTGGGCCGGGTGCTGCCTCTCCTGCACGCTGCCCCCCACCCCCACCGCCCTGCAGAGAGGCTCAGATCTTCACATCTCCCCTGCAGCCGGCAGTGGTGCTCAGGGCAGCTGCAATCCTGATTACAGGGATTTGTTGTCATGCTAGGGTTCTCGGAAGTGGCACATAGTGACATCAGTGCCTTGACCTACCTGCATGGAGCTCTTTTTCCCTGGACAGCCCCGCACCCCTCTCCAGGGGCACAGAGGCTTGAGTCCCGGCCCTGCACACTACCTGGGTGTTGGAACCTGGGCCTGCAGCGACATTCAGCATCCTCAGTCTCCTCATTCTTCATGCACTGGGCAAATTCACCACAAGCCAGGGATCCACAGAGATCTGTGGGGTCACCTGTAAGAGACAGGCAGAGTTTGAGGGACGTCTGGGTGGCTGATAGCAGTTAAAGGCAAGAGACTGAAGGTATTTGCCATCACCCACTTTGGAGTGGGTCATACAGTGGTGACAAGAGGAGCGGGTGAGAAGAGAAGCAATCATGCTTTTATCTTTGAAATATGAAATTATGGAGGTGATAATATGTACAGACTTTAGGGCACATCAGTATCATCTAGAAACCTTGTTAAAATAGATTGCTTTGGAAGGCAGATAAATCAAGACATGTCAGAATATTCAGCTCCCAGAGGCCAGTGGCTCCTTCCACCTCCCTTGTTTTTATAGCACTGAGGTCACAGATCTCTCAGCAGAGAAACAGACGGGCCAAGCCTCCCAGTAAAGCAGGACTCAAACTTTTTTCTCAGCCTTGGACAATTCCCCTCTTCCTGGCCACCCTCCATCCCTTGTACCTGTAACTCCTTGTTCTGGTACAGATAAAAATTGGCAACTATGTCCTGTAAGCAGTTTATGACACTTTTCTCACAAGAGTCACAAGGTCGTGTCTTCTGTCAAGGCTGTTGCAAGGCTGTCACTGTGTGATTGTTTTGTCTCACCCCTGTAACCTCCCCCTCCCCCTCCAGTTTCCCACCAACCAAACGTATAAAACTGGAGCCTTTCCTTTGTGCTCGGCTCAGACTTTGGACATTAGTCCACGGAGTCCGTGTACACCTAAAAGCTGGAAATCCTCCTGTATCACCCATCATTCTTTCCGGTCTCGATATCCTGCAACACTAGTGTGGATGGCAGAACTGCAGTGGGTCCTGCAGTCACTGCTCTTTCTGCTTTCTGTTTCTAGTTTCATCACATCAACCATTTGGCCTTCACACAATTCTTTTAATAAACATGTGTTATGTGCAAGTAAAACTTGTCTATTTAAGAATTCTAGGGAAGGCTGGGGATTTAGCTCAGTGGTTCCGCCACCTGCCTTGCAAGCACAAGGACCCGAGTTCGATCCCCAGTACCAAACAAAGAATTCTAGGGAAGGTAGGTCATGGATAGGGTTAATTCTTCACAAGGATTCCAAGACTTAGTCTAGTCTGAGAGCTCTGAATATAGAGGAGTGTTCATCCTGGAGGTGGTGGCTTTGAACACAGTATGTGAACTGGGTTGTGTTTGTATACACAAAGACTGGGAGAGGTATTTCCACTGAAGGTGGTAGTGTGGACAGAAACCTGTGAATGGGAAAGAAAGGAACTGAGACCAGAAAGGTTTGTTAGGGCTATGCTGTAGTCCGAGTTTGCAAGGGAACAGATTTACTATAGGACACATAATTTACAGGATTATTTTATAATATTCACCCAAAAAGTCAAGTACACAGGAGTGCAAGAGATCTGTCCGAGCACTAGAGGCCTGGATTCCACAGCAGTGTCCCACACAGGTCCAGATGAAGGTCTAGATCCCAAGGCAGTGTCCTCCACGAGTCCAGCCAGAGGCCTAGAGTCCACAGCAATATCTCATGCAAGTCTGTATTGAGAACCTGCACTGGAAAGGCCCAAAGGCCAGTGGTGGAAGCTCGAAAGTCTGTACCAGCACGGTGAAGGATCTGTGCCACCAGGCTGAAGGATCTGCAGTGCAGTGAGGAAGTGATGCTCGAGGCAAAGACTAGAGCTCCCCTGATGAGAACAGCAGCCACCCTTGGTGACAGTGAGGCCCTGAGCCCAAGCTCCTCTGATGATAACCGCCAAGTTCGCGTTGGGAAAACCAGCCCTGGCAAGCTTCTCCAAGAAAATGAACAGTGTATAATCTTCCTCTCCAGTTCTCTTTTTATGCCATTGGCAACAACCCTCATGTGGTCCTCCACTCCCAGAACCACGCTCACTCAGTTCAGCTGGGGGTTCCAAGTTGGTCATTGGTTAATCCACCACAGGCCGATTCTGGAATGCCTTACAATAAGGAATTTGAACTTTTTTTTTGGTCCTTCCTGATTGCCACCTCTAATGCTCTTTAGAAATTTGGACTTTTACAAACAGGCGAGAACCACAAAGGATTTGTGAGCAAGGAAAAAATATGATCAGAATTGTTCTTTGGAGGATAAACAGGATTTAGGATTTTTAGAATTAGGACGACTTCAAAGATCGTCTGGCCCAATATTTCCCAAGTGGGAACATTTGCAAAACTCTTCATTCAGCAGGATTTAGTAACTTTTATACTAAAGAGAGGGTGAGTAGCTAAATAAATTCTGAAAAATGCTTTGTGATGGTTGGTGAGAATGTAAATTAGTACAGTTATTATGGAAAACAGTATAGAGGTCTATCAAAAATTTAAAAGTAGGACTACCAGGCAATCCAGCAATCCCACTACTGGGTATATATCCAGGTATATATCCAAGGGAAACGGAATCAGGATATTGAAGAAAGATTTGCATGATTATGTTCACTGTAGCACTATTCACAATAGCCAGGATATGTTATCAACCTAAATGTCCACCACCGGATGAACGGGTAAGGAAATGGTGGTGCATGTAGACAAAATGGAAGAATATTCAGCCATAAAATGGTGAAATCCTGTCATTGGCAGGAGCATGGATGAGCCTCGAGGACATTTTAGCAAGTGACATAAATCAGGCAAAGAAGACAGGCACTGCATGATGTCACTCATACTCGGAATAAAAACAAAGATCTCGTTGATGTTGAGAGTAAAATGTGGCTCCACCTTCTGCAGAGAGGGAGGGAGGGCAGGATGGGGAGAGGCCAGCTCGTAGGTGCAGAGTTACAGGTGGGGTGGGGCAAGTTCTCTGCGTCCTGTTGCACAGTAGGATGACTATAGTTAGCAACAATGCAGTGTGTATTTAAAAATAGCTCTTAAGAGTTTTGAACGTTCTCATTCACAGAGAGATGATGTTTACTGCAGTGGACACATTCATTAACCCAATTTGATCGCTACACAATGGATGCATGTATTCCAACATCATATTATAACTTCATAAATATGTGCAATTATTATGTGTCACTCAATAAAAATAAGGGTTCAGAGACATGCTCGTGTCATCCCTGGTGCTCTGGAAGATGGCTTGTGCATGAGATTACTCTGCAACACAGTGAGACCCCCCCTCCTCTCAAAATAAAATAAAATAAAAAGAAATAAGAAAATAAAGAAACATATGTTGTGTGACATGAATATAATAGGTTAATCTTTCCTTAGTCCCTCCCTCCTCCTAAGCCGTCCCACCCTCTTCTCCTTTTACTTTTACACTTCTGAGGGTCATTAACAAACTCCCGTCTCTTATACCCTATTGTGATTCTTACAGCAGCCACTTGGCCAAATTTACAGACCTGGAAACTGAATGTGTGGGTGGGGGAGAATCCAAAGGGCACCTCTGTTCACAGTTCCCTTGAGGTGAACACCAAAGTGAGGGAGATCGTTGTGACCAGCCCAAAGGTTGGGCAAGAGGAGGTTCTCGACAATCTGTTTTGGGACATCTCATAAGGTACAGTGGTTTTGTGAAGTTGGGTTTCTCTGCAGCTTTGGGGATGGATGCTGTGAACTGCCTTGCCCTGGGTTCTGGTTCCCAATACTGGCTGTGCCACTGTTGAGGAATAGCTTGTTTACACTGACAACCCAGGTGATTTCATGTCCAAGGCCTGGTTTAGTAAATGACTGTCAGCCACTTTACACTCAGGGCTGTGTTCTTGAAAACAGAGGCCGGGAGGGAATAGTCAGGAGCTCCATTTCCCTCTGCAATAGAGAAACAGATTTAACCTACACAGCTACATGCATGGGTTCTGCTTTGAACAGAAAATAGCAAGTGACCAAAACTAAACTTCCCTGTGAAAATAACCTTTCCATTCTACCATGATTTCCATGAACTTAGCCAGGCGCAGGCTATGAATCATAAAGTTGCACATTGCACAGGGAGGGAGGTGGCGCTGAAGCAGTGAGTTTGTCCAATTCTCGGGTCCCGAGTCAGGTGTATTTGAAGGATGGATGCAACCAGTTTAGAAATCACTTCATTTGTCCCATTCTCAGTGGCAGGCAGTGGAGAGGCAGCGGCTTAGTCGGTCGCTGTGTGTGACTTCCTACGTACAAGACGTTCATGTGTTCCTTCTTTCTTCATTCATCTGGCAAATACCAACCTGGCTTTTCAGAACTTGCAGCCCTGAGATTCTCAGCCTGGGTAAGTGCTTTAGGTTTCATTTTATCCATATATAAAAATGTAGAGTTCAGGTAGGATTTTAAAGCTAGAGGGTATTTTGGAGAACTTCTAGACTAATTTGCTCACTTCGCACGCGAGGAAGCCAGACTCAGGGAAGCAGACTTGGGTCTAAGATCTCTGCGGATGTGCTCTCTTCTCCCACACCGTGGGCTGTGAGGAGCGAGGGAAGGAAAGAGCCTCAAGAGGGCGCTGTTGGACCGCTGCTGACACCGCAAATGAAGGCAACGAGTTAGGTTCGGCAGAGACCACTCTGAAGCGACACAGATTGCTTCCTCTTGTATTACCTTAAAAACACTTCCCCTAGATATTTTGATGGCTCTTTTTACTTCCTGTCATCTTTCAATGAACGTTGGGTTTTAGGCAAAGACCGACAACTGGGCTGATTCTAGGGAGGATGCCCACAGGTGAGCCAGAGGAGGAAGGACTGGCTCTCCGGAGAATGAGCTCAGCAGAACCTCTGAGCAATGGCGCCCTTGCGCTGTCATCAGGTCCTGGCTGTGCTTCTCCCCAGCCGCTTCTCCTTAGCATTTATCCAAAAAACAGCTTAGCCCACGTCATTGCTCTAGATTAGGTCAGTGATGAAAATAATCACACATCATGTAGCAACAACCTAAAACCCTCCGTCTGAAGTGCGCCGATAGCACGAAAGAGGAAGGGCAAGAGACTTGAAATCAGCAGTAGACTAGGATGGAAAAAAAAAAAAACAGAGGCTATTTTCCAGTCACACAGGTGTTATGCAGAGCTGAGGAAATGAAATCCTCTTGGCAAGTTTACCGACCTTGGTCCCCGATTGGGATCGAACCCCTTGTCAGTAGACTGTTTTTACCTTGGCGGCATCGAAGACCCTCTCCAGGGGTGCGCACATGCTCGGCAACCTCTGCTGCGATTCTTAGGGCTGCTCGGGACCGTTCCATGGCATGGTAACTTCACTGGACCCTCAGCCAATGCCGGTGGCTTTTCTGGAAGCAGGACAGCCCCGTGCTCCCAGCCTTCGTGAGTCTGGGGCACCTCAGGGGCTGGTGGCAGTGGGTGGGAAAGGTCGAGGTCCACCTTGGCACCCGCATGGCCTGGCCTTCTGTTTAACATCCCGGACGCAGCCGTGTGCGGTCGGAGCGTCAGGACGTGTCCCTGCAGTGTCCCCGGGGACGGTGACCATGGACTTCCAGCTGTGCAGGGGCGGAAATGGCAACCGCCTCTACAAATGGAAGCTCACGCTCACCGAGCACCATGAGGTGTCTTCATTGGGATTTCCGTAATTTCCACACGCAGATGTTTCTGACAGTTTTCACAAGTGAGGAAACTGGAGCCTTGTAGTTGGTAAGACGGAGGACTTGGGCCACACGAATTGTCATCCATCCTGATGGGGACGGGTGAGCAGGAGCCCCCAGGCAGACTCCAGGACTGCTGTCCTTTGAAGAGAGCCCAGCCAATGGGGCTCGTGGCCCACCGCCTGCCTCATGGGCAGGAAGGAGGCCCAGTGCCACTGTGGAGGTTCTGAGCTCACTGTGACCTTGGTGGCAGGAGGCTGCAGAGGGGCAAAAGGTTCCAGGCAGCGCAGCCAGCTCTCGGGCTCCCTATTGGCTGTGGGGGTCGAGCAGGGTCCCTAGTGATGAGTTGTCAGGAGGCAAGGGCAGGAGCCGGCTGGGTGTGGAGGCCCGCGGAGGGCACAGGGCAGCTCTCCTGGAAAGGGAGTCCCTGGCACTGCCCCAGCCGGGAAGAGATGCTTCTAACAGAGGATAGAAAGGGGCCTTTGGAAGTTTGAGACTTGTTCTTACAATCAAAGGCTTTTTTTTTTCTTTCTCTTTTCACTTTAGGAAGGGCTATGACAAAATATTATGGGGAATTTCATTTGGTAAAGTGTAGAAAGTAACAGAATTAACTTAGGATTACTTAAAGTGTATTGTTGGTTTTTCTAAATAGATTAAACAGCCACTGAGTACCCAGAGGGGGAGGGGGGTTGAAAGATTCCTTTCTGGATGAGGCCACAAGGCTGAGTCAAAGGCGGTGGCCACCCTTGCTCTGCACTCTGGCTCCAGCACTTGGCAAGTGTGTGACCATTAAAAAATAAGTTATTGGGGCCGGGGATTTAGCTCAGTGGTTCTGTCACCTGCCTTGCAAGCACAAGGACTTGAGTTCAATCCCTGGTACAAAAAAAAAAAAAAATCTAAAAAATAAGTTATTTACAATTCTCTGAAACAGTGTCTCCAATTGTATGAGAGGGAAGGGGGTTCTGCCGACTGTGTGACATTATGATTTACTCGGATTCAAATAGTGTCAATGAACAGCAGCTCTTATTCCTGTTATCTTTATTGTGACGAATGACAATCTACCACCTCTCAGAGCTAAAGGGAGTCTGACAATGCATTTTCCAGGGAAAAGAGTTTGTCCATGCACGTTTTTGCCGAAAGCATCCTGTACGCCAGACAGTCATGGGTCACAGTGTTTACCTTACCGTCCACAGCTACGAGGTCTGCCTATGTAGAGGAGGTGTCAGGAAGGTGAGAATAAGTCAGATGTGGCTTTGCATTTTTGAGATCTTCAACCTGCACAGCTCGCGGGCATAAAAGCCCTGTGTATTTCTGCAGAATTTTCATAGCAGCCTACATGAAAGACGATGCTGGCTGCTGGGAATGCGGGCAGAAAACCAAGCCAGCCGTGATTTACTGGGCTTCTCAGTTGATGAATCACAGAAAGTTCTAACATTGGTTTACACTGTTACATCACAGATTCATTTATTCAGCGTTTTCAGGAGGTGAATGGCAAACCCACCACTGTAACAGCAGTGTGGGCTTCTCTCCCCTTCAGAGATCCTCCAGGCTAACAGACGACTGCTGGCCCCAGACAGCTCCTCTTCCTCCCGCTCCCCTCCCCTTCCCTCCCCTCTTTTTCCTCCTCTTCCTCCTCTTTTGGTGCTGCTGGCCATGGAAACAGAGCCTTTCCCCTTCCCAGCACTGACGACTACAAACTACTTTCCTACTCTGACATGGGGTGGAAAGAAAAGACTTGATTGGAATTAGTTTCCGATTTTGCAAACAGAACCAAGTAAATGGGTCCTGTAGGGCAGAGACAGGAAGTTCTTCTCATCTTCACCGTCGCCCTTCCTGCGGGGGTCTTCCACACCCAAGTCCCCAGATCACCCCTTCTTACCTTCGAAAACTTTCCATTGCAAATTTTCCGTTGTTCCCCTTTGAGGTGTAAATCTCCTTCGGGGCTGCAGCTCTGCAAGGCCCCCTCCGAGGTGAGGCCCGGACGGTGGCTGCGCAGGGCCCTCATCGCCATCAGGAACCCACTCTGCTTCCAGTCTGGCCTCTGCTCTTCTTTTTGCAAACGGTTCTGGTCACCTCTGAGCTGTTCTTGTCAGTAGCCTGCACTGGTTATTCACCCGAGCCTCTGGAGCTGCTGCTAGTCGCCTCTGGCTCTCCTCTCTGGCCCGAGCCGTCCTCTCCTGTCTCCCTGGGCCCCCTCGCCCCTCTGGCCACAGTCCCACTTCCCTGGCAAATTCTGGTCCCTGCTTCCTCTTCCTGGGCTCTCACCGTCCCGAGTCCTGTTAACCCCCCTCTCTGGCTCCCGCTGAGGTCCTGGCCTCTCTCTAGGCCTCTGGACACCCACTTCCTAGGCTGTGGTATCAAACTCAGGCCCTTGCACTTGTGAGAAGAGCAGTGGAACCACTGAGCTAAATCCCCGGCCTTGACGCCATTTTCTTTAGCATGGATTCCTCCCCTCAATATTTTTTAGAATCTTTTAAAATCTTTAAATGATCTCATTAGTTTTGCCTTATATTTTTGCATTAAATTTTTTTTCTGGATGAGTGGCCTTCACAAAGGCGCCCTCTAACTCTTTACCTCAGCAAAGCTTTGGAAAAAAGCACTGATCTATGTATCACCCTTTTAACCTATTTATATATTTGTATAGGTACTCTCCAAAAATTAGCATTTTCACAAGTGAATGAATGGTTTTAGAACACATTCAGGACTATTGCATACTTACTTTAAAGACTGCTGGAGTTCTGCAACAATTTTAGTCTAACTTTAAAAAACCCTACACGGTGGGAGAGAAAGTAAGATGGGACACTGAGGTGGACACAGATTTGGCAGGTTGGGGAAGAGCTTGGAGACCAAGCCGGCTCTCTGTGACCCGGCTCAGCCTGCTTTCTCTTCTCGTCTGACCTCTTCCCTCCCTCCTCTGTACCTGAAGCTTGTGAGGCGAGTGCCTGGGCGCCTCCTCCCCACCCTTCTCTGTCCTGCTCTCCCGTCATCCTCCAAGGCCTCGTCAGGGACATCATCTCTCTGCAAAGCCTCCCGTGGTCCCCTCACTTCTGTCCCCTGAGCTTCACACCATTCCTGTGTGGAACCCAGGGAGACCGCTTCACAGACGTTTGTGTTTGTTCTGTTTCTCCTGCTAGTCAGTTAGCTGTCTGTGGACAGAGAGAGTCGATTCATCATTGGGTCCTGGTGCTTATAATAGTGTCTGACTTGTGGCAGCAAATCCATAATTGACCACGGAGTGTATGAATAAACTCCGAAGCCAAGTCACGCTTGCGTTATCATTTCTTGACTTCTTTTCTTTTTTTTTCAGCTTTAATTGAATTTATTGGTACATTTTAGGGATACAGTACAGTTACATTCATTGTTGGGATCTTGTACCTCTACATGACAAGTCTTGATTCTCATTTTTCCCCTTACCCCTGCCCTCCCTTCACCCCCTCCTCCCCTCCCCATCTACAAACACTTTATTTCCATCTTTTCATTCTCTCACATATTTTTCTTTTTCCGTTATTACCCTCCCCCTACTCGTCCCACCTTCCCTACACCTTTAGCTCCTTTCTTCCCATTTCTAAATGTCAGTAATCTTATTAGGATCTTATGTACTATTGCAGATTATTCACACCAGGGAAACTATTTGGTGTTTACACATGTGTGACTTATTTATTTCACTTAGGAGTATATCTTCCATATGTATCCATTTTCCTATGAATGAATCTATTTTCTCGTTCTTTATTCTTGACTTCTTTTCTATAACGGTAAAGACATAGGCCAGAGGAGTAGGAAGCCAGGTAATCACTGATGGTTTAGGAAAATGATCTAACATTTAGAAATAAGGGGAAAAACATTGCCAGGATGACTTCAAAGTCATGTCAGCACAGCAAAATGCCACCAAGTAAAGAAGGACCACCTGTGGGCCACTCTGACAGCTGTCTGTCTTTGTACAACCTGCAAGTCAAAAGAAGGGATTGTGCATTTTAAAATGGTTATCTAAGCACTGGTGTCACGTCTTTCACTTTGCCTTTTGGCTTGCAAAGTCTGAAATATTTACTATGTGGCCCTCGAAGAAAAAGTTTGCTGGTACCAGGAAGGCAATAACTATGTTTGACTCATGGTTTGCTATTTTGATTACAATTCAGACATTTTACAGCTCTGTGAAGTTAGAAGTTAATGCCTAGGACATTGTTCAGATCCAGGGACTGTGCTTCCTGGTATTTACCAGTCCTACTCCATTATTTTCTTTTGGTCTTTGGCTATATAAAACCCCAGCTTCTATATCTTCCTTATACTATGTTTACTCTAATGACGCATGAGTTAATTTTAAAAATAAAACTGTGGCATATATTCACTGCCTATTTGTAGGACAGTGATGGTTTTCAAAGCAGGTGGTGGAACCACTGAGATAAATCTCCAGCCTGACAGTGATGGTTTTTGTATCTGGGGAGTGATTCATTGCACAGGCAAGGAGGGGAGGGGAATCTAGAGGCCCAGGGACCCCGAGGGACTCTGGACAGGGTGGGAAGGCCTCACTCTTGGGGCACCCTGACCCTTGTCTGCTGTTTCCCCCAAGAAGGTCTCCAGGGAAGGGCAAAAGGGCAGGACATCCAGCAGCTCAGTTCTGCTAGGTGTTTTAGCCACCCTGCCCAGGAAGAGGTTAAAATTGTAGGCTGCTTTCTTTATTTTCAAGGCTAGAACCTCAAGATTGTCTGCCGTAGACAAACCTAGGTATTTCTTTCTGACAGGAAGGGGTGATCAAAATATACAGCCAACATTTAAACTTCTTTTACAAATACAAGGGGACCAAGAGATAAAGGGAAGGGGGCATAAGAAGAATTAAGATGTGTTATGTACACGTAGTAACTCTCCACCCTGGATGTAATCATCATGTACTACAAACTGTACTGATAACAAAGAAAAAGAAAAACAATGGCTTAAAAAGGCCGCCCTCCCCGGGTCTTGAGCACACCTATTATCCCGTCATTCCCGCACTTGAAGCGGTTCTGGACATCATCTTTTGTGAATATCTTATGAGGCGTGGATAAGAAAATACGAAGAATGCTGCCTCCCAGTGCCATCCAGTGAAGGGTAGGGTCATGTGCACACGGCGGGGTGTCCTCACCCACTGTGTTCGGGGGTCTGGCCCCAAATGACTTCTGGTTCCTCTCCAAAGTTAAAATTGCCAACTGAAGACACTCACTAAAGAGTACTTCCAGACCTGCCGCAGAAATGGCAAGCGTGGTGCGGTGAGTGCGTTCGGAGTGTGTGGGGGGTAGTATTTGGAAGGGGATCCAGGGCAGCGTGTCTTTTACTCTAATAATATTTCTAAAACATGAAAACATTCACTTTATTTTTCAATTACAGCTTGCACAGTGTTTCCAACAACTGCCCTTTTTCCTCCCTGGTGATTTCCTGTTTCAAGTTCGCTTTCAGAGAGACTGGACTAGCATCATTGAGTTCGGGCAGACTGAAAGGATCAAAGCCTACGTCAGGGAAATTTCTTGTCTTTGCTAAGATGGACCTCCGGGCTGTTGGGGGTTTTGATTATCAGTGTCTTGGCAGCCTTTTCCTCTCCCTGCTGGAGGATGGCACTGCTGTGTCTCAGCTCTAGGAACCCACACGCATACGGGCAGCACGGTCACCTGGTGTCACTGGTTAGTTTTACGAGGAGGACATTTTAATCAGCTTACTTGTCAATTGACAGCTATTCCTCAAATATCCCACCAAGAACGTCTGGAGCAGCCCGTCACAGAGAGAGACTAGGAGCAAAAGAGCTGTCATGTTGCTAGATGAAAAAAGAAGAAAATGATGGGAAATCTTTGGCATATGTATCCTTAACTTATTTTAAAATTTAGACACCTATTTCTTCTATAGGTAAAACAGGGAGCTGGGGACATATCTCTGTGGCAGAGCATTTGACTTGCAGGCATGAAGCCATAGATTCAATTCCTAGCCCTAACAAAGCAAACAAAAAAAGATTAATTATATATTTATCTTCCTAAATTGAAGTTTTACAGAAGTATTGGAAACATCTTGATATAACAGTATATGCTTTTTTTTTAAAAAAAAAGAGCAGTGTTTTAGACTTCATGTTGAAGACATTTTGTGAGATATGCAGATTTATAGAATGATAAAATGCATGGATGCAGAGTGGGGATCTGGGCTTTGTGCTGCCTCTGGCCTGGACCAAGGCACTGTGGTGAGCAGGAGGAGATGGATGACAGGGCTGGGCGTGTTCGTGAGTTCGGCACAGTGAGTGCTACCCGCTCCCTGTGTGTCCGAGGCCACCGGCTGAATCCCAGAGGCCTGTGCCCTGCTGTGTCCTGGCCCACAGCCTGGTCTTTCGTAGCTGCCGCCACCAGCTCTACCCTCCCTGTCCCCCACTGTCGCAGGCTGCCTCAGAGGTGGACAAGAATGCTCTCCATCATCTCCTGTTCACACTCTAGGTCTCAGTGAGCTGACATTTCTTTTCAGTACTGCTTCTTGGGCAGTCTCCCAAGCCTACAAGGGATTTGTCCAATGTCTGGCAAAGCAAAGAGCTCTTAAAACTATTTATGAATGAAAAAGACATCAATTTGACCTCAGTACAGTCTCACCAGTCTCTTGACCCTTTGCTACACCTCCTTTGGCTGAGGCCTTTCATTCATACGAGGTGCTGTGGGTGAATGTGACAGTTATGGATTAAGCTGGTCCCAGGAAGCGGCTTTCTGCCCACCTGCTGGTTATGTGGTGAGTCTGCCCTGTGCCTTGGAGAAGTCACCACACCAGGATGCCCAGCGGTGGGTGAGGAAGCTCATCTGGTCAGTGACCGTCTCTGTGCCTTCCCTGCTTGCTCCAGCCTTCTCCCCAGCCCTCAGGGTTGACCAGAAGGAAAACATTTAGCACAGTTTGGCTTCTTGCCTTCACACACACATAGTATCACTAGGACCCCTTTGGGAAACTGACTTTATACATTTTGATGGATAGAGATGAATTCAGTTTGTTGCGCATTTTTTAAGTTGAATAACCATTTTTTTTACTTTCTAGTTCTGCTCAAGCTTTTGGTTGAAGTATCACTCACATTTTAATTGGCTCACCACAGCCATTTCTGAGTGACTTGTTACATTCATTCACTCATTATTTTCTGAAATTTTCATGCGTTAAAAAATGTAGGTTTTCTTCCCAGCTCTTGGGAGACTGAGGTAGGAGAACTGATGATTTCGAGGCCAGCCTGGGCTACACAGTGAGACTTCAAAAAAAAACTTTTTTTTCATCTTCCTGTCCAGGTACCTAGGAAGGAACAGAGCGTGGACTATTATCTAACTGTCAAGTTTGGTGTAGCGTTCCGCCTGCATTTGCAAAGAACCTCCCTCGTGGACGCCACGCGTGGTCCTTCACTCGTTCAGTACGTGTCCCTTTGTCCTCTGCTGCGCCTGACTTTAGCGTGCCTCTCCCTAGGAGCTCCTCAGCTGTTCCATCACTAGGGTACGGATTGGCCACGTGCCCCACGGTGTACTGGGAAGCCTGGAGCCATTCTTACAGCCGGCAGCATAGCAGAACGCAGCTTCAGCTAGGACTCGTTTCTACGCCGGTTTAGAGGAAAAACCACATAGTAGAGCCGCTCATGGGAAATTAGTGAAAATAATTTCAGCTCCGACCTATGCACGGATAATCTGACATGCTCTTTTAAGTTGTTTTCTCGAATGGTTCGTGCTCGTACCCTGTGCAGGTCACAGATCAGCAGTCAAGGTGACTACAGCCGTGTCGCAACCGTAACGACTGACACGGGCGGCTGAGGCGAGTCCGGCCGTACGCGGGGCGGATGCCGACCCTCACGCCCGATGTCATCTTCTTTCTCCAGTTGTGACAAATACGGGGCTGCTGTTAGCACACAGGATTTGCATTCAGGGCTGTGGACCCCGAGCCATCTTTCCAACATCAGTGTCCCTGAGCAGACCCGGTGACACAGCCCCAGCTCCCCACCCCCTTTCCGAGGCACCGAAAACCTGTCCCCTCTGTGCATGCCGGGGCTCTCCTGCTGGCCTCTTCCTGTCTCAGGTTGGCTCCTGGCCTTGACCTTGGATGGATAGGCCCCAGCTGGAGCACGGAAGGGGTGGTTTGCGCTGTGACCTCCCTCCTGCTTTCCAAGCTCTCCCCATACACTTCCTGTTCTCTAGCAACCCAGGGACAGATCAGTCTCCTGGCAGGAGCCCTGGCTCCATCTCAGCTCTGCGCGTGGTTTAGGGGAAGCAGCGCCACCTCGCCACAATTGCACTTTTTGGGGGACTAAAGCGCTCGCTTAGCTGCTCCTGTTTGGCAGGAATTATGTGGGCTCAATGCCCATGGGTGCTCTGTCTTTTTAATAATCCCATTCATTAAAGCAGAGAGGCAGTTTTCTTCAAGTTGCTAAGAGAAATGTTTCCTCCTGTGCCTTTTGGCTTGCATTTTTGCCCAAGGCCTTTTCTCCGGCCTTCTTTGTTAGCTCACAGAGAGCAGGAGAAAGTGTTAAAGATTCACTCCACTCATTTATTGCCAATTGGGAAGTTTTGCTTTGACCTGCCTGAAAGAAAAGTCTCTTTGGCAGCAAGTGTGAAACTCTCCCCTCTTTTACTTCAGAGAATTAAAAATCAAAAACAAACAAACAAAATTCCCTTCAGTTAGATAGAGCAAGTGTGAGACTACTGGTGAAAACAGTTCCAGATTTGGATGCAGCTGGTTACACTGGTACCAAAGCTCTGCTGTGTCAACAGAGCTGACATCTGCTTTCTGTCTCACAGCACTGGGCTAAGTCCCTTTCCTTTAAGATCATCTTGGTGCCTAACTCTGTCTTATGCTACTCATGGTTGTAGAGCTGGAATGCTTTTTTTGTTTTTGGTTTTTTGAGACAGGGTCTCACTATGTAGTTGAGACTGACCTGGAACTCACTATGTAGCCCAGGCTGGTCTCGAACTCACAGCAACCCTCCTGCCTCAGCCTCCCGAGTGCTGGGATTACAGGCGTGCACTACCATGCCCTCCTGGAACGCTCTTTCACTGGTGGTGGTGCAGTGCCTTTCTCTAAGTCTGAATTGTGATCTGGTTGTTTCGCTCTCCTTGGAGTACTGGTAGAACCCATCCTGAGTTGTAGAACAAAGAGGTGGTTCAGCTGGTTTCTACTTCAAGTTATTGTTGCTGATCACTGAGAGAGTGTTTCTGACTCCTAGCAGAATGTAAATGAGCTTGGCTTTGGGCTCCATTTAAAAACATTTCTCAAGCACAGCGAAAGCCTTGTTCTGAAATGAAAGTGAAGCACTCAGATGGCAAAGTCAGAGGCACGCTTGCTGTTTGCTTTTTGATGTAGGGAAACTTCAACCTGCATGTTTTAGCCCTCTCCCTGTCAGATAACGTGACCTGGAGCCTCCAAAAGGCTGTTGTACAGAGTGTCACTTAAATTTCAGCTCTGCAGCTCCGACAGCTGAACAATATGCTCAAAAACAAAGCAAAACAAAATGAACCGAAAGTTCCCAGAACTTCCTTTGTCAGATTCTTTTACCTGGTTTGATGTTCAGAGAGAAGCTGTCTATTTCCAGATCCAGCTTTTGGGGCGCCGTGGAACAGAGATTGTCCAAGACGCCGTGCACAGCCTCCACGAGGTTGTAGGGCACGGATTCAACGACCCTCATCTTGCTGTTTACAATCACACTCGCGTTTCTGAAGTAAGTATTTCAAGTTGCTTAAAACCTGTGAGAGTGGATCATAGATACGGAACCAGCTGCAAAACGCAAGGTAGTTTTGAAATTTTGTGGTACCGGGGATCGAACTCGTGTCCTTGCACTTGTGAGGCAGGTGACGGAACCACTGAGCTACATCCCCGGCCCAACACTAGGTAGTTTATTATTCATTCCTGTTCACCCTCACTGCTCATTGTCTCAGGCACGCATTTCAGTTTCTTTCTGTTGATTTTGTTTGTGGATTTAATAGGAGGCCTGAACACCACGACTTAATGATCTATTTGCAATATTTGTGTCCTCTATCTCCCTCTTTCTATCTTGGTATTGAGATGGGTGGCTAGAGGTTTCTTCATGATGAAATGTGAAAACATGATTTCCAAAAACCCAAGCCAGTGCTATAGCACAGCTGGACGGGCAGGTTGAGTCAAGAGAAGAAAAAAAAAAATAAACAAAATCACATTCCAGACTGAGATGTCTCTCTGGAAGTGGCACATTTGAGGCGACCCATTGAAATCAGCACCAGCTTTGACACAGCCAAACCACACAATGGGGTCTGGGAGATGAGCAGGGAACTGGCTGTTAGGAGCCTTGGATCTGGTCCTGAAGCTGTCCCTAACTAGCCTGGTGAGTGCCGTGCCCCTGAATTGGAATGGACTACAGAAAGAGATGCCCTAGGGAGTCCCTTCCAAAGGGTAGTTTAATAATCTCCAGGTCCCCTCAGGTGCCCTCACAGTCCCTCCTGTGAGGCACAGCCATCATGGAGATCATTTTTTGGAGTGAGCTGCAGCTCCATGGTGTCTGCTTGTTTCTGGCTGTGGGAGTGAGACCCTCACTGATGAGCTGCCCACAGATGCCATCTGTGGTCTCCTGGATTGACCCAGACCTGCTTTCTCTTTGCCCAGGTCTCTGCCCTACCAGAATTTTGACTATGATTCTGACCCACATTTTGCTTTCTCCCTCACGAGATTATTATGAAAATAAAAGAACATTTTACCTAGAGTTTGAAGCTCTTTCCAACTCCCTCTGTCCTGCTTGCTTCTACAGTTCTTTGACTGAACTCTTACTTCATATGTTAGCACTGTTTTGGCCTTGGGTAGGGGTTTTCTGTCTTCCTCCAGTTGTTGTACAGTCAGCTAGCTTCCCCTTCTCCCAAACTGATTCCCCAGTGCTTGATGGGATCCAAGTGGACTCAGTTTCCAGCCTCCTGGGGCTAGGGCGTGACCACAGCTGTATTCCTCCAACAGCATACAAGTTAAGTAGAGCGGTCCCAGGAGCCTCGGATTCACTGGCTGACAGGGGCTTACTGTCCCTTGGCTGCTTCTTATTACCCTTCTTGCAAGTAGAAACAGATATACCAGTGACCTGGCTCTGACCATGCCTAGGAGAAGACAGCGCTGGGCTCCACAGGGCCACAGGTGGAAGAAGTCTGTCTTTGAATGACACTGGAGAGTTGAGCTCTCCCACCCATCACGTGAAAGGGAAATGACCTTGTGGCTAATGCAAGTCTTAGCATAAACCCAAGTGGAAAAGTGGACTGAGTTCACTGAGACTTGTACTTAGGATCATCCCAGTATCTACATACCTGGTAGTGTGTGTGTGTGTGTGTGTGTGTGTGAGTGTGTGTGTGTAGTGTGCGTGTAAGGTGGCACAGAGAGTCTTACTTTAAAACATTCACCCGAGAAGTTGGATTGTGTGTGGAATTTCATTTATATAACGATTTCACTTACACCAAGCGTTTTCCCTGTTATTGTCAGAGATCCGGCAATCTGTGTGGCACGCGTTGTACAGCTTAGTTTGATTAGCTACGACTACGTAGAGGTATCATAGTCCCGCATTTCTCACTGTGTATCTGCTTTGTATCGCACTGGGAGAAGTCAACACGTGGTCTGGGGGTGTTAATGAGCTAAGACATGAGCCACCACGATCCGTTCCGCACTGTTTGTCAGAGACCAGGGGCTACAAGGGAAGCCCTTGCTTGAACTCATCTGCAATGAGCCCCAGCGGCTCTGTGTCCTTCATCAGGTGGTTACAACTGCGGGAAAGTTGAGCCACAGCGGCTTTTAGATTCCAAATTCAGTACTGCAGTGGTTAGGGGTTATTTCCGGTAGAATACTTGAGGAGGCATTGCAATGAGGAGATTTTAGGATCCGTTCATTCCGAGGAGGCAGAGCGGTGACATCTCCCATGAGTGTCTACCACAGACTTCCCTTCCCTGCCTGGGTCTGAATCCATCTCAAAACTAGCTGAATGCCCCCAGCTTCAGCTCTCCCAGGGGCTTGTTTCTTCTAAGTATGCATTGCCCAGTGTACAAAAATGAAAGGGAAGAAAGAGACGCACAGATAGTTGAGAAGGGTAAGCGGCATCCACTCACCAGCTGTGTGCATTGTTGCTCTAGAGCTCGGTACTCCTGAGAGCTCTTGTCGAACAGGTCGTTGGAGAAGGGCACGTTAGCAACACGCAGACTGAAGAACACCACCAGCTCTCAGCTCTTGGTGGCATTGGTCATAGAGCTAGTGGTGATGTCCTGCAGAGCTGGGACAGGCGTGGCTCTCTCTGAGAAATGATCTGGGGTCCCAGTTCTTCCAACAAGGAAGGAGCGTTAGACGCAGCCATTCTATCGAGGTCGCTGATCGTATCCTGGCCATCTGTTCTCAATCTGCCATCCCCCGAAGATACGGGCGAATGTGAGCTTTCCAGAGCCAACTCACCAGTGGCAGAAGAATCACGAGCGGGGATGGTGGCCTCTTGGACTGCTACTGTTTGGTCAACAGACATTATGTCCGTGGTGCTCTGACCAGTGAGAGAGAAGACCCTTGATGTGGTAGAGAGTAGTAGAGTTTGTGATAGGAAAGGAGAGACCTCTGTCGGCGGAATCCGAGAACGGCTGGTGGGGGAAGCGCCTATGACCAATTCTATTGTCCAAGTGGTTCCCAGAGGGGGGGAACAATTCAAAGTTAGGCTTAATTAAAAAAAAAAAAAAAGGATATTTGCGTTGATCATTTAAATGGTATTTTTTTTTAAAAAGAGAAATTGAAGGGCAGGCAATGTTGTATCCAGAACTAGGCAAAGGGTGGCTCTCTGACTAGGAATATGAGACCCAAAAGTACTAGGTACCTAGAATTCTGGAATTGCACAGTCCATGGGTCAAGCAACACAAACTGACAAGTCACTGTTGGAATGGATTTAGATCCCAAACCATAGCTGGCATTGAATTAGATTTAAACACCACTTCCCCTTCTGTACAGTTTTGGCCCTGAACAATTATTATTTATCTTCCAACAGTATAAATCTGCATTTTATGTAACTGAAGTTTTTGGATTCAATGACCACATTTTGGTCATTTTATCACTTAAAATTTAATTTTGCTCATTCAGAACTAGCTAAGCTCACTAAATAACTTACCTGTTTGCAAACTGCTATTGAGTGTAAATATATCAGTGCCACATATAATTAAACTTTATATCAACCGTACAACTTGCTAGATATTTCATAATATTTAAAACCCTTGCCACTATTACATTATCACACTCGGATAATTTTCACACCTGGGCATTCCTTTCTTGGGTAAATACACATTGAACTACTGAAGGGCACTGCATTTTTGGAATTAAAATTAAAATCGGTAAGTATTTGCAAACTAAGATAGTGGTTATATGAAACTTTCAGTTAAAAAGATTGATGGGTAATTAAAGTACTCCAAATAGTTCTAAACTCCAGAGCTATGGACAATATTGAAGGCATTAGGTGAACAAAACAGGTAGCTTCCTCTGATTATTTCAGTGGCATTTTGGCAAATAAATGGGAAAGCTCTGCTGAGACCCAGATGCTAAGTATGATGAATGGTCTGTCTGGATGTAGATATCATCTTTGGACTTGCAGTTGGCTAATTTACTGCTGTGCAATCACCACAACTGAAATTGCAAGTGATAAACAACTCTGGAAGGTAGGGAATCACATTAGTTTTATTACTTTCTTAAAATAAAACCTGGCTATTGGTGAACTATGCCTAGATTTCAGAGAAACACCCTCTTTCCTTTCACCTGAGAGTGCCTAGGTGTGTGCAGGCATACTTCATGGGACTGCCAGGAATGTTTCCTAACACCCAAGTGTCTCTGTGCACACTTAGTCTCATTCAAATCTCTGTACTATGGACTGAGTGTCTGGGTCTCTCTCAGATTCACTCAGTGAAGCTTTATTCCTCAGTGTGATGGTATTTGAAGATGGGCCTTTGTGGGGTAATCAGGTCATGAGACTGGAGTCCTCATGAAAGGGATTGGGATCAGCACCCTGAAAACCATGGCCACAAAAGAGATCATCTCTCCTTTTGCCGTGCGAAGTTACAGCGAGAATGCATCCATCTGCAAACGAGAAGTGTTCTCATCAGAAACCAAATCTGCCAGCACCTTGATTTTGGATTTATAATGTTTGTTGTTTCATGCATTCACTACATGTTATTTTGTTACGGCACCCTGAGCTAAGATACCCACGAAAGGATCTGGGATGAGTAGGTTTAAAGGTGTGGTGTTATCGTGGTTTGTGTTGACACCTTGCCCTAGGAAATGCACCTGGGTGTGGGCACCTGTGATGGGCTCTCTGTGCCCCTACAGAGGAAAAAAGTCGGGAGGCTCTGAGACAATGATGGATGTCTTTGCTATGCTCTGGGGTCAGTGTCTCATTAGACCTTTCTCTTTGGATAAACTTTACTCAGCTGGAAATAGGCTACTGCATTATATCACCAGCCAGTGGGTTTCTAGCCTACTTCCTTTGTGGCATTGTAATATTAACAAACATTCACATTTACAACAAACATAATCAAGTTACCTAACTGATATCCCAGTTGGTTATTTAAAGATACTGTACAGAATGTTACTTGGAAAATATATGTGGTGAGAACTAATTAAGTGTATGTAGAATTCAAATTAATTTAACTGGGTAACATATTTTTCTTTGCGGAACCTGGCAGCAAATTTAAGTGTGATTTTAAAAGACTCCTATTTCCTTCCTCCCTCTTTCCTTCTAAGACAATAGTTAATTCCTTTGGGGGTAAATTGTCTGTTCAACTAATTCTTATGCAAAAACTAAGTCACAGGAACAACACAGGCCAATGCAACATTAAGTTTTACACACTACAATGGGAAAGTCACGAGTCAAAAGGCCAAGGCCATTCATTTTATCCTGAAGAATGAAAAGTAGACGGACTCTATTGTTGTGCTGGGTGTGTGCAGAGCTCCCGCGAGTGGTGGAGAGTGTTTGTGTGCATGTGTGGGTGGCAGGGGCGTTAGCCATAAGCCAGGCTCCTGGGTATAGAGTAAGTGGCTCTTTGGTCGCCTTATAGATAAGAGATCTGCCCCAGTCAGGGCTACAGATGAATTGAGCCAATCCAGAGTAGGAGAACTTGGGCCCCGCTGAAGCCCAAGGTGGAACAATCCAGCCACAGATGCAGAGGGGCACGGTGTGGGGTTGTGCTTGCTAAGTCGTATTAGTGGCCAGAGGTGAGCAGGGCATGGAGGAGGCGGGCAGATGTGAGGCTGCTTTGCATGCTGCCGAGGGCCATCTATTACAGGGGGCCACAGACGTCAAGTAGTGGCCTACTTCATGTTTAAAAAGAAAAACCTTGTAGGAGAGATTCCACAACCTCCTTTAAGTCTTCAAGGGGCATGACCAGCAAGATTTTAACTTTATATCTAGCAAATCTATTCTTATATATAATAACAAGGTACTATTTTGGAATCGTGTAGAGATAGAAAGTACGTGTTTATTATCAATTCATTCAGTGAATAGATACTGATATCCTAGTACGTATCGGGCTTTATCCCAGGTTCTAAGATACAACTGAACAAAATAGAGTTCCTGGCTGCCTAGAGCATATTGTCTACTGAGGAAGGCAGAGAAACAAAACCTAAAATAAGCCAAGGAAAATACATAGTACGCCGGGTGGAGAGGGTTGTAGATTCCAATGCAGTTGTAAGAAATGCAGGGAACGGCATCGGTGAAAACCGAGGAGAAGGACTGTGCTTGCTTTGTGGCTACATGATTTCCTGTAGGGCGACAACTGGTTCCTGGAATTTTACTGGTTTGGAGGTGGTGTTGCACAAAACTGTGAGTGTATAAGAGCCCACCGAACTGTCTAACAGTAACTAAAACGGGGAATTTTATCTCAATAAAGAAGAAAAAAAAATATACATGAGATCCTGTGTAGCGCTTACGTGGATTCTTCTAAAGGTGGCGTCTTGGAGAACTGCAGTATACGATGCTGATAGTCTAGGCACGGGAAGTCCATCCTGTTGCCTTTTTAACACCTGCCGGCCGCTCGTGTTTTCCATTTATGTAACACGGTCAGCTCGAAAATGCCATACACGTGGACGACAGTACGTAACTATTTGCAACTGCCTTTTCTCCCTCAGGATAACCCTTTGTGGATTCAGCCAAATTGTTGTAGGTATCAATAATTTGTTCCTTTTTGTTGCTAAGTAGCATTATGTAATATAGATTCATCTTAGATGGCTTAACCACTTACCCGCTGAAAGGCACCTTGGGTTGTTTCTAGTTCTTGGCCTACCAGGAATCCAGTTGCTATGAACATTCATGCTTAAGCTTTACTGTATACAGTTTCTTTATAATAAAGTTTCTTTATAACAAATGCCCTATAATAGCTCGATGGTAACTGCATATTTGATTTTTGGGGAAACTGCCAAACTGTTTTACAGGAGGTCTCTGCCATTTTACATTTCCCCCAGCAACACGAAAAGGATCGGGCTCTTTTGTACTCTCCCACATCTGATAGGGTTGCTGTATTTTATTTTGGTCGCAGCGATATCTCACTGTGGCTTTAATTTGCATTTCACTAATAAACAAAGATATTGAACGTCTTGCCGTGGGCTCATGTGCCTCTGTGGGTCCCGGTGGGTAAAAGGTCCCTCTGGATTTTTGCACATTTAAAGTTGGAAATATAGTTTGACTACTGAGTTTTGAGAGTTACTTATATATTCTGGCTACTTGTCCTCTGTCAGATATGGGGTTTAACAGATGCTTTCTCTCAGCTCGGATTTTCACTTCTTGTCTTCTTAGCAGTGTCTTTTGCAGAGCCTGTTTCTTCAAGTACTTTCAGAAAGAAAATTCGGAAGCTTAGTATCACCTCATTCCCAAGGGCCTCAGGGCCTTGAGTGTTCTCCTTTCCTTCTGGCCTTTCAGTCTTGTGAGCCTTGTTTTGTATAAAATGTCCGGGGCATTTAGTTGTACTTAACAGGAGGAATAGGAAAACATACATTTATTCCATTTTCCTGGAGATGCAACTCTATTTTACTTCCAAAATGTCCTTATTTAAAAATTTAGTAAAACAGGGAATAAATGTGACTGAAGGCAGCCAGGCCAATACTGACAAGCTTACTGACAGGAAATCACTAAAATGATATTAAAAAGAGCAAAGTTAAGTAACTGATCATAAAAGATATCATAAATATAGAAGAAAGGAAAATGAAAGACAACATTTATATTATCTGTGTTCTTAGGTTGGAGAACAAAAGAACAATGGATCAGAAAAAGTCCTGAAAGTTATGACAGAAAAAAAATTTCTGATACATTAAACTTGAATTTAGAAATCCAAATAATATCAGAAAATTATTCAAAATGAACTAGCTGTAGCAAGATATATTTCTTGTGATGGTCTGAATGTTAATCTTCCCCACATTCAGATGTTGAAATCTCAACCCAGAAGATGGCTTTTAGAGAGGGGCCTCTGAAAGGGGACCCTCTCTCCTGATTGTGACCAGTGTTCCCTCCACCCTGTGAGGACACAGACAGAAGGTGCTCTGAGGGCCGGGGATTTTGCTCAGTGGTTCTGCCGCCTGCCTCGCAAGTGCAAGGGTGAAGTTGGATCCCCAGTATAAAAAAAAAAAAAAAAAAAAAAAAAGAAGGTGCTCTAAGTAATGGCTCTCACCCCATGCCTACCTGGCAGGGCTTTGACTTTAGACTTCCCAATCTCCAGATAAATGAGAAATAAAATTCTGTTGTTTCCAAGTTACCCAGTCTAAGATATTTTGTTATAGCGCCTGGAGGAACTAGAAAGACAAGCATTGCATATCAGGAACTGAAACAAAGCCAAGCTAAATAAAATGTCTGGGTATTTAGTTTGAAGAAGGAAGCTATTTAGAAATACTCTCTATCCAAGAAAAGCAGAGAAAAGAAACAAAGTTGTGCCTCAGGGAAGTCAGCTGATCACACAGCTAAAGGCAGTGAGGCGAATTTATGAGTGAGAGACAGGCAGGAGCTTTACATTCAGCCACCTGTCCTGCACATACGAAGTCACAGGCAGTAAGGAGCCCAGCCCTCAGGAGCCACGCATCTGAAAGCTCTCTGGGAACAAATATCTGATTAAATATTCCAGTCAATCAAGAGAAAAACCAGAGAACTCAGGAATGGAGAAGCTTCGCTAGGAGGTTCACAGGTGGGCCTACGCATTTAAATATGGAAATCTCTCCGACAGGCTGTGGGAGTTGTGACTACAGAGACAGTTCTGAAACTTCACAGTGGTACAGTCACCTAATTACTGACTCTTGGGGAGTGGGGGAGCGCGGGTCAGGAGAATGAGTATCTATGTTCGAGCAACTTTATCACAGCATTACATTAAACATCCGGTCTAATGCTGACGTGTGCAGCGCACGGGATAATGACTTCAAGTTAATCTTAAATTTTGAGGCTCGTTTAAGAATAAATAGTTCAAGGGATGAAGGGAGGGCAGGGGTAAGGGGAAAAAATGAGAATCAAGACTTGTCATGTAGAGGTACAAGATCCCAACAATGAATGTAACTGTACTGTATCCCTAAAATGTACCAATAAACTCAATTAAAGCTGGAAAAAAAAAAGAATAAATAGTTCATGAGATCAGGAAATGTTTAGCTGAAATGCAGCAATTACTTGAGTGTCATTTTAGTTTCTTCTGTTAAAGTCAAGTAAAATTAAGTAGACCAAATTTAAGCTACATTTTTTGTAGGGCTACATCTATCCTTTTATCATTTAAAAATTTTCACTAGCCTAGAGTATAAAGGGGCACAAAGAGGCTTGTCTTCCCTCTTGCTTGCTTGCTTTGCCCACCATGAACTGTTTCTCCTCTGTGATGCCCTTCTCCCATGCCACTCTGCCTTGGAGCCAGCCAACTAAGGACTAAAATCTCTACAAACTGTGAGCCAAATAAACTTTTCCTCCTTTAATTTGGGGTGTTGAGTATTTTGTCTCAGTAATGAGAAAGTAGCTAAGGCACTGCCCCAAGCCATTTTATAAGCTGCCAGGTGATTTTACCCTCTGCACTTTCTACCTGATGTGAGTTATTAGAATGCTAGAGACTAATTATGTCTCTCCTAAATGTTAAATAGTAATTAAGGGAGGGTGTAATTAAGTAATTAAGGATGGGTGTCCCCTTGACTGGCAGTCATCATTAGAATGAAGCGTGCATTCTGCTTTTTAGAAACATACCAAATTCTTCTTCACAAACCATCAATCAAAAGCATGTTTTTCCAGTCTAGTTTTTACATTTTAACTCTAAACAGGAATGCGGCACATGTGAACTCTTATTAGAGTTAAATATTACCTCATAAAACTACTTTTATTTTTATTTTTGGTACTGGGGATCGAACTTGGGTCCCTGCACTTGTGAAGCAGGCGCCACAACCACTGAACTAGATCCCTGGCCCATAAAACTACTTTTAAAAACAACAAGGCTCACAGTCATATATACCTTATTACTTTTTGCCTTCATTAAAAAACAAACAAACAAACCAGGATTTCTATTTGCTTTCAATTTAGAATCAACTCCTATAGAAGGAAATTGTGAGTATGAACTTGGAAAAAAGAACTTCCCTGTATCTTTCCCTGATTTATTGGTGGCCTTCGAATTTGTAGTTGTCTTCTCTGAAGAGATGAACATTTAGGGACAAATGAAACCATTGCGATACGGATTTGTGTAGCTGTGAGAAGAAAGCCGTAGTTCAGTTCTGGATGGCTTCTGCTTTGCCAGCTCTGGTTTGCAAACCAAAATGACATTCTCTTCCCTCTGTTAGTAAATAACTTCTACACATCTGAGGAATGATAGAGATTAATATTAAGGGAAGATGAATTGGGGACCAAGTAAAGCACACAAGCCACTCTGTGGCATGGCAGTGGATGATCCTTCCTTCCTGGGGCCGAGTTCCTGGCCAGCCCCCTCTCTCGCTGCCCAGGGTGGTATCCACGGAACCCTGGAAGTGATGCTGGGTGGTGCTGAGGCTTGGACACGAAAGACACCACTTCCTCCACTGATCTCTTCTGGATCAACATTCCGAAGGCAGATGGTGTCACAGCTGAGGACTCTGAAGCAGGCACGTGAGGGCACTCAAGATGGAAAGGATCGAGCCTTGTGAGAGACTCTAATCTCCAGAATCACCCAGCTACGTCACTTCTAGATTTCTGTCCAACAGAAACTGGGACAGATAAAAAAATTTTATGGTCCTTTAAGCCTCTACATTTTGGAGTCATTTGATATGCAGCAATATATAACCACTGGGTACAGAGACGCTCAGGGTCCTGACACTACTGGGTTTTATGTCTCCCAGTCTCTGACTCTGGGTTTGATCAGAATGTTGTAAAGAAACTGGCTTTTGGCTTGGAATAGTTATTGTGAGCCATATCTTTATTTTACAGCAATACATTGAAATTTACATAAAACATAATGAAATGAACGTTAACTCAGTATCCTGACCTTCAATAAGGATATCAGATGTCACCCTCCTCTTTACAGGGAAGCTTTTCAACAGGGAGTATGTTTGTATTTAAGGTAAGAAGAAGAGTGGGAGAGAAGGAGCGGGAGACAGGACATTCAAGATCATGGTTTCTCATGTTGGTTTTGCATTCACCTGATCTAGGTTGTAATAAGAGATTCCTTACCCAATGAACCTACTCTGCCCTTTTCAAAGCAAATATTTTCTAATGCTCCTTTTATGATTTTGAAAAGAGAGCTTCCTTCATCAAGAGACAAAGCGCGCGGGGGGAGGATGAAAAAATTGAGGAAAAAAGAAGAAAAGAAAGCTTTTGTAAATGAGAAGGGGATCAAGAATTGGAAGGTGCAGGGAAGAGGGGAAGGAAAGAGAAAAAAAAGAAAAAGAATTAAGATGTATTATGTACATGTACTGATTCTTCACAATAATTATAATCATTACGTACCACAAACACGTACTGAGAACAGAGTACTTTTAATTCCCAAAAGAATTAAAAGAATCATACCACAGTGATATATGCTCACCCACGTTTATAACAGCACAGTTTGTAATAGTGAAAACTTGGAAACACCCCACTTGCCCATCAACTGGAGACTGGAGAAAGAAGATGTGTGTGTGTGTGTGTGTGTGTATGTTTTAAAAAAATAAAATGGAATACTACTCAGCCATAAAGAATGAGAAATTAGAGATATTTATAGCGAAATGGATGCCCACTGAGGCCATACTCTTAAGTGAAATTAGTAAGTCACACGTGTAAATACTGAATAGTTTCTCTGGTGTGAATAAATAAAAGTGTAAATAAGGATCAATGTGTATAACTGATATTGTGTAAAGGTCAAAAAGAGTAGAGGAAGTGGGAGGGGTAGGGGAAAGGTAAAATGGGGAAAGAAAAAATATATAGAAAGGAAAAACATGGAAACAATGTCTTTGTAAACAGGGAAGGGTGGAAGGGGTGAAGAGAGGGCTAGGGAATGGGGAAAAATAAAAACCAAGATAAGTCAGGTAAAGGTACAAGATCCCAATGATGAATATAACTGCATTGTATACCTAAAATGTACCAATAAACTTAATAAAAAAATAAAAAAGGGTATAGCCGAGTTAACTCACTTTATTCAAAATAGGCAATGCATTGTTACAACTGTAATGTACAGAAGAAATAAAAGGAAAATAATTTATAACAACATATATTTCAAAAGGCAGTGCAATATCCCAAGTACCCAATAAAGTAAATACTTGTATTTATACGTAAATATCTTCAGCACCACTGGATTCCATAGCTATAAATGCAGACTGATTCAGATGTTGTGTTGGAAACATAAGTATCACTGTCATAAGAGAAGTGAATTTCTGAAATACCGGTTAAAGTTCAAACAAAGTCAAATACAATATCCCTTTATTTTACTTGTTAGGTGCATTCCTAGAAATTCAAATTTAATAAAAAATTTCAAAGTACACCTTGCAAATTATACTTATGTTAAAAAAGAGAGTATTGGAAATCAAAATGGATTAAAGATCTAATATTAAAACAGAAACACTAAACCAGCTGGAAGAGAGGTTAGGTGGAACTCTTGAAGACATTGGTGTAGGAAAAGATTTCATGAACAAAACCTCAGTTGCACGTGAACTAGCACAAAGAATCGACACGTGGGGTCTCTTCTCATTAAAAAGCTTCTTCACAGCAAGAGAAACAAGCGATAGTGTGAAGAGACAACCTGCAATGTGGGAAAACATTTTTACCAGCTCTCCTTCAGACAAAGGTCTACTGCTGACCCAACTTTTTTACCCAGTTTTAAATTTTTTTTTGTTTTTTGTTTTTTTTGGTACCAGGGATCAAACTTGGGTCCTTGCACTTGCGAGGCAGGTGGCGGAATCACTGAGCTAGATTCCTGGCCCTTTTACCCAGTTTTTTGAAGATGGCCAGTTTGTCATCTCTCCCCACCCCATGACACATGAGCAACTGCTAATGAAAAGCAGTAAACAGCCACTTGGGCTATAGCATTTTCAACTCCACTCTGAGGCGAAGATTCCAATTACATTCGAGACTTAAGTTCTCTCATTTTCTCCTAACGAAAGTTCCTGAGTCCAGTATTTCCAATATCACAGCGCTTGCAAATCAGTGTCTAAAACTCATCTTTTTCTGCTGTATCCTCTTCACCAGTATGGCGAGGGCCTGCACTTCCATAGAGTCTGCTGAGAATTGGCTGAACAATTTCTTCTAATTCCTTCTTTTGTGCTTTGATGTCTTCAATGTCAGCATCTTGGTAGCTTTCCAGCCATTCAATCTTGTCCTCTACAGCTCTTTCCATGTAAAAAGGTCTACTATCCAACCTCCTTGTAATCCTTCTCTAGGGCAGCCATGTCCTCCCGGGCCTCAGAAAACTCTCCTTCTTCCATTCCCTCACCCACGTACCAGTGAGCAAAGGTGTGCTTGGCATACATCAGATCAAACTTGTGGTCCAGGTGGGCCCAGGCCTCAGCAATGGCTGTGGTGTTGCTTGGCATGCACAAAGCCTGTTGCACATTGGCCAGGTCTCCACCAGGTACCATGGTGGGAGGCTGGTAATTAATGCCGACCTTGAAGCCAGTGGGACACCAGTCCACAAATTGGATGCTGTGCTTGGTCTTGATGGTGGTGATGGTAGCAATGATATCTTTGGGGACCACATCACCATGGTACAACAGGCAGTAAGTCATGTATTTACCATGGTGAGGGTCAAATTTCACCATATGGTTGGCTGGCTCAAAGCAGGCATTGGTGATCTCTGCTACAGTAAGCTGTTCATGGTAGGCTTTCTCAGCAGAGATGACAGTAGATGATAATATACTATATTATATATCTAGAATAAAGAATTAAAAAAAAACAGACCTCCCAAATTTAAAGACCCAATCCAAAAATGGGCAACTGAAATGAACAGGCATTTCTCAAAGAAATAGAAATAGTAAATAAACATATGAAAAAATGTTCAACATCACTGGTCATTTGAGAGATGCAAATGAAAATAACACAGATTCCACCTCACCCCAGAAAGAATGACTGCTATCAAGAAGTCAACTAATAACAAATGTAGGTGAGGTTGTGGGGAAAAAGAAACCATTTCCCACTGTTGATGGGAGTGCAGACTGGTGCAACCCCTGTGGAAATCAGTATGGAGATACCTCAAAGAGTTAGGATTAGAGGTCCTAATGGACCCAGCTATTCCCTTCCTGGCATCTTCCCAAAAGAATTAAAAGAATCACACCACAGCAATATATGTGTACCAGGTTTATAGTGGCACTGTTTGCAATAGCTTAAACTTGGAAACAGCCCAATTACCCATCAGCTGTAGACTGGATAAAGAAGATTCTTAAAAAATAAAATGGAGGACTACTCAACTATAAAGAATGAGAAACTAGAGATATTTATAGCTAAGTGGATGTCCACTGAGGCCATACTCTTCAGTGAAATAAATAGGACACACGTGTAAATATCAAATAGCTTCTCTGGTGTGAGAAAGTGAAAGTGTAAATAATAGATAATGTGAACTAGGAAGAAAAGTTGCAAAGGGGAAGGGAAAGTGGGAGGGGTGTGGGAAGAAAAGAAGGGAAGGGAATTAAAATAAGAAAATGAAAAAATGGAGAGAAAGTTTGCAAATAGGGGTGGAGGGGTTGAAGGGAGGGTAGGGGAATGGCGAACAAATAACAGTGAAGATATATTATGTAAAGGTACAAATCTCCAATGATGGCTGTCATTATATATCTAAAATGTACCAGTGAAATTACTTTAAGAAAAGAGTATTGGGAAGATGCATGAAAGATTTGAGTGTTCCACCTCGTGTACCCTCCATGTTATCCGACTTAGCAACATGTGCCTTTTGCTGTCTTAGTGATCTCTTAGTTAGAGAATACTTGTCATAATGCAGATTATTCTTGTCCATAGAAATGCGAAGATGTTTTCCCCCAGAGGGTATACAGTTTATTATTTTCTGTGGATATTGGCCTGCTTTGTATTTATTTTTGTGCATTTATTCCCTCATTTCTGATTGAAGACTGTATGTTGTTTGAATCCCCCTTTGAACTGGTTATAACATCTTACTTATTCCCTTATTAAGAGTTTTTAAATAAAACATTTGTTTCATGTTCATTTTATTCCTGTATGAGAGTGTAATATCAATGACTAATTGAAAGAAGAGAAGAGAAATTAGAAGAGAAAAAAAAACTCCTTGAAAAGATTAAAACAAAAACACAGCATGTCAACATCCATGGGATATGGCATAAACAGTACTAAGAGGGAAAATTATAGCAATAAATTTATGTATCAGACAAAAAGTTTTCAAATATCCCAGCACTCAGGAGGCTGAGGCAGGTGGATCAGTATGAGTTTGAGGCCAGCCTGGGCTACATATCAAGAACTTGTCTCAAAAAAAAAAAAGTTTTCAAACAACCTAAGAATGTACCTCAAGGACACACCAAATCCAAAATTCATAGAAGGAAACAAATAATAAAGATGAGAGCATAAATAAATAAAATTGAAACAAAAAATACAAAACATCAAGAAACAACAGTTAGTTCTTTTGAAAAGATAGAATTGGCAAAACTTCAGCTAGTGTCCAAGTAAAAAAGAGAAAAGCCAAATTTATAAATTAGAGATGATACAGGAGATTTACAAGTGATGCACAGAAATATAAAGGTCTTAAGAAGTGACTCTGAACCGTCACAGGCTAATGGGCGGGGGATTTAGCTCAGTGGTTCTGCTGCCTGCCTCACAAGTGCAAGGTCCCGAGGTCGATCCCTGGAACCAAAAAACAAAACAAAACAAAACAAAACAATCACAGGCTAAAATATTGGAAGACCTAGAAGAAATGGGTATATTCCTGGATCATGTAATATGCCAAGGTTGAATAAAGATAAAATAGATAAATTAAACAGTTCAATAATAAGTACTGAGATAGAAGCAGTAAAGTCTTCAGTATTGGTTAATTTTCCTGTTGTTAGGACAAAAATATCTGGCAGCCACAGACTAGGGAAGGACAGGTGAATTTTGTCTCGTGATTTCAGAGGGCTCAGTCCATGATGCTCTGGCTCCAAGACAGAAGCAGCAGGATGGAAGCCGGGGGTAGGAGAAAGCTGCTCATTTCATGGAGACTTGGAAACAGAGTACAAGGGAAAAGCCCAGAAAGAAGCGGCCATGGATGAATTATAGCCCCCAAGGTCACGCTATCTTGACCCATTGCCTCCAACTTCATAGGCCCCACCTCCTAATATCCATTCAGCCTCACAGATAACCTGTAGATGAAGTTAGTACCCTCACAATCTGGTCACCTTGCCAGGAATCTCCTAATCCAGTCAAGTTGATAATAAAGATTAAAATGAGAAAGGAAGGAATTCTATCAAAATATTTTACGAACCAGGCATTTTCCTGATGCCAAAAGCAGACAAAGACATAACAAAAAAACTTAACCGGGCCAGTGATTTAGCTCAGTGTGCAGCCTTCCTGCCTTACAAGTGCAAGGTCCTGAGTTTGATCCCTGGTACCCTCCTCCCAAAAAGATGTGGCAAAAAACAAAACAAAATAAAACAAAAAACTTAACAGACCAGCATTTCTGATGAAGACACATTGTAAAATTTTCAAATACAATACTAGCAAAAGGAAGTCAACAACCAGTGATCAAGGGAATTCATTTCTGGGTGCCAGGAGGGTTTAACATTTACAAATCACTGAATGTGATATACCACATCAAAAGGTGGGAGAACAGAATCTGTATGACCCTCTCAATGATGCAGAAAAACTGTGATAAGATTCCGTGTGTTTTCATGGTAAACCCTCTCAATATGTTAGTTATTGAAGGAACATACCTCAAAATGCTGCAAGCTCTACAAGAAAAACTCACAGTCAATATTAAATTGAATGGGGTAAAGAGGGAAGCATTTCCTTAAAGATCTGGAATAAGACAAAGCTGTTCACATTCACAATTCTTGTTAAACACACTATTAGAAGTTTCAGCAAGAACAGCTAGGCAAAGAATTTAGGAAAAGAAAGGAAAAATAAAAAGAGCATCAAAGCAGGGAGGAAGCAAAATTCTCCATACTTGCAGCTGATATGATTTTTATACATAGAAAAGCCTAAATTTTCCACCAAGAAGCTATTAGAACTAATAAATGGATTTGATAAGGTTTCAGTACACAAATCATCATACAAAAAAATGCAGTAGCATTTTACTCATTAGTAATGAACCTGCTAGAAAAGAAATCAGGAAGGCAATCCCATTCATAATAACTAAAAAAAGTTAAAATATTTAGGAACAGCTGGGTGTGGTGTAATCATATGCCTCTAACCCCAGCACTTGGGAGGCTGAAGCAGGAGGATCTCTGTGAGTTCGAGACCAACCTGGGCTGCATAGTGAGTTCCAGGTCAGTCTCAACTACATAGTGAGACCCTGTCTCAAAAAAAAAAAAAATCAGGAACAATTAAGGAAGTGAAAGATTCTTACAATAAAAATTAGAAAATATTAAGGAAAGGAATTATAGACACGAAATGAGAAAGTTCATGGATCAGAATAGTCAATGCCATTAAAAGGATTGTACTACCTACAGCAACCTCCAGATTTAATGCCATCCCCATGAAAATGCCAATGACATTCTTCAAGAAATAGAAAACAATTCCTAAAATTAATGTAGAACCATGAAAAATGGAGAATAGCCAAAGTGATCATCACCAACAACAAGCCTGGAAGCATCACAAACTTGACTTTAAAACATGGTACCAGGCCATACTAGTAACCCAAACAGCACGGCACTGGCATAAAACTCAACAGTCAGACAAATGGAACAAAATGGAGAACCCAGAAATGAATTCACTTACACACAGCCAACAGAGTTTTGGCAAAGGCACCAACTATACACACTGGAGAAAGGGCAATGCGCTTATTTAATGTATAGACATTTGTACATTATACAGAAAAACCTTATATATGTAGAAGAATTGAATTAGATTCTTACCCCTCACCACACATAAAATCAGCTCAAATGTATCAAAGACCTAAATGTAAGACCCGAAATGATAAAATTCCTCTAAGAAAACAAGGAAAATTCCTCAATAAATTGGTGTAGGCAAAGCTTTTTGGACAGGACACCAAAGCTCAGAATGGGAGATCATTTCAAAGTGATTCATCTGATAAGGGGTTAATGTCCAGAGAATAGAAGGAACTGAAAAACAGCACCCCCCAGAGTCCAATCAGGAAATGGGCTAAAGACCTCAATAGGCATTTCTCAGAGGAAGACCAAGAAAGCCCACCAGTATATTACCGTGTATGAAAATGCTTAATATTACTAATTAGCAGCAAATGCAAATCAAAGCACAGTGAGTTATCATCTTACCCCATTTGAATAGCTATTACCAAGGAGAAAAAAAAAAAAAACCACCTGCATGAATGCAAGGAAAAGAGGATTCTTGTATCTTGTTGGAGGGAATGTAAATTAGTACAGCTATTATGAAAAATAACAGAGAGATTCCTGAAACAACCCAAAGTAGAAACACGCCGTGGTCCAGACATTTCACTACTGGCTCTGTCTGTAACCCCAGAAGCGAAATCATTACCGTAGGGAGTTGTGGGCACCCCCACGCTTACTGCGGTCTTATTCCTAACAGCCACGATCTGGAATTAGCCAAGATGCCCGTCCGCGGGTGAAGGGGTCCAGCTAAACGTCATTCAGCCATAGAAGGAACGGAACCGTGGCAGGCGCAGCAACATGGACGGAACTGGAGGTCAGTATGTGAAATAAGTCAGAGACAGACAAATACCTCGTGTTCTCACTTACTTGTGACAACTAAAAAGTGGATGTCAAAGGTAGAGAGGTTAGGAGAGAAGCAGCGGTCACCGGAGACTGGGAAGGTGGGCAGGACACAGAGGTAGCTCGGGGGCAGCAAAACACCAGCAGCTGGGAGGAATCAGTTCTGTTGTCTGTAGCACAGTAGAGTAACTATCGGCTATGAGAATCCATGTTTTATTTTAAAATTAGAAGGATAAGAAGGTTCCCAGTGCACAGTAACGACTGAGGGAACGGACATGCTTATCATGTGGACTGGACCACTGCACACTGCACTGAATTGCTGTGGGGTAAACCATACGATGCACAAACACTGTACCCCCCAAAGAATGTGGAAGTCCTGCTGGAACAGAGGACTGTTGCGTAGTACCGTCCTGCACGCTGGTCTCTCGTCCCTGCGCAGCGGTGCTGCCAGTCCCCGCGGCAGCTTCGGCGCACCCCAGCTCCGGGGTGCAGAGCCTGCCCAGCTCGGCGAGGCGTGGGCCCCTTCTCCAGACCCAGGACCACGGCGAAGTGGTCTCCCACGCCCCAGACCACAAGATACCCTGTATGGGGAAGTACCGGACAACGTGGGACCTCGCTGACCTGTATCAGGAAATGGCTACGTTAAAAAACTCGCACCCGTTCTGACTTTTTAACTTTTCTGAATGTCCTCACTCTTTTTTGTTCTGCGGAGGGAAGGGCTATCTGCAAAGAACCGCGCTGGCGTGACTTAGACTTGACTCCTATGAGACTCGAGGATAGCTCTTATGTTTATCTCCCTCTATAAGCCCTGCCTCACTCCTTTAGACACGCCTCCTTAATGAACAGTCTCTCTATTGCTATTATCTGAATTAAAAAAGTAGTTTATTGAGATGGAGTCTTGTTATATAGTTCAGGCTGGTCTTGAACTCACTATGTAGCCCACACTGGCCTTGAATTCGTGGTGATCTTCCTGCCTCAGCCTCCTAAGTACAGGGATTATAGCCATGCTAACGATGCTGGGCTAATGTGAATAAAATTTTATCCTCCCTCAGTTGTCCAGTATATTTTGGTTTTCGCTGAGCTCTGCCTCCCCCAAATTACATGTATACGTGTATTCTTTCTTCGATTACATTTTAAAAAATTAGTACATTGCCACCACCTGCCTCCTATGCACAAGGTTCTGAGTTCGATCCCCGGTACCAAAAACAAAACAAAAACAGAAAACAAAACCCCTCCAAATTAGCACGTTTGCAATATAAGTATAATGTTTACCTTCCTTATGTAGAGTTTGTACTTGTACATAGCACATCTCGACTCCTTTTTTCACCTCCCTTCCTTTCCCCTTCCCCCAACCCTCCATCTCTTGTTTCCCTCCCTATTTGGGAAAGAGCTAACTCCCTACTTCCTACGATCTGTAATTTTTCTCTTTACCTGTAATTTGGGTTTCTCACATAAGAGAAACCATATGACATTTAAACTTGTGTGTCTGATTTGCTTCACTTAACAGTGTGGTCCCAAGGTGCATCTTTCATGCGTTCTCTAAATCAATCTGGACACACAGGAGGCTTAGGGAGGAATAAAAGGAAAAACTGTCCCCTGAGCTCACAGATCTCTGCTTGTGAAATGAGAACTGTCTTGCCTGCTACGGGAACATAGTAAAGAACAAAACCAGACATGAAAGAAGCAGGCAAAAATTAGCACATGTAATTATTTGTATTTTGAAGAAACAAGCGGGGATCATTTTTGAAAATCAAACTAATCTATGTTGGAGATACTAGTCTGGCTTCTAGAGCGTCTTTTCAAAGAATGAATTTAAGCAATTTTGACTGTGAGCTGCAAAGATCAAAGTAAGAGCCACTTTTAAGAGAACGCAAATATTTTATACAAATTTGGAAAATTATTGACTTCATAAAGGTCATCAGGATATCATGAAAACACTGAAGTCATGTTTAATGAGGGCTTTCTTTCTTTCTTTTCTTGTTTTCTGTTTTTTTAGCCAGGGTTTCACTATGTAGTTGAGACTGACCCGGGACTCACTATGTAGCCCAGGCTGGTTTGGAACTCACAGCAATCCTCCTGCCTCAGCCTCCCGAGTGCTGGGATTACAGGCATGCGCCACCACACCTGGCTGAGGGCTTTCTTAATTGTAACAAATATTCAAGGATTTAGATGAATCTAAAGTTGACTTAAAAGTCAAAGATGCATTTTACAGGATGTTCAGAATCTGAGGGCTTTCTTAATTGTAACAAATATTCAAGAATTTAGATGAATCTAAAGTTGACTTAAAAGTCAAAGATGCATTTTACAGGATGTTCAGAATCTTTTATTTTTTTATTTTTTTGGCAGAGTTTTATCATTCAGTAAATGAAAGAAATGCAGTACAGGTAGCCATTCTGGAAGATAATGGATTTACGTTTGGAAAGGCAGAAAGTCATTTTGAGTGAATCCAGTCTACGACGGTACATCTCTCTCAGCTCAGGAGCATCTGTGCCGGGAACATATGCTCCTGCAGGACAGAGCCTTGATCCTTTTAGTAGTACCCTTGCCTAGAGCACTTACTGAGCAACATGGTCCTACGGACTGTGTTTGGTCTGTGAATGAGAACCTTGCAACTAGGAGTCCACTAGAACTGCTTGGCCGATGAGTGCCCAGTTCTGAGAGCAGGCAGAGAAGAGCTATCATGAAGTAGCTAAGGCCTGGACATGTCCCAGACACACCCAGAATGAAGCGCCTTCGGGTTAGAGTGCGCCTCTGATGTCCCGAGAAAGTTCACGGAGTTTAGTGCACATCAGACAAATTGTGCGAACTTATTTGGGGTGGACTTGAAGACCCAGAACGGGTGTCTTTACGAGAGAATGCTGAACACCATGAAGCACGCCTGTGGGGTTATCTAATTTTAGAAGATGCTGTACTTTTCACTTTCTTGGACCAGAATATTTCACAATGCCAGGAGCCATAGAGAATGAATTCTGGGCTCACTCCATTCTCTGGGGATGCAAGCGAATTTTATCCAATGGAGATATTTTACTGCCCAGCTCTGCAAATTGGTGTCCACATTCCCGATTGCCTATTTCGAGACTTGGCAAACTTTTTGGAAAAGGGGCAAACAGTAAATACTTTAAGCCATTGGCCATATACTACCTATTACCACTGCTCAAGTGTGCTGCATAGGTGATATGTAAATGGAGATGAGGGTATTCAATAAAACTTTTAAAATGTGCACTAAAGTCGGATTAAATATAACTTTCACCTGTCAGAAAGGGTTACAGTTTGCCAACTCCTTGGCTTATGTTTAGTCTACTGTTTGGATTCTAATGATAGCACTTTACGAAATTCTTTATTAACTAATGAGGTAAATAAAATCTTCAATACGCACTCATTCTATACTGGGACGAGTCATGATTTTACTCCTCTGAAATTGATTCTTTGGGCAGGGGATGTAGCCTAGTGCTAGAGTGCTTGCCTATCTAGCACAAAATCCAGAGTCAGACTCCCAGCCCTGCAAAAAAAAA
>NW_022900939.1:35795392-35897435 GCF_012274545.1 Fukomys damarensis
AAAAAAAAAAAAAAAAAAAAAAGCACAAACGAATTAAGAAGAATAAAAGATCATTTTTCCTCACTTGCCAAAGGCAACGACTGCAATTCGAGGTGTTCGTAGACCATGAATTAGAGGCCTGAGCGATTCTCTGGCCTGGGTGAAAACTGGCACCTCCGGGACTGTGCTGGACTTCGTCACTACCTAACCCTTTCCGCAAAAGAACTGAAGTTGATTTCAGGAGAAAGACTGCACAGGGTACATCTGGAAGGGTTTCTGTGTAACCCTAAGACGTGGCCAGGATTGAGAGCCAGGGAACTCGAGGGAGTGGCATTTAAAAACTTTTGTTATTATCAAAAGTAAGTTGTTATTTTAATACATAGAATACAATACAGGAGACTATGGGTGAGGGTGAGCAATAGAGCACTTGCCTGAGTTTGATTCCCAGCACTATAAACAAAACAATGAATAATAGGACGCCTGTGATATTAATAATGTGTGAATTCTTTTAATAGCAGGCATAATTAAAAGACCCAATTCTATGGAAGAGAAGATTATAAGTTAATTTAATGAATCTTTCCTTGCAGTTTTCCTAATTGGTTGGAACTTCTTAATTTAAGATCACTGCTAAAGTACTAGGTGTACATTTTATTTATTTAAACCTCCTTTCATTCCATAAAGATCTGATGGAGAATTGAAAACCTGGCATTGCGAACAGCAAAGTGTGGAGGGTTATGATTTTCTATTTCCTCAGAATGTTCTTGGTTTTATGAAAGAGAAGACACAGAGAATCTTTTTTTACTTTTAAAGCAGAGGCCCTACATTCTCCAAATCTCAAAACCTTGAGGGACTTCACAGTACACTCTTTAAATGTAATGGCTTAGCTACAAAACATCAAGTAATGTCATTCTTTGCCTAGGAGCACATTTTTATACCCTGCAGAGTGTTGTCTTACTTTTCACTATTATAGCCCTGGAGGTTTTGAGGAATACAGTAAAATATATTTATATTACATAAAATTTGTAATTTAATTTCCATGCCAAACCAAACATTTCCTCATTATTTGCCTCAATATTAGTTTCAAAAATACTTGATACATGCAAGCCTTCCTTGGCTTTTTGGCTTCATTTTTCTCCCTTTGTTTCTTTTATTCCGTGTCTTTGGCCGCAGCTCTCCATGTTTGTATGCCCGCCTCAGAGTCTTAGTGTCCAGGACTATGCATCTGACGATAGTTTCTCTACATTTCCAGGATACTTTCATTGCTGACATACTTTGCTGTTGCTTTTCTATATGCTTGTTCGTTGCTTCGTTTATGTCTATTAACATTCCTCCAAGAAAGGCAGGTAGGCGTTGTTACATCATGTACAGATGAGACATCTGAGGCTCAGAAAAATGAAAAGTCCTATTCAAAATTAACTCACGACAGGCTCAGCAATAAAGTTCAGGTTTTTTTAAACACATCCAGTTTATTTCCACAAAAATGTCCAAAGCTCTCCTTTTCTTCTTTACCCAAATCTTCATGCATTCATTCAGTAAAATTATTGAACGTCTACCACCTGCCACATACTTACAAGGCACAGTACTGGGGCAATAGCAGAGAACAAGATAAATAGATTTCCTGCGCTGGGCACTGACAGCAGCTGAAAATACTCCAATAAGTGCAATTAACCGGGCACTTTCTGTGTTGGTCTTCATACCCTAAAGTCACAAGCAAGTTAGGTGGTGTTTGCACCTCCATAGTGCCGATGAAATACTGAGGCATAGAAAGATTTAAAATCTCTTAATGTAATGTCTGTGGCTAGAGTCCTCACTAAGGTTGGCTTTGGGTCAGTATGTGCATGGTCTCAGAAAACAACCCACAGGTTAGCAAGGTGTTGTAATATATGTTGTGAGGAGCTGGTTGCGAAGGGTTGAGAGGGAGCACAGAACCCTGAGCCTGCCCGCCAGGAGAACTCAGTCTTACTAACACATCACAGGGCACAAAAAGCGAAACTTTTACCTCTCAATAACGGAGCTGAGCAAACCTCTGAATTCCGGTTTTCCAGGTGCTGTGACTCTTTCCAAGTGCCGGGAGGGGTGGGTTTACCAAGGCCCTTCCTCCCCTCCCTGTTTTGATGAAGGAGGTTTGGCAGCTGCGCTGGGAGTAATCGCCAAGCAGTCTACAGAAAAAAGCTTTTTAAAAGGAGGATGCAAATTGTAGATATTAGGGGAAATTACATCAGGTGCATTTTAACACTAGTCAGCCTGGCAATTTAGCAAAAGCCTAGCTTACATTCTTCGTAAAATTTTACAAAAAAGGAGTAATTATATTTATTAGCAATAACTTTTTCTCAGAAGAGCAGCTCACCTTGTTAGACCACAGCTTCGGCGAGTCTGGTGCAGAAATTAAGGAGCCACATGGAGAGATTTAAAAGCAGAGGAGTGTCAAGCACTTGGGAAAACAAGAAGGAGTTTAACTTGGGTAAGAGAACTGGGAATCAGATTCCATGCTCCACTGGAGGCGTCTTGTTCCTACTTGAAGAGTTCTCACCCGCGGTGCCTAATGTGCTTCGGGTAAGACAGTTTCAGACACAAACACACTTGTAAAATGGCAACTAATTAAAAAGTTATGCCACAAAATGTGCACAGTCACAGGAGAAACTGGATTCATGAACACTAAAAAGATAAATACATTAGAGCCATATGAAAGCTAACCTCTTCTGATTCAATATCTACTAAACTTCATGAAACATTTCTCAGGAAAATCTAAACACGAGTGTCAGGCATATCAGGAAGAGAGAGACACAGGCACCAAAGTGGAAGAGAGCAGGACGCGCACAGCACAGGACAGTCTGTGTGACATGGACAGTGGCAGGATGTGTGCGGGTTAAGGGGCTCTTGGGTGTGCGCTAGGTTTCTGTCAGGCATGTTCATGGATGGTGCTGTGTTCACTGGAACAGGGAATACAGGGGGAGAACCCACAGTCTGTAAAATGGAGAGAAGAAAAGCTGTCAGCTGCATCTTACAGGATGGTTTAGAATCAAGTTCATTAAATAAAAAGTCATGAAGGAACTCTGACAACGTTAAAGCCCAAATGGGAGTTATTGCTGTGAAACAGTGATTTCCCCTGCTCCCCTCCCTCACATCAGAGGCCCCTGTAAGTCAGACAAAAGTGCAGATTTGCCCCATCCAGACCTGCAGAATCTCAGTCATTAGTGTCTTAAGAAGCCCTCATCCAGAGGTCTGATGCATGGAAAAGGATGAGGCCACAAGCAGAGGAAGAGCTCTATCACTTGTAATGGGAAAATTTCACGACCTGAGCAGTGAGATGCAGTACTAGCCCTGATCTGTTCCTACTGCAAACAGGAAGCGGTTTTCTTTTTCCTCTAAGCCCCTTAGGTCCTGCTCCAGCCAAAGCTGCCTCTTGATTTTGCTAGTAAAGACTGGGTCAATAAGAGACACACAAATATTTACATTCAATACGAAAGTCTAGTGAGGTCCACAGAATAAAAACTCTGCTTTAGAACTTATTTAACGAAAGGCAAAAACGTTTGGAACTTTAGCCAGCAGCTTTATACTTTGAAGAGCAAGAAATCCTAACACAATCATGTTGAAGTTCCTTTAAAAATGTTCTCCCATTTGACATTTAAAATGCTTTTTATATCGATGAGTGTCATTTGGGAAAAACAAATCACATTTTCTGCTATAAATCCAAAGAATTTGTTAAAAAGCAAATACATGTTAAAAAAAAAGTTTGAATTTCTAGGTTGTTGTCAATCCAAGCTGGCTAACATCTTTCTTTACTTAAATCTTAATGGAATATAAATTTTGAAGTAGGGTCTTAATCACATGAAAAGCAAGGCTGTTCACATTTAGTAACATTTCATTGGAGGTGCACAGTGTTTTGTAATTTTAAGACCAATAAAAATTGCTTTGTAAAAGATTTCCATGACCCCAACTTTATTTGTTCCTTCAGTTTTCAGAAATTTTAATTTAAAAAACCATGCTCCTTTTGGAAGTTGTATGTTTATCTCAGCAATATCTAAAAAGTTTTATTTCTTTTTTGGTTGCCAAGGTGTATTAAATTTGAAGAAGATAATATCTCCTTCCTCAACAATATCATTTCTGCCTTGTTGTCTGTGTTTCCCAGCCGCCTTGACTGCTTTCTCAGAAGCTTCCTCTTTCAAGTCTTCGGATTTCATTACTTCATCCATAATGAATCCTTTTTCAAAATCTGTGTGAATCCCTCCTGCAGCCTGAGGCGCCTTCCTCCCTTTCCTGATGGTCCATGCGTGTACTTCATCCGGGTCTGCAGTGAAAAAGTATTCTGGCCGTAGTGCTGCAAACCCAGCCTTAATGATCTTCGGCAAAGCTCTTTGTGCCCCGTTTGCTTCCAGATACGTCTGTCTCTCCTCAGCACTCAATTCTCCTCCTTGAGTTCCAAGGCCCCATTAAAAGGAACGACCAAGGCTCCTGGGTCATGCTGGTCTACCCACGCTTTAATGTTTATCAACCAGTTGTTTTTCTTTCCAATACAGTCCTTTTCAGAAAGATTAACTCAGTAGACCGACCACTGGTCAAAAATAAGAGCTTATTCCACACTGCAATCTCTTTATCATTCCAGTCATGATAGAAGCAAGCAGGTTTCTTTTGATCGATAACCTGGGATCTGACTTTGCACATTATGTCATATTTAGTTTTGCATCTCCCCTCTCATAGCCAGCTTTTCTAGTTTATCTGTAATGGGCCCAATCATTTCCTCCTCTTTACGCTGAAGCTCTTCATGAATTATTTCTATACCTCGAATGGGACCCACACTTCCTTCAACATGGGTGAGATCATCATCTTCAAAATGCATCATTGAATGATGAATGAGATCATCATTCAAAAGATGTTAGATAAACGATCCCATCACAGGCACTAGTATGAGATACAAAGGCATTTCCCAAGCCCGGACCACTGGGCTCCTTTCACAAGGCCAGCAATATCCACTACATTTAGAAAGGCAGGAATTTTGCTTGCTGTTTTGTGATACTGGCAAACAAAGTCAAATCTTTCATCTGGCACAGGAACTCTGCTCTCTTTAGGATCAGTAGGGCAAAATGGAAAGTTTCCTGCGGAAGCCAGACTATTCCTTAATACATTAAAGAAGGTAGATTTCCCAACATTTGGCAATTCAACAATACCAATTTTCAGTGAGGTTCCGATCTTCCAATGATTAGGGGTGGTTTAATTCCATCACCTCCCTTTTTGGGGGACATTGTGTTTCCGAAGGACGCTGACTTGGGTCCCAGGCAGCGGGAGATGAGTCCCGCCGGCAGCCAGACACCTGACTCCTCCGCACGACAGCGGCAAGGGGGCAGGGGCGGCCGGTATGATAACTTTTAATGGCTTTTGCCAAGTTACAGTTGCAGAACATATTTGTATTATGGCCTCTTAAAAATAATCACTTCCTGTGTCAAAGCACTATATAATTTAGCTCTGTAAATATATAGATGTAAATGTATATATAAGATGAGCTACCGCTCAGCCCTTGTAAATGCATGGTTGGAAGACATTATGATAGCATATCACACCAGCTGGAGAGATCTGTTATGGCTCCCGTCGGGATGTTCCCCAGAGCCTCACGGGTTCCTTCCCAGGTGGGACTTTTGGGAGGTGACCGGATCTTGTTGTGAGGTACTGGGTCAGCCCACTGGTGGGATTACAGCTGGGTGTGCAGCTGGGAGGCGAAGCCTGGCAAAGAAGAGCTGGGGTCCTGTGGGCGTGGCCTGGAGCAGTATCTGTCCCTCCTGCCCTCCACCCCTTCCGCTTCCCACCACCATGGAGCCAGCGCACTGTGGATCAGTGAACTGCGAGCTACAGTAAACTTTTCCTCCTTTAACTCACTGGTTTCGGGTATTTTGTCACAGCTAGACAGTGACTAAAACAGAATCATTATGTGTAAAGTAGGGACCAGTAGGTAAGTCTCTGGTCCTAAATTTTTATTTTTAAAGGATGATTTAGGAACATGAACTTTTGGGGGAATAACTTGATAGTTCCAACGGTAGCTATTTCAAATTCTATTTTCTAAGCATTACTCATCTTCAGGCGATCCAAAGGAGGCACATGAACCGCCTTCAGTGACTTCGATGCCTGATGAATTTCACGCCCTTGATATTGACAATTGTACCTAAAACATGGAATTTAATCTGCTTTTATTTTGCAGAAGATTTTGAAGAGCTTGTGAGATTTTATTAAAGGAAATAAACTGTGTTTGAAGAAATCAAAGCCTAATTATGTATTAACAGGAAGTCATAAAACATTTAACTTTGTAGGGAATATTGTAGGGTAACAGGGTGTGAATCGAGGGGAGAATTTATACCATCCTGCAAGGCTGAATGCACATTTAATGTGAACATTTCTGAGACCATCCAAATGATTCAGGCTAATAAAAAAGCCAAGTAAAGAAGATACATTCAAACAACTCTTTTCACCTGCAGTGAAGAATGCCCCAATGATGACTTCCTTTTTGAGCAAATCACCTCGCTTATGTTCAACATTTCAATGGTGGTTTAGAAGATAAAATATTGCATGGAGGAGGCTCACAATTTGCATCTACGACTCCGTGTCAACCATACTAGAACTTTATCCAAAGAAAGATGGGAGCATCCCCAGGGAAGGATCCGAGAACGTCATCACTAACACTAATGTCTGACTACCCCCCATGCTTATCCCGCTGCCCATTTATTTGTTCATTCGTGCATTCATTCATGCGTCTAGAGAATGTCTCCGGGAGAGAGGAAAGTGAGAAGAATGGATAAGAGTGAAGGTAAAAAGAGTGAAATTGCCTCAGTTCAAAGGCGGTGAAGATGGATGCCTACCTCAAGATGCCGGCACTGAATGGGGGTCACTACAAGTGACTCTGCTATTTGTTACTTCGTGGAAACCGAAAGATTATTTTACTGGAACTGATAGGCGGAATACTTAATACCCAGGGAGAAATCCTCTTGCTTTTCAGTAAGTTCAAATAATAAGGGGGCAGTTTTGAAGCACAACGTCCTTGTGTTTTGAGCGCTGCAATCTTGGAAGTGAGGTAAGGAGATTACGAGCCTTCTCAGCCGATGCTGCTGAACAATGTACAGGGAGCTGCGAGAAGGGCCACACTGCTACCAACGATGGGCCCCTGCTCAGGCTGATCTGGTTCCGGGCCCGGTTTCCCTCCTGCATTCTTGCCCTTCCCTTGCTCTGCTGTTTTGGGTGGAGGGGTGGGAAGCAGACACTGTTGCTCATCTTCAAAGGGTTCTGTGCAGCGCGGTTTTGGCTGGGATTGGCCAGCGTGAGACCTTGGTTGTCTCACCAATGGCCCCTGTGTGTCCAGTGGTCACCACCTGTGGCTGCAGCTCCTACTAGGGAGGGGTCTGGGCTGCTGGCTTTCCACAGGTCACCTGGTCCCTGCCACCCCTTCTTCCCCGCAGGAGGCAGAAGTGTCCTGCTCTTTTTAACCTCTGGGGTCCCCTCTTCCTACCTTGGTTTCTTACTCCTCCCCCGGGTAACACATTCCTTCCTCACATGAGTCCCCTTACTTGGGAACGGCAGTTTGATCCATTTGCAGTTGCTGATATTTGACTGCGTTTAGCTTGCAAAATGGCAACTTAATGCTTACATTGGTTTTGTTTCTCTGGTTAGAGTCTGGCTGAGGAAGGGACTTAACCCACCGGACAGAGACTTCAAAATGCTGGCCCAGGCACAGGAGATGTGGCAGGCAAGGAGACAGGAGCCAGGATGCCAAGCTGGGATTGTGAGGCAGAATCCCCTGCTAACCCAGGAGGCACCAAAGCCTCCTGTGTTTTATGAGTGGGATCAAATCAGACCACAACCACAGTCTGCCAGCGTCAGCATGGCAGAGAGAATAGAAAGCACTCTCAGTACTGCACCGAGGAGTCTTTATGTCTCAGTGAACACGTGAAGAAATGAATACATGTTTATCGAACTGCTTGAGCGGTTTACAGCAAATGCTTGTGTTATGCCCATCAGTTCTCCCGTCATCTTGCTTAGGTGACGTCGGCCTGGCTCAGTCCCCGGGCACCAGGCTGGAGTGAGGGCCGTGGGTGTCGGGGCGGTGAGCCAGCTCCCTCGTGCTGAGCCACACTGGGTTCAGAGGCAAGATGGGAAAGGTGTGCTGCTGGGAACACGCATCAAAGTGCCCATCTGCATTTGAACCCACAGGAAGAAGTTAATGAATGCTCTGGAGTGAAAAAAGCGAAGGCTTTTGAGGCCCCTCATTGCCCAATCTGTTTGCTGTGTGGCAAACCACACATCCGGGCCCGAAGGCAGAGACTGAGGCAGGTGGGAGCTGCTCCAGGCCGCACAAGCACACAGGGGCGTGACATGAATGAACAACAGCCTTTATTATTCCTTTCATGCTTGATATTTAAAAGTTTATATTTAAACGTTTGGTATTTTTTCTTCATGAATTTTTCGTACTGACTTCCATTTTTTGAATATTGCATTTTAGTATTATCGTAACTGTTGAGTTTCTGGCTGCCACTGGACCTTTGCACCCAAGGCCAGTGTCCTGTTCCCGCACCTTCCTCCTGCCCTGCTTGGGAGTTCATGCTACACACGCATGTGGGGGGGGTTGAGAGGGGGGAAAGGGGAGGAGCAGGAAAAAGCGTCAAGCAATCCACGCAGGAATTCACAATAGGAAGATTTTAAGGAGTTGAAGAAAAAAATATCGCAGTGTAGGCAGAAGTCTTCTTAATTATCATCATCACAGGGAAAATCAAGGTCCACCAATTCAGGGCCCAGGTGATGAAGGCTCTGAATTAGATGGGAATCCGTGTAACTAGAAGGGAATCCACGTAAAGATACCTTAGGAGATGCCTCATGAGATGGAGAGAAAGTTTGGAAGCAGGAAAATGGCCTCAGGTAGAGGAGAATGGTGCCTGTAATGCAGCTTGCCCTTATTAAGAAGAGGAGCCATCAGCAGTGAAGGCTGGGGACACCACTGTCACAGAATGCACAAGAGGTCAAAGTGGCTATTGCCCAGCATGTGTCGCACAGGAGGAAGCAGGACACATTAGCCAGGTAGCCAAAGAAGAGATGAAAGGAGAAATGCATCACTTCATGTGTAAAAATTGCAAAATAGAATAAGCAGACAAACCAACAAAACTTCAGATGATTGCAATGAAACAAGAGGGTTTCACACCTTTCATAAATTAATTAAGCAATGATCAAGTTGTTCCAGAAATGAGACTACTAACATATATGAGATGTGATAAAAATGCATGAATATTTAAATAAAAATGTAAAAGCACGTGTTATTGTAAAAGACACATCACCACTAATCCCCCTCAAAAGACTTCCCCTTACCTGGATACTCTTGCTAATCTTTCTGAAGCAGTTCTGGGATTCCTCTTCAGTGAGTGCCTTTTCATGGTAGCTTTGATGTCCTGAACCAACTTAAAATGTTTATGGTGATTTTTGTCAAATAACATTCTAATTTATCTGATTTCCAGGATCTGGCACAGTGTGACTTCTGGTTCTCCCAGAAATGACCACGAAAGGTTAACATTTTGAACTGGTTGAAGGCACCAAGGCAGCCAGGAGACTGCAACTAAAGACACTCAGAAAAGAGGACTTCCAGAATTGCTTCAGAAAGTGGCAAGCATGCTGGGCTAAGTGTGTTTGCAGTGAGAGGGAGGTTTTTGAGGGAATAATAGCAACATCCCTTACGGTAACACATTAAAATAAAATTTTCAGCATTCACCATATTTTTGATCATATTGCATAACTATGTCTCAGGAAAGTTTTCTCAAAACTCATTTTCTGTTATTTTTAGCCAGGAATCTAGGGCACAGATGAACCATGCCACGCAGCAGGTGCTACTTCCCTTAACAGCCTGCCAGTAAAGGCCTAGGCATTACAGGGCTGGTTTACTGCTTTTCTTTGGCTCTCAGCTCCTCTTTGCCAAGTAAGGCAGAAATCTCACTGGGAACACACTCGCCTAGCAAGGAACACATCCAAGCCCTCAGCAAGCACCCTCCACTCTTCCCCTGCCATTCCCAGGAAGACTGGGGAGGGTCTTTGGACTTCAGCCTGACGCTGCAATCTCGTTGCTTAAATGTTCTTTTCCCCATGGGAAGCCACTCAAAATACTGAGCATTTTAGGGCAAGGCAGGAATGGTGAGTGCAGCTCTTAGGAAACTCAGCAAATCCCAGGTGCACAGCTCATGAGCAGCCTGGTTCCCTCCTAGGTGAAAACTAGAGGAGTCTGCACCCTTGAATTCATTCTGCTTTTATCCTCTTCCAGAGGCAGTAGATGCTCTTTCCCACCCAGGTCCTGGAAGAAGTTCAGCCCGTTACACTGATTCTCCTGGGGCAGCACCCACATGACAGCCTCATGCCCCTTTTGGGAGGCCCTGGCGTCCAGCCTTGCCTTCCCACTCACTTTGGAAAGCTTGTTCAGGGGCCTTTGGCTCTGCTTTCAAGGTCTTGTTCTACTTCTCCCTGCATCTTAGTCCACTGCATCTTAGAACTGACTTTAAGAAGTATTCCCACATTTCAGTTTTATTCTTTCTTACTTTCCTTCCTCTGGCCTTCCTCCTTTCCACTGTCAGTTTTCCTGCTATAACATTTGTTGCAGGGTTTCTTGAATATAGTATAAAGTGTCATGTACAACTAGCTCTGTTGAAATTAACACCTGTTATGGCTTGGGTCTTGATGGACCCCCAAAGCCTCATCTGATAGAAGGTGGATCTTTTCAGAGGTGGCTGGATCTACAGTGTGTGATGCTGGGATCAAGGGTGTGTGATTACTAAATTAGACTGATTGATTTGGCATAGTTCTGGGTGTAGATAATGTGAGTTCTACCCACTCTAAGGGCAGGTAGCCTGCATAGATTATAAGGGACAGGAAGAAGGCTGCTGTTCTCCTTTGCTGCTTGCTGGTTTTGCTGCCTTCTGCCTGCCATGAACTGTTCTTCTCTGTGATGCCCTGAGGCCAAGCCACCCTGCCTTGGAGCCAGCCAATTATGGGCTGAAACCTCTACAAACTGTGAGCTGAAGGAAACCTTTCCTCTAACTTTGGGTGTCATGTATTTTGTCTCAGCAATGAAAAAAGTAATGAAGACAACACCCATAAGATTCTGACAACATGAGAGGACTGAGTACCTCTGTCTTTACAAACTGAAGAAATTTACTGAAAATTATTCAAGAATTTAATAAATGGACTACCTGTCCAAAATATTGCAAATGTTCATGTAAAACCTCCAAAATCAATGAAAAATTGCCATCCTGTAGAAGGAAGATTGGTTTGAAAATCTGAAGAGATAAATTTTCTTCAACTCCAAATATATGCAGATTTGTGTTCCTATCACGTATACACAAAAGATAACTCTGTAAAGAGATGAAATATTAGCTTTCCAGAAGTCATCAGTTTACTATACATATGCATATTAAAAATCATGCTGTATATTTAAATATTTTTATCAGAAACCTGAAAAAATATTTGTTTATTCAAAACAAACATAAATAGAAAAACATTTGTTCATTCATTCATTAATAAAAATGCATCCATTTACCTCTCTTCAAATGTTTTCATTCGTTCCATCAGAGCATTGGGCAAGAGAGAATTTGGCAAGTTTTGGTTGACTTTGGTTTGATATTTCGTAAGCATTTTATTAAAATCTTGTGGATTAGTATTTGCTTTAACATTACAAAAGGCATGAAGCTAACCCACGTGCTTTGGTGAGGGTTTTGCTTAACCTGACAATACAGAGACCTTGCCAACCAGCAATGGAGAGCTGTTGTTTCTCTCTCTTTCATTGCCAAGCAAGAAAAATTGAAGTAGAAGAAACTGCAGATCCTTTTATTTATTTATTTTTGGTTTGCTCGGGTATCCAAACACGTCGAACTCTCTCTCAGCCAAATATAAGCTACAGAAAGAAGAGTTCTCCTTTTCCTGACATTGATGGCTTTAAGGTCAGCCGGACCTCGTGTCATGGTTACCACCTTAGGAAGTGCTGCAGGTGTCTGTGTGGACTCCTTGCCCGTATCTGACCGCTGCACACAACTTGCCAATTACCAATGCTTTCAGAAATGCTGTGCCACCTTATTAAAACTTAAAAAAGAAAGGAAACTATTTATGAATGCTCGTGTCTTTGTCCCTCAATCTGTTGTAAGCCCTCTTGCTATTTCTACCCTAGTACTGCTAATGCACGACTTGTTCTCCATGCAGGAGCTGGTTTTTGGATTGAAAGGTTCTCACACTGTGCACCTGTACAAATGTAGTTCCCTGCAGGGCACAAGGTCTCACATGGCCTGATTTTACTTTCTGGCCTCAAACGGTTTGCACCATTGCAATCTCCTACTCTCTGTAGCAAGGGGCAATTGCAATCTCCTACTCTCTGTAGCAAGGGGCAAAGGAGGACAGAAATCCTTGGCTACGTGACCTAACTGTCACGTCAGTTTATACGGCTCAAGATGAGGGCACACGAGGCAGAGTCTCTGTCACAGTCCCTGGAGATGTGAAACCAGGGCGGTGGAGAACTGCGGACAGGGTGAGACGTCGCTTTGACCACCATCCTGGCTGCCCCCTGCCTCTCTCTTCCTGGCTTTCCTCTGGCCAACTCTTCTGTTCCATTGCTGAGTGCACTTTTCCTGCCTTTTATTCCACCATGGGCTCCTTCTAGTCACAGATACCAACGACCTCTTAGGATCAGTGGCAGACACACCTTTTGTTATGACTAAGGGCATTGTGCCAGGTAAGCCCACTTTCTCTTCGAGCCAGATGGACTGTTGAATAGTTACCTGATTTTGCCTGTGCTAGTCCTGGCTTTCCAACTTCCTTGCTGACAGAAGATATAAAGCACCTTCTATATTTATATCTAGGTTGAGCTCATTCAAGACATAAGATGATGATTAATTTTATGTGTCATTTTGGCTAAGCCACAGTTACTGGGTATTTGGATAAACACCATTCTAGATGCTTCCGTGAAAGTAGTTTTAAGGTGAGATTAATGCTCAGGCCCGTGGACTTGGAGCAGAACAGCTCAGCCTCTGTAAGTGGGTGGGCCTTACCTAATGAGGTGAGGGTGTCAGCACAGAAAAGCCGGCTCCCCCCGAGAAGAGGGAGCCCTGCCAGTAGATGGCCTTTGACCTTGAACTGCAGCTCACCCTTGTGTTTTGAGCCTGCCGAACAAACCTGCCGATTTTGGATTTGCTTGTTCTCTCAATCCTGGGAGCCAACTCTAAGCTAAATCTCCTCCTCTGAGAAAGGATATGTCATTCATTGTGTTCCATCAGGCTTTTGACTCCAGGTTGGTAAGAAGTCTGTTGTCTCTTGTATAGCACCAGTGATCACGAGGCGTTCAATGTCATGGAGGTTTGACGCCTTGACTCACCCTTCTCCTCTACCCAACACTATCCTGGGTTATTTTATTTTTGCAAAAAATTGTCCCGTGTCTTTTCTTCCCTCTCTTCTTCTCCCACCCTCCCTCATGCCTCCAAAACTTCACACCAAAGACAAAAGATCTCCCATGGTCTTGCTACTTGCTCACCAAGCTGCAGGCAGACTAAATTTCCTAGCACCCATGTCATCACCCCCTTTATTTTCTGAAAAACAAGAACAAGCTCCTTTTCCTGACTTTTAAAGAACTACTGAATATCTGTCCATCTGTCTGTCTACCTATCCATCCTCTTATTTCTCTGCACTCTTTCTTGAAACTCACCGCCCTCTTTGCGTCTTTGCTGATGGAACTTGTTCTCCTGAGGGGTCCTCTCCCCCTTTCCAGCCAGTCACTTCCCCTGCCCCCCGCTGCAATCTCACCGTGTGTCTTTGACACCATCTCTTCTTGCTGATTTTCCTCTTTTCTGGCATATGTGTAGCCCATGTGAACGTCTCTGTGTTGCCATTTTATTTGATACATAGAGCCTTACATTGTCCACTATTTCCTATGTGTAGGTCTTGAACAAATGCATCAGAGGAAAGCACACACAGGTCCAGTGGGGAACCGAGTCTCTGGGCTCACTGAGCAGGTGTGCTGGAGTTTCCAGCATTACTGGAACGAAATGCTCTTCAATGTGAAATTTTAATTGGCCCCAAACCTCGGCCTTGAAAACATCACAGACACCTGTAACACGCATTATTATCTTGTCCATGGGATTACTCCCTGGATATGTTGCTTTCATAGCACACCACAGACCACCGGGCTCAAACAATGGAAATACATTTCTCATAGCTCGGGAGGCCCCATGAGCATTGCCACAGCCAGTCCAGGGTCTGGTGAGGACACTGCTCCTGGTGTGCAGATAGCTGTTCTCAGAAAGTGAGAAAGAGAAAAGAGGGAGGAGAGAGGAGAGAGGAGAGGGGAGAGGGGAGAGGGGAGGGAGAGAGGGAGGGTGGGGTGTGTGTGTGTGAGAGAATATCTCTCATCTCTTGTGTTTCTTCTTGCAGTGTGCTAGGCAACCAGACTCCATCTTGAGCCTCACCACCATTTTGTGCATGTGCTGGACAAAGCACCCAAAACCCACATCCTGCTTGGCAGAAATCTTGCTGCAGCTTCAGGAGGTTTTGTAGCTCACCTCGTACGTGAAACGTCCTCTTGCCCCCCGCTAACCTGGCGTAGTTCTGCTTCTGTAAGATTCGTCTTGCTCTCCTGTGAGCCTCCCCAACTGGAAGCATGATTTAAAAGGAGAACTCAAACTGCTTCTTGGGGCTGAGAAACTTTCCAGGCACGAGCGTTTCTTGGTCACCTACTTTAAATAAACAGGCTCAAATCTGACTCAGAGTGTGGCGCATCTCTATCCTTCCACCTCACTGGGGTAGAACAGCAAGAGCTCTGCTCTCAACACCTCTCATCTTCTAATGTCCTCCCCTCAAAGTGCCATCACACTGGGGATTTAGGATGACTTTTGAGGGGCACAAACAGTCCATAGCAATGCTGATATATTTCCTTTGATATTTTTTCCATACGATGTTTGTTGTCTTAGCCGTTTTCCCTGAAGTCTTACGGTACATTTTCTTTTCTGAAAACTTCAATTTTTGACATGTAATTACTGAGTAATATGTTCAAATTTCCATTAAAAACAATGGCTTAATTTCAAAACACACAAGGGTTTATTCACACAGAGCTGTCCTCCTGTTCATCTGAGCTGTTTACCACCGAGGATGATACAGGGAATAATCTTGACAGTTTTATTCCAGTGGTCTCAATGCCCCTGAATGTGAAGGGAGCCCAGGTGCCTCCTGGGTCATCAGAGGACCAGCAGAGCGCCGCCTGCTGGCACACGCTTCACTTCCTGCACAGCAGAGCTGCTGCCCTGGGTCACCTCAGGTCAGTAAAACAAAAACACAGACAACTCCTGCAGGGACAAGTGAGAAGGGACAGACTGGAGATGCTAAATCAGGGGTGAAAAATATGACAGACAGCCCAAACTGAAACGAAATGAAATGAGACAAAACAAAGCAGACCAAACCCAACCACAGCTTGTTGAACAGTATCCCTAAGCTAGGACACATAGGAAGATAAAACAGCCCTCTAAACTGTATAGATTTAAAGAGATTTTGGTGACAGAGTCCTAAGGCTGGTTGTAAAGAGAGATCTCGAGTCCCTAGGAGTCTTTCTGTTCATTGATTTAGTTTCTTGTATTTAACAACCTCTTGTTTTCTCTTTTCTGTCAAATAATAGCAAGATTCATGAGGGACATCACTCACAATGGATACTTAGCATCTCTCTCTCTCTTTTTGTACCAGGGATTGAACTTGTGTCCTTTCACCTGCAAGGCAGGCAGTGGCACCCCTGAGGTAAATCCCTGGCCCTGGCATCTTTCTCTTTATGTAATTGTGAACCAACCACACTGGATTGACACAATAAAAGTGAGAGGCTGGCGTCTGCCCTGGTGTGTTCACAAATCACACGACTGTGAAGAGAGAAGGGAAGGCGATACTTGGACGTCCACCACCCGTGACCGAAACCAGTTCACTGGGCAAGAGGAGCAATGGAGAATCCTTTCCAGGCCTTGGAACGCTCCGTACTGCAACTATCTTGTAAATACCACTCGAATCAGTCCCCTCTGTCCATCTGCCATGCAAATCCCGCCTTCCAACATCTCTGGCCTGGACTACTGTTGAGACTTCTCTCTCCGTCCCTTGCATTTGCCACTTCCAGCCAGGGCTCCACATCGAGGTCAGAAGAATTGATTTAAACTCAGTGTGGAGTGTTACCTTCTTCCTTGCAGCCTTTTCACGATCCTTAACAGGGCTCATAAACCTGCTCATTTCTAGGGCTTCATCGTTTTCCAAGCCCTCTCACTACCTTGCCTTTCCTCACCTTCCTCCGTGCTGCATAACTTCCAGCCTCAGCTTTCCTGCAGCCCAAATTACTGCTTCCCACTGCTCAGTTTTCACTTCTGCCTTTTTGTCAACCAGGTCTCAGTTTAAATACTGCTTCCTGAGGAGAACCGACCAGAGCCACAAGACTGGTAATACGCATTGTCATGATTTTATTTTTTGTAAATTCTGCTTTGTCTCAGCAAACTTTTTATAAACTTGCTATGTGTATGTGTTACACTTTTTCTTTTCCTTCTCCCTCTCCCCTGTTTTCTTCTTCTTCCTCCTCTTTGTTTCCTTTTTCTCTTTCTCCTCTTTTCTCTTCCTGTCCCTCTTCCATTCCCTCCCTCCTCCTTCTTTGATTGGCTGTTGAACATTTACCAGCGCGCTGCTGATGAGTTCTGTGAGGTAACCAGTATATTGGTTTACTTTTCTTCTCTGCTTTACTTCCCTTCCCTGGGTTTCCTGGGGGTCTGAAATAAATGACTTGCAACTGAATTCTTATTTCAAGAGTTGTTTGAGGGGAGCCCAGCCACAGGAGTCAGGGAGAGTGCCTGCTTTGTGTACTATTTTCTCCTCTGCTCTAATAAGTGCAACCCAAATATTTATGAAATTTGTATGGAAAAACTGCAACTGAGCACAGCACCCCAGAGAAATGGAGCTCAGGAAGGAAAATCACTGCCATCTTCCTTCCTCTGTGGTCTCTTGGCCCAGGAAGAGGTTTTCCCACCTGTGGCCTGCAGAGATCCTGGAATTCACCTGGGCCCTGGTGGGTAGGGTGGAGCGTTCACTTCGCAGATGGCTGCCCAGGGGGTTGGTGGGGCACACTTTCTGGGTGTGCCTGGGTGGGTCACGGAGGCGGGACCTTGTGTTGGGGTGTGTGTGTGTGTGCGTGTGTGTCTGGTCCCTGGTCCCTTCCTCTTTGTTTGCTCTGCCACGAGTTAAGTATCTGTGCTTTACCAGGATTCCATCACGCTGTTCCCGTCACGGAGTCAGCCAGCCTTGGACAGAACCCATGAGCCAAGTCAAATCTCTCCTCGTGTAAGTTGTGAGTCTTGGGTGTTGTGTCCAGCATCGCGAAAGCTGACTGACACAGAAGCAGCGGCCTGGTGAGGGAACTGCTCAGTGCACCGTGCACGTCTCCCCTGAATATGCACGTGTGAGCGTTCACGAGAAGGCGTGCTGGTGCAGGCGGACGCAAAATGCGCAACTTCTAACTACACTGCTCCTGGCTGCTTTTGTCCCCAACGAAGTGGGTGAATTTATCTTAGAACTGTATGGTTGATGTTCAGTACAGTGTTGGAAAGAGATTAAACAGGCCACTGCTTTGCAGTACAGGTGGGCCAGAACTGGAAGAGGGGGTCGGGAACAGGCTGCGAAGGGCTCCTTGAACAGTGCAGCAGGCCTGACCCACGATCCACAGAAAAACAGTGCTGGCCCTGGGGTTGCCAGAGGGGGTGAGAGGGACGTTTGTCTTAGGTCACCTGCTGGGTGGGGCTGCCCTGTGTCTTTCCACCACCCTCATGACCCCCAGTCCAGTCCAATCCATCCATAGAAACATCCGTGGTGGACTGTGTGAGGGAGGATCATGTAAATTAGGGCATTAGCCTCCCAGATGGGGATGGGGACAGGAAAGGGAACAGATTCAGTGGGCTAAAACCAGCTTAGTGGAGGGCAGAAAGCCAGAACAAGAAATTTTAGGGGAAATGCCAAGATTTGTAGTAAGTCCTGGAGTTCCACACATTGAAATCTGTTTGTTTGTATGTTTTTTGTTTTTTGAGACAGGGTCTCACTGTGTAGTTGAGACTGACCTGGAACTCACTCTGTAGTCCAGGCTGGTCTCGAACAAACCGCGATCCTCCTGCCTCAGCCTCCCCAGTGCTGGGATTACAGGCACGTGCCACCGTGCCCCGTGACACATTGAAATCTGGAAGGACCATGGTACCATTTCACCCAGTGTCTATGTTAGATCTAGAAGTACTAAAGTTTGAGAGTTGGAAGAATTTTATTTACTTTTGATTTTCTTTAAACATTGTAAAGGTTTCATCTGGGGACAGCCTGTAGTTGCAAATCTTTGCTGAATGGCTATTGTTTCTTTCTTTAGATGACATTTCCTACACAGACCTCTCAGGACTTTTTTATTTTTTTGGTGCTAGGAACCCAGGGGCCTGGTGCATGTGGTGCAATACTGAAGTACACTTTCAGCCCACCAGGCTTATTATTATTATTTTTTTGCCCCCAGAAATTATTTTAGAGTACATTCGTGCTAGTGGAAACTTCTTCTCTGGTGAGAAAGAAAGAGGAGAGATACTGACTGACCAAAAGAGCTAAAAGTTAATGGAGTTTTTCTTATAAAACTTGTGAAGTCTTATTATTATCCTTTTATTTTTAAAGGGGAACAAGAAGGTGTGCTGGTGCAGGAAGCTAATTGTGCAAGGGAACAAAAGTATGACAAAATAACATCTTTTCCAGGCCTTCCTGGTTGAAAGTAAGGATATGTAAATTTTTTGGCTAGGAGAGTGCGGCTTCTTGCAGATTTCTTTCACTTGGTGTCTACATTGACATTAATCGGGGTGATTAAATTTCCTCAGCCTTGTCATTTTGACAAAAGCGTTGACTAGGAAGGGGCCCTCCCCTGCCATGTGGCTCACACGGGGAGGCTGCCCTTCCAGGGTTTACCCTCTGAGAGCACTGGCAGGCTCAACACAAGCCTGGTGACAGAGGGAAGAAGCCACAGTCTCATGCCAGGAACTGGGCTCGGCACAGGAGTTTCAAAAAAGGAATAAAAACACATCCTTTCGCTTCAGGACTTCAGTCTGGGAGCAATCCCAGGCACACACAGCAGTGATCTCATACCGCGTGGAAGATGTCTGATTGAGGTACGTGTACCTTTTGTGATGGAGCAAGGTACAGATGGCATTTACGAATCCTTTCCTCGGAGCGGAGCAGATGTCCACCTAACGGACACGAATGGTACAAGTTGGAGGACTTCGGGCTTGGTTTTTCAGGCAGGAGGGAAGCTAATTGTGCAAGGGAACAAAAGTATGACAACAGCTGACCCATCTTGGCAGCGGGGAGGGGGACTAGAGCTGACAGCGGGACACGGCTTCTGGGCTATTGATTTGGCTCTGAGCTCCTTAGTACACAGATGAAACAGGAAAACAGGTTATTTTCTTCGATTCTGACTTTCACAGAAGCCTTAAGATTTACATTCGTTCATTTAATATACATCAATTTCCTTTCTAGTTTATGTCAAGCATGTGCCTGGGCTCTGCGGACACGGCAAGAAACAGAGACACCGTGGTGCTTGTCCTGGTGCGACATTAGCAGATTGGCTCTGTACTGAGTCTTCTGACTTGGCTCAGCTCACTATTCTTTCTGAGAAAGTCAAAGACTGAGGTGAGATTAAGCAAAGTTGAAAGCGTGTGCTGATGTTAATGTATTACACGGACAGGAAGTAATGTCCAGTGTGGACTATCTCTGCCTAAAGTATGCCTCTTCACTCTAAGTATTGCAAGTTATGAAGAGACCTGATCACAGTTTATACGGAGTAACTGAGAAGTCTGTAATTTGGTCAAGATTTCTCTGAAGACCTTTTTTTGACAGACCAGGTGGTCATTCTAATGAGAGAAAACAGAAACGTATTGCTACTCCCGCACAGCTAAACTAGGCCACAATAATTCCTACCCCAAAGACATGACCCCATTTGAAATGAGATGGAAGCCCATTGTGTGGGGTACACAGTGTTGAATTTCCTCTATATGTTTATAACTCTGCTTTTTATAAAATAGGATTGCTCTTAACAGATAACTGGCTAGAAAGAACGACTTGGGATCAACTGCTCTGAAAACATTAATAACAAAAGCGGTCCCAGTTCCATACACCCTGCCAATGCACTCTGTGTTCTGCAGGCATATTTTGCAAGTACTTTATCTCAGAGAATTAACTACTAAATTAAACTGCTTAAGCGAAAAGATTTCTATGAGTGCTTTCCTGAAATTTTAATGGCTTAGTGGGCGTCTGGTGACACCAACTTTAAAAAGTTTTCCAGACTAAAATTATCTTAGTAATACCATGGTGTGGAACTTTGAAGCCCTAATTCTCATTTTATTCATGCATGAGAGACCCAGAGCTATTTTCTGAGGGACAGAAGCCATGGTCCTGTCCAGAGTGCTGTTCTGTCGGCTCATTTCCACTGGGAAGTGGGATGTCTCTTTTATCAGGGATTTTCCTGGTTATGTCATCTGTATTCCCAGCTGGGCTGATTATGAAAGCGTATGGATCTGCCCTACATTAGCAACAGACTATTTGCACCCCAGGTCCATGCCACCAAATATAACTATTCTTCTCAATATGAATCAAAAGCTCAGGTACAAGATATAATTTTTACTTCTGGAGCATTTACTGAAGGTTAGGCAGTGCATCCACTCCCTCTAGTTCCTCTCAAATCAGTCAGTGAATGAGGCAGGCTGTCAGAACAGCCCCCGAGAGCTGCTGAGGCTTTGAGGAAGCACCGGGCATCTGCCTTACACAGCAGGGCGAGACGGGTGCTACTGGAACCCGGCTCCTTGGAATCCAGCCCGCCCTCCTCGTGGGAATGGCCCATGGGAGTCATTTCTCTGCCTGGCAGTTTCCATGCCGGAAACCTGCAGACCTAAATTCTGTGACCGTGTTTTCATTCTTGCACAGCCTGCCCAGAGCCTCGGAGCCAAATTCGTGAATGACATAAAGCAAACTTACAGAACTTAATGATGGTAATTTTAAGTACAGTTTTCTCTTAGTCATCTGATTTCTTAAAAAAAAATTTATTGAGGGTGAAACCCACCCTACATATAATGAGGTATTTTATTTTAGTTACTATTTTTTTGGCAGTGTTGGGGATCAAACCCCAGGACCTCAATGCAAGGTAGGCAAGCCCTCTATCACCGAGCTGCTTACCCAGCCCTAAAATAAATCATTCCAAAGTGAATAATCCAGTGTCATTAGTACATTCACAGTGTTGTGTGCCCATCACAGTATAGTTCCAAAGCATTTCCATTTTACCAAGAGTTATCTTACTTTTATCTTCTCTTCCATTTTCTTTTGCTTCTTAACAATAAAACTGTATTGTAGTGCATGAATTTCTGTAAATCACTACAAATCTTTTAAAAAATGAGGCAGGAGTATAATAAACATAGTTCCTCCAAAAAATAAAATCTACAAGCAGCCAAATAGTGCAGGAGCCGGAGGAGGAGTAGCCAGGGAACAAAACAACCAAGGAGTCAGCGCAGGGAAGCTAAATGAAGAAGGAGTTTTGAGAACGGAGAGCCCCAAAATGTCAGACAAAGCGAAGGAGATAGAAATGATGCTGCTAATCAAGGGCTTGGAAGTCACCTGTGGCTTCTGTGAAAGTATAAGGTGGTGGTGGGTAAAGGTGAGAACGCTAGAGTGTTTTCAAAACTCGACAGAGCAGTGAAATAAAGAAGAGGCTGTGACTTACGTTTTTTTTTTTTTTCATACCAGGGATCAAACTTGGGACCTTGTGCTTGCAAGGCAGGCAGTGGCAGCACTGAGCTCAATCCCCGGCCCTCTTAAGGGTATTTTTTTATAAAAAGGATGAGGCAGTTAATGAACTCTGATGAGTAAGTGAAGAGACCATGGATGATGATACCTCGCGCAGTGACCATCCAGGGTGACCAGGCTCAGGTCACAGCTGAGCTCTGGCCTTGGTTGCCCCCTGTGAAGCACTGGCCCCGCCGAATGATCTCTGTATTCCTTGCAGCTGTAGTGTTCGGCTTCACACTCACAAATGGAAGGAACATGTAAATAAAGTGAGAACAGCAAAACAATTTTCAGAATACGATGATGCTTTTGTTACAGAGACACGATCATTTACCAGTTTTATAACAAAATTTTGTGATACCATAATGAAAGAAAAGAATCCAGTGAACATTCAGTCTGGATCGGTTCACTAAAGGGCTCTCAGATGGTCTGGAAGTCAAAGCAATGGTTGACGTGGATTGTGGTTGATTATAAATGGGTAAAAATCCTGTGTTCCTTCCACCGAGAGAGAAAGGCCTAAGATTTCTACCCTGAGTCTAGAGGGCCTCTGTGGTCCCGGAGCCATCAGAGCCGAGGAAGGGATGCTGTCTCTGGGCATGCTGACCCTCAGCCCCACTGTCATGCGGCTGGAAGCCCAGGCAGCCGGTGGGAGGTTTTCAACGGGAAGGACCGAGGCAGCGCAGGAGCCCTGGCCGAGCCCTTGTCTGCATCCGGGGACGCGAAGCGTATTGAAAATGGATCTTCAACACCAGCTAAGAAATCCAGCAGCACACAGAGAAGGGCTGTCTGATTTTCAGGAAAGATCAGTGGCCATTTGTAGCTATTAACTTTAGGAATGGTATGCTTTGCGGGACAGATAGCTGTGACGCTAACGTTTATTCTATGGTGGTCAAATACACCAAACTCAACTGGCGGAGGTGGTTCTGCTCTCATACATATACGCACCCTGGAAAAACCTTGTATTCTATAAAACTGCACACGGTGTTCATGAAGAGAATAGGGGTGAGGCGGAAGTTTGTGGAGTGCCCTAGCCCGAACAGTAATAGTCTTATTAAAATTATCAGCTGTAACAAATCACCACTGGAACTCACACTTAGAACCATACGTGCTCCTATCAGCCGTTGCCCTGCAACTGGGTCTCCTAAAAGTCATTGTACTGCTAGTTTCACCTGAGGCCTTTAAGAAGTGATAAGAACAGGGGTTCTCGGAGCCACTAAATCAGCTACTTTTGTATTAAAAAGACTCTTCTACAGGAGTTTTAGGCCCCCCGATCCAGCAAGGTCTTTATGCAACCCTGAAGATGCCTTTTTCACTGAGAAGGTTTGATCCTATTGCCTCAAAATGTAGCTTATCTGGAAAGTCAAAGGTGAACCAGGAGTACGTCAGCGTCCACCACCTCCCGTTTGTTCACTGCACGGGGGGGAACCGCTCCAAAGAGACACAGGAGCGGAGCAGACGGTGCCACCAGGCAGCCTTGGGTATGGACGGTAACTGCAGAGCAAAGGCCCGGTGCCCTCCAGCCGTAGCCCAGGCCATGGAGCTCATGACCTGCTCTGTTCCAGACAGGACTCTCCGGGTGGTGGCAGGTGCTGCTCTTCTGCTCTCAGCCTCTTTTTCTGGACTCCTGGGGAACGGGCTGTGGATAGCCCTCCAGCCGTAGCCCAGGCCATGGAGCTCATGACCTGCTCTGTTCCAGACAGGACTCTCCGGGTGGTGGCAGGTGCTGCTCTTCTGCTCTCAGCCTCTTTTTCTGGACTCCTGGGGAACGGGCTGTGGATCCTCAGCAAGGGCCGGAGGGAAGGACCTTGAGGGTGACCTGCTCCTCGGAAGGGGGCGCTGCTGATCCACGCACAGCTCTTCTGTTGGAAACGCGGCAGGTAGCAACCTTCTCCCGGGCAGAGGGCGACTTTGCCACTTGTCTTTGAGGAGAGTCACAGCGGCATCCCTCCAACAGAACATCGTGCAGAGGAGCTGGCGAAGGAAACGTGGTCTACACAGTACAGTACTACTCTGCCACGAGGGGTGAACTTGAGCCATAGGTAGGAACTGTGGGATGTACCCTGAGACTGTAACGTTGTGACCAAAATCAGACACACCAGCTTAAATCCTGTGTAACTTCCTTACACGAGAAACCCAAAGTATAAGTAATTTGAAGGGAAAGGTAAAAGGTAATCAGGAGGAGACAGGGAGTTGGATCTTTTGCATATGGGGAGGGGAAGGAAAAGGGGATTTTGCGTGGAGGGAGGAAGAGGGAGGGAAAGGGGAATTAAAAAGAACTAAGAGTTTTAGTGCACATACCCGCGCCCCATGATGAGTGTCATCATTATGTACTGCAAACACGTACTAATAAAAATAAACACATAATTAGGAAGAAGAACACTGTCATCTAACACTGACAGTGTGGGAAGAGACTCACCCAGGAGCCTGTGTCTTTTCCTGCCCACGGTCTCAAGCTTGGGCTCACTAAGAGCAAGTTCAGGACTCCAAGGACCAACCTAAAGAGTGAATTTGCAGTCAGGGGTCGACAAGGGACATTTGTCCACACGAGAACGGATGCACTCTGTGGCTTCAAAAATTTCAGTACCATTTAAGCAAATCGTTCTATAGCTGGCAGGAATTTACCATGGAGGAAACTTCGGATTTTCGTGAGAGGGCACGGGTGAGCATACAGTGCTCTATGGTAGGACAGGCTGCTTCTCGCCTAGCTGGGGGCCTGGATGCTGCAACAGCTAAAGCGCTCTGGATTGTGCCAGTTCCCCTTCTGTTTAGGAATTTCCTCCATTGCAAGAGAGCAGAGTTTAGTCAGCGCCTGCCGCTTAGGAACCCGCCGACACTTCTGATGTGAGTAAACACAGCTCTCAGTTAGAAACAAAACTCTCCACTGCATTTAATTATTTTTACTTTCTAAGACATTATTTCAGATTTCCCATTTCAAATAAATACATCAGTTAGACCTTAAAAATACATTTATAAGGTATTTTTATATTTATGTTTCTTTCTCAAAGTCAAAGTTAAAACATATTCTGGTTCATTCTTTTTAGTTCATGAAAATTTGCTTTTATAAGAAAGGAAGCACTATCTGACTCTAATTAAAATAAGGCCTGACTAGATTCAAGGAAACTGAATTTTCAGATATTTGAAATGCAAGTTGAATTATATTGTATTACTGTCACTACTGGAAGTAGGTTAACCAAGTGCAGCTTGTAAAAACAGAGAAAAATGATAATTAACATTGCAAAGGGAGGGGGTGAAGGGAAGGCAGGGATAAAGGGAAAAAATGAGAACCAAGACCTGTCATGTAAAGGTACAAGATCCCAATGATGAATGTAACTGTACTGTACATGTAAAACGTACCAATAAACTCAATGAGAAAAAAAAAAAAGCATTGCAAAGAGGATTTGCCCTATTCAGTCTTTAGGCTATTATTTTATGGCAGGTTTTGGGGGCACTATTCCCCCCTGAACAGCAGGGTGAGGACAGCCACTGGTTTTGCCTTTGTGGCGCTGGGCAGGGTGAGAGGTAGCCCTGGGCGGGTGTCTGCTCCAGAGACTGGCTGGGACCCAACAACTTCTGTGGGACAAAATCGCAGGGTTTGGATGTTTATTTTTTTCTTTTACATTTGGATCAATAAAACAACCAGGGTTAAAAAACATGACAACAATAGATACTAAAGGAATAGTACAGCAAATCATTAAGAAATCAGCGTCATGCAGACAAATGGCCATTACTCTGAAGGATGCCTTGAAGGGCAGGGACAGGGGTTGAATCTCGCATGTTTGTGGACGAGAATGAAGTGATGGAAACACTAATTACCCCGTCTGATCACTGCACGATATACGTGTGTGTCAGAGCATCACTTTGTACCTCATGAATATTTATAATTATTGCACCAATTAAAACAGTAAAATTTAAAAAGAATAATTATTAAGGTAGGTTTTTAAGAATTTCAGTTTAACCCTTATAGTTATGGACCAGCTGGTCCAGTGGGAACAAAAATATGATGAAGCCATTGAAGAAAGAAATCATTTCAGGTAGCTAAATTAGGTAGAGGTGGGCAGGCAGTCAGAAAGGGCCTGGGCCCAAGACAGAGTCTGCACAGAGATGAAGCAGACAAGGCCTGTGGTCGCAGGCTGAATTGATAGAGATTAGGCCCAAGATGGAGACACAATGGCTAAGCCTGTGAGTCTCCTCAGAAAGAAACAATGGCTCGAAACTGTGCTGTAATTAGCACCACCTGGTCCAATAAGCCTAAGCAACATAGTAAGCAGAAACAACTTATCAAACGTGCCGACTGATCATGATAATTGTTTGCCCCTCACTCCTCCCTCTAGACATGCCTTTGTTCTCGGTGCTATGCACCCTTGCTGTATACCTTGTATTTCTATTAGATCAATACCAGCTAAGTGACTGCTTGCACCGCCTATAGGTTGATTGTAGCTTGACCCATGGTAATCTGTGATATGAGTTTACTCTATAAAAATCTCTACATAAAGAGTCTCAGTAACAACCCACTTTTGGGACACTTCCTCTCACGGGCTTTCTCTTAATAAACTTTCCCTACTCTTAACCTCCCGTGTCCCTGGAGTCACGAGACATGAATTTGGCACATCTAGCAGGTTGGGAGTTACTTCCTTGTAACCAAATTAGTGTTCAGTATGGGAATTAAAGAGTATTTGCACAATTTTACTTCTATCCTAAAGTCTACTTCTCAGAATACCCTAGAAGCCTCAAGAAAGAGACAAACCAGAGTGTAAGACAGTCTCTGAGATGAGGCTGAAGGCTCCCTTCCCTGAACTTGGAGCTCTTCTTGCCCTGTGCCTTGTCCCAAGGGACCTTTGTGAAGTTTTCCAGTGTTAAGAGTCTGTATCTCTAAACCAGAAAAGCAGAACTGGCAAAGAATAAGTTTGTGCTAAGATGACATTTCCACTGTTCAGCCATTACCCTGGGCACCTCTAGGCTGCCGAGTGCCTCCAGTTTCCTTTCAAAGATCCTGAATATGTCTGATTATCTTGTTAATCTCTTTAGACCCATTCTCCTCTCCTGCCTCAGTTAAATTCTGTTTCTGGAGGTTGATGTGTATAGACTGTATCAGTGGTTCCTTGCTTATTTGTCTTAGGGCTAGGTTGGATCATTAGGCAACCCTTCAAGTTTGGAGGTAGTAACGAGGTCTTGCTGCTTTTAGCCCTAGGGAACTCTTCTATTCCTTTGGGTACGCTAACCTTTTATAAATCGCATCTTTATCAAATTGTCCTTAAATGATTCCAATTTGATTAGTCATCCTGCTAGAAACCGACCAATTTCCTACATGAGGAGCTCAGGGTAGGTTATGCCAGGGGAATGGAAGTATCCATGGGTTCTTCTCCAAAAGCTATGTTGGCTGACCATGGTTGAATTAGAGTGAAGTGAAAAACTTGGATTCTCCCAGAAGTACTTTTGGTACAAAATAGTCACCGAAGACTCACTGAATAAGATGCAAGAAGGAGTGAGGATAGACAGATATGGTACCATATTTGATGTACCTGTCACAGTAGCAATTGGTTTTACAGAGCCTAAATTCAAATGACAGTTTCCACGAGATGTTCATACTTCCTAGCCTCTCTTTTCAGAATTTGGGTAAATGTGGAGCTATGAAATCACCAACCATCAGGGAATCGAACGGTCCCCACATCCAAAGTCTGTTCTTCCTCTAGAATTCTTTTGATCAGCTTTCTGAAGTCCGTAGCTGTAAGAGCGAATTCTGGTTGCTTGCCTTCCTGCATTGTTCACCGATGGACAACTTCACTTTCAGTTTTGTTGGAATCAAGAGCTAGGAGGTAACTTGTGGGGCTTTTTGCTTCTGCATCATCTCTCTTAAAGAAGCCACAAGTCTCATCTCTGTGGATCTGGATCTGCAGACAGAGGAACACAAATTCCACCGAAAGCCTTGTTACAGTCTGCTTGTGAGAATTACTATATTGCTATATTATTATTATTACTATATTCAGCACAGTTTCAGCCTCTTTTCTGATGGGCCCTTAAGGAACATCCCTCTCAAAACATTCCAGTGTTTACCAGAAAACTGAAGTGTGGAAAAAGAACTGACATACATTTTAGTTCTGAAATAGAATTTGAGCAGAGGTGTTAAGTCTAGCTTGAAGAAAGATTATGAAGTGAATCCATAGATTTTTTTTTTTTTTTTTTTACTTTAGGTCTTTTAGAAAAAGTGTTAATTGTCCAATGTACTTTGACCAACATTTTGGAAGTCTTAAAAATGAGGCCGTGCCAATCAGGAAGAAGCATGAATTGTCCCTTTCTGTACCCACAGCTTCCTTTATGAAGGTCTATGAAAAAGCAGTGAGAGTATGTAGTGTGGAACAGCAGGCAATGCATGCTATAACCAAGTCAAACTTCAGTTCTTAAGGCCGTTTTTCAACTACTTTTCCCATAAAGTATTTTTAAAATAAAAAAACCCATCTCAATAAAATAATTAGGAGGAAGAGGTAACAGAAGGGAGATGTGAGAAAAGAGGAAGGAAGGTAGTCCGTGATTAACTGCATTTATTGTCAGTTTTGCATAGGAAAATGAAAATGATTCTCTATAGCTCTGTCCTAAAAAGAACCAGATTTTACCTTTGGTTCATGCCATACATCTGCACAGAGGGGTGCAGAAGTGATGTAAAGGCCCCAGGAAGTGATAATGTGTATTCTCGGCAGCTCTTCAGAGCACACCATCAGTCAGAATCTACAGTTCATTATTTCACTAGTCAGTTACAGGAGCGAGAGCTGGATTCTTTTAACAGAGCTTGCCAAGGTACAGTGGGCCCTTTCCCAGTTCAGACAGATGACCTGGGAATCAGGAGCACCTTGGTCTCTGCTTCATTGCAGGCTTAGGTTGGAAGCATGAATGAGAAACAGTCAGACGGCCTCCCATTACAAAGAGCATTTAAGAAATAATGAAATATGCTTGGGTCATAGAAACATGTCTTCACGCTTTTTGCTAATCAGATATTGAACTTTATAGAATCGTCAAGTCAATGTTTATCTGCTTCTCTCACAGTGACTTTTGAATGGGGAGTTTTTCTCATTACTGAGTAACCAATTACTTCCAATTAAATAAGAAACCATGAAGAACTCATTGGCTTATCCAGACATTAAATGTAAAAATTATTTGTACAAAATCAGCATATAAATTTCTGGAGGAAAACATGCTGTATTTCAAAAATAAACAAAAGTCCAAATTACCCATCTCTTTCTTTCCTTGGTCTTCATTGCATCACACACAACGGAAACATGCAAGGGAGAAAGACTTTGTGTGGCATTTATTGGAACAGTCATTGAGTCACTTCATCTACCAAAAAACCTCTGTTTGAATCATCATCTCTTATGTTCGTCCAGAGTTTTGAAGAAAACACAGGCCGCCATCAGAATTTGGATGGAAATTCTGAGGGCCTTACGAATCTCAGGATGTACATGACACGTGATGTTTAGTCTTAGTTCAAAGATTCATATATATTTATGGTCTTCTTCCTAAACTGATTGATTTCACCATATCCTTAAAAAGGCTGCAAACGCATCCCATACAGCTCATGTTTTGGGTGGTGCTGTAGCCAGGAAGATTGGAGAGTATTCTTGCATTTCTGTATTTACATTTTTGTATTGTATTTTCACCCCTGGAATGGCACTTAAAGACTGGCTTATGCCTGTAGGCAATTTATTGGAGACTGGTGCCTAGAATGAGTGTTTCACTGACTATTTTTTTTTAATTGCTTTAATCAGTATTTCGAGGACTTGGTCACATTTACCATGCGGGACAGCTTGGGAGAAAACCCCGCTCCCTCAGAGGGCGGAGAGCACTATGCACTTTGCACATATCCCTGTGTAATCATTTCAAGAACACAAACTCCACAGACCTGGGAATGGTGCGGGGGGAGAGGGAGAGGGAAAGGGAGAGGGCTTTTGGAAAGAGCTGTCTTGGAAAATGACAGATGTAAGATTCCAGTCCTGGACTGCCTGCCCTCAGGCCTAAGCTCATTTTCCAGAAACGACCTGCTTGTTTCCTGAGAAAAGGCCCTTTGGTCCCTGGGCTGATGGACATCGCCTGGCCGTATGTATGCGCTTACTGTATAAACTTCGTTCAGATTTCTCTCCATACATTCACATGGTAGTTGCTGACCACACTTTACCCATGTGACAGGATTAGTGCTGCTGGTCTCTCAGGTGGCCTAATGTTCCGTCTCTGATGTAACATGACTGACATGCATGTGACACAGACACGCTACCCCCTTCCTGTCTGCAAAGGCCAGGGAGGGTCTCGTCATTGTAACTAGTGTTACTCCCTTTTACCAACCAGACATCGATCCAGGGCCTGCCTCTTGCTTATTTTCAGCAATAGTTTATAATCTATGAAGCTTAGAAGAGAGGCTAGGTAGCCTGGGGTAGGTGCCTAGTCCTGCTAATTTAAAAAATTATTCGGAGAAGGTATAATTACACAAACAGGACATAGTAGAGGCACGCGGCCTGATGACACACTTACGAATCCATTTTTGCAATCAAGACAGGGTATATTCACCCCCCAGAGCTTTATCCTGCCCCTTGGGGAACCCCAGGAACTTCCACCCCTCTCTGGATCATCTTCTTTTAAGCAATTATTGACCTGTTTTTCCAGATTAGTTTGCATTTTCTAGAATTTAGTATAAGTGAAAGAGTGCACTTTTCACTCCACAGTAATTTCTTTCACTCCACATAGTTATTGCGAGAGATATCATGCTGTGTGTTCCGAAACTTCCTTGGTTGAGAAGGAGTCTAGACTGAGAAGACACTACAATTCTGGATTGCCCTATTGATGGATACTTTGATGTTTTTCTCTTCTTGGCTATTACAAACGAAGCTGCTATGGAAATTGCTCATATCTTTGAAAGGGCACGCGCTCCAACTAAATTGATCGTTAGTAGTTTCCCACATTCTCTGTAAGAGGCAAAGCACTGTTACTGCTCATTCTTACTAATAGATATCCTAGCTCTTGTGTTGAGAGAATTGATATTGAAGTACTTGTGAAACTTTAAATTATTATTTTATTTTACAAATGACCTGCAGGGAAGACAGGACAAGACCAACAGACTCACGGGGATGTCAGTCTTCTACAGAAATCTGGCCCAACAAGAAGGAAATTTCCTTCACAGGAAGTTTGCTTTACAATATCCTGAGTGTTGCTCTTAATGACCAAATGTTTTTCCTGCTCAAAAGCAAATCATTTGTTGTACTCAGGGACCAGCCTATTTTCTGGGGGACTAAAGTTCTCATGACACAATGAAAACCATTGGGGAAATGTGATCAAACTTACTTTATAAGCATCCTTGGCAGAAATAAGTATAAAACCTTACAAAAATAAACATGGGAAAAATTCATCTTTTAGGGATATAACTCCAAAAGTTTCATGTTAGAAAATTTCATCAACTAACATTTTGGTTTTCTTCTGAAAGAGATTTTTAAAATTAGTTTCTCGTTTATTGAAAGGAGGTGATAATATGCATTTGATCCGTCTCCGAACTTTTCCCATCATTTCCTTCAGGTTTAAATTAAAATTTGTTCAATGGCAGTGATTTATTCAGAAGACCTTGCCATCTATGCAAAATTTTTTCCTATCAATCACCTCTTATTGTCTTCTAATCCATCTGATTTCACATAGAATACTGCAGAATGGCATCTTGAAATGAAGAGAAACAAGTTTGCTTTGGTGCATATTAAGACTTACATCTTTCATAATGTCCACTGCGCAGGGTTGCTTCCCTCGGAGGCACATCTGTCAGAGGGGGCTGGCACCTGTGCCCTCTCCCTGCTCCAGCTACTTCACTCTCTCTCTGGCACCTCCTTGCTGTGAGATGACAGGAGCAGGCAGGGCTTGGGTGGCCCGCTCTCCCCAGGCCACACCTTATTCCTGGTTCCCAAGTCTTCCTGCTCCAGCAGTGCTTGTGCTTACCTTTGGCATATCGTCAACAAGTAGCATTTTATGACCTGCCTCTAAATGTTTAGGATGAGAACCTAAAAAGATGTAAAACTTTTGCTCAGACCCAAGCATTGGGATGCTAATGGTCACAGGTCCTCTCGTGCCAAAGCCCTGAAAATGGTCTCGCCCTGCTTTCGTGTGACGTGGTTTTATGATTTCATTTCTTTTATTTAAACTTTTCATTTAATAATTTTGAAAGGTCATACATCACTGTGATTCAGATTAAAATAATATCAAAGGTGTATTTGTAGATGTCTCCCTTCTATCCCTATCCACCCCATTCCTTCAGCCCTACTCTCCCCATAAGAACTACTCTTTATTAGGTTCACCTGTCTGCCTTGGGTAATATAATTAGTTAATATGGTCATGATATTTAGCCTTTGATAGGAAACCAGGCAATACAACACCAAGGCAATTAATTGCTACTTCTTTGGTCACTCTTGTGTTTTTCTACGAGATTGGTCAAAATAACACTGGCAAGGACAGCAGACAAGCTCTCTGCCGAGGGCATTATTTCTGACTCCCACAAGGAACGGTACAGCTCCTGAGTATCCCCTTAAAATCACCCAGAGTCATGTTCTAATTAGAGTTTCTTTATCTGAAATGTATTCAGCCCTTCAGGACTTGGCAGAGCTAAACAACTGAGGAAAAACGGACCTTATAATCCTCATGACATTGCTTTTAAAAGAGGAGAGGAAGAAAGTAATTTAAAAATTGAGAAGAGTCTGATTCTTTTACTTACCTAAATCCTAACACACGGAGTTCTTTGAATCCTGGAAGTTTCTTAAATACTTTTTGTATCTGCAGAGAAAAATAAATTTATGAAACAGTCTTTGGTTCTACTGGGTCAGATCTTATCTAACCAAAAAAGCCTAAATACTTTTGATGAGTTAGGGGAAAAAGGAAGATGGAAAATATGAAACAATGAAAGAGGTCAAACTCTTCTGTTCTCAGTTATTTCTGAAACCCAGAGAAAAGTATTTTGCTATTTATTTAGAAGCCATAATTGGGTGACTCTGACCTGATGCAATGCATACTTTACATGAAATATGACATAATTTTAAGATGGCATTTAGTGGAAACTTTATTTGACCACAGAGTGTTCCCTTGTGCAGAGCAGTATGCTATTTTATGATTATAAGTATAATTTTGTTGAATGGAGTTATATGTTTTGGAAAATATCTACACTAGAAAGGCATTCATGCATTCAATATGGCTTCTGTACCTAAATAAAATGGCAGGAAGAGATTCTAATCTAATGGACTGGATTTGTTCTTAGACTTGGCTAGACCTTGCAGTTTTTAAAAATTGCCCCTATTAATGAGGTCTGTTGTGGAAATATCTAAGACCTTGCATTTTAAAAACTGCCCCTATTAATGAGGTCTGTTGTGGAAATATCTTGCAAGTGCTACACCCAGCGACTTCCCAACCCACCCCAGCCTTGTTTCTGCCCTGGGCTCCCCAGGATGGAGGATTCTTTCTAGGTCACTGTTTCTTGCCTTTCCCCAAATCCAGCAGTATTTTCCATTCCTCACTCACAGAGTCCTGCTCCTTCCTGGCTCCTCTCCCATCTCTCACTATTCTCTCAGTCTTCTTTGATCCATCCTATTCGTGTCCTTACTGTCTAAACATAAGGAGTTGGCAGCTTTCTGCTCCATCTCCTCGCCTCCTCCTCCTTCCCCACCTCTGAAGACCAGCGCTGCCCCATCTAGCTTTCCTGTAGGAGGGCTGGGAGCCGGAAGGACCACCGGGAGGGAAGAGCCACTTAGTAGTGAAGCCTGAGCATAGGGGAAGAGGGAAAAAGGTGAGCAAGAGCTGGGCTCTGTCCACCCGTCCCTCTGTCCTCTCACCCGTTCCTCTCCTTAGAACAGTTCCATCTCCCTCCATGGCTTTAGTGATCACCTGACATAGAGCCCTGAATTCTCCGTGCAAAGGCCGCCATTTTCCTGCCCAAGCCAGGGTCATTCTCTTCCCCCCAAATTGGCCTTTCCTCCTGGCCTCTCTGACCTAGTCAAGGACAGGAGCACCTATGGTCTTTGCGGTAGGGGTGAAGCATTCCCAAATACTTCCTCTCTAGGAGCCTCAAAAACAGCCACCAATTCTTTGCTGGAACCCCACGAAGTCTTCTGCCTCTACCACATTCTGTTATTTCCATGGTTGGTTCATCTTCATTATCTTGTCTCTCGCACTGCTGAAATGAGTCTTTGGGTGTGGTGTTGGTGGAGGAGGAAGAGAAATGTTTCTTTTCCCTCTAAATTAATCATTCTATGTCTGTTGTTCCACCATTAAAAATCCCTTGATCTGTTTATCAAGATCTAGTTCTTTAAAAGGGCATTCAAGACCTTCCTGAGTTGCACCCCCCTCATCTGCTGCCCTGACGTTTGCTCTTCCTGCCGCTACTATCCCCTTGGCCAATGGTGTCCTTTAGTGACACTGAACCGACCCCCTCCCACCCACACACAATCTGCACTTCCCGGCCCCTTAGCCCAAGATGTGACACCTGTGCCCATCCCCCCCCAACAACTTCCCTTGGCCACACCCACTTCCTAAGGCTGCCGGAACATCTTGTCTACCACAGAAAGCATTTTGTTCAGCTCTAGCTTCTGGTGCAATTGTTTCTTCTTGGCTACTCTAGCTCTTGTTACAGGATACTGCACAAAGATCTGTGAAGGGCTCGTGAGTTTCCTTCACTAAGAACACGGTCCTTGGTGCAGGGAAGCATGACCTGTTTATTCGTCTTTCTCTCCCTGCCCTTATGATCCAGCAGTCTGTGATTCATATAGTAGGAACTCAGCAAATACTGTCTGAGTTGAGTGCATCTCTTTATTCTCTAAGCTTATCAACGTGCCTCCGCGTTGTCACTGCATCTAAAAATCTTGCTGACTACATTGCTGGTGCCAAGGCCCAGAGCACCGATAATCCCCAAATCGCTTATATTGGGCCTTGGACAGCAGTGTGGAATTTTTTCCCAACCAGAATGATTTACTTTCTAATTATATTTCCTTGTGCCGATATTAAAAATAGTTTTCATTTCCTGAGCATGCAGGAACTGCAGGGGTGAAGGTAGTTTAGCGTCAGTGATAAGGAGATAGTCGTGTAGGCCTGGTTTCAATATTGGTTCCACGGCTTTCTAGCTGCAAGACGGAGTTCATCGCTTCATGCCTCCGGGTCTTTGTCTCCTCAGCCAAGTGGGATAACAATGCCTATGCCGGAGGGTTGCTGGAAGGAATCACTAAGAAGTAAGGAGCGCCTGGTTCACATCTGGCAGTCAGGAATATTGTGCTCCTGATGGCCTCATTCTCTGCCTCTTCCCTGGGATGACTTGTTCTGTGAGAGCTCAGTTTCCTCTTACTGCCCCAGTGGCCACACACTATGGAACCTGACCAGGGCCGTGCCCACCTCCAGTAAGTCTTTTAAAAAAATGAATGGAGAGGGCAGGATGAGGGTTGCTAATGCGTTTCTGCGTCTCTGCCCTGATCCTGTCATGAGCTTCACAGTGAAGGACCAAGAGGTCAGCAGGCAGGCCTGAGCTGTGCATGTGCTTCCGGTCTGCTTGGCTTCCGGTCTGCTTGGCTTCCGGTGGTGAGCAGGAGTGGGCCACAGGGAAGCTTCCGGCTGTTCAAGTAGAAGCTCAGGGGCTGAAGGCTTAAGTGTGAACTGCAGAGTATGAGCAGGTGATTTAGATTCAGAATCATCCCTTTTCCAGGGTCTGTTGTCCACGTGGAAGCAGTCAGGCAGGCAGAGCGCTGCCTCCATAGAGGTTGTGGCAGCCGCATGGGTGGGGGATCAGGGCTGTACCCCAACCCTCACCCCGTCCTGGAGTGCTCCACAGCAGCAGCTCTGGTGAAAGGGATTTACTGTTTGTGCCCGCGTACTCTTTACTAACCTTTCTGTGATTGACTGAGAATCAGCTCCTCTTAGGAGGGAGTAGATAGAGGGTTGAGGGAGAAGATGACAAAAGCCTTCCATTAATTCTGCTACATAATCTTCTGGGGGATCTCCTAATCATACAACACTAACTACTAAATTGCTAATTAAGTGCCCAGTTAACCTTATTAATAATGCTAAATGCACAGGAGTCTCCCTGATTCTGCCTGAATACATGTTAGCAGGGCTATAAAAAGGCAGCTGTGTTGAGTTCCCAGGAATGTTTGCACAGGAGAAAGCATTCAGACAACAAGTACATTATTCCTTCTGACATTTGTATTAAATTGCTCATTAATTTTATTGTGGAAATTAAATTGCTTCAAATACTGTCTGTCAATTCCTGATCATGCCTGGATGGTTGTGCTAATGAAGACACTGGGCTGCTTGGATACTGATGTAGGTCTCAGTGGTCCTGCTCAGGAGCAGGACTGGGTCAGGGGGCTCTGCCTTGGAGAAAGTGACTGTGAAAAGGCAGCCGGCAGGATAATGCTAGGGGTCTTTGAAATGGGATGGGGAAAGCACACTCCCCTATGCCTATTAAGTTCCACAGAGGATAGATGGGGCAGACCCAGGTGATTATAACTAGTGCTTTCCCAGTAAATACATGGAGGAGAACAGGGAGCACAGCATAGTTATTAAGATTAAGACTTATTAAGATTAAGATTTTATGCTGGTTTGCCTGGATTGCAATCTTGGCTTGCCAGATTGTGTGTCATCATTTGGGATACTAATTAGTCTGCTTGTACCTCAGTTTCTCCACTTGTAAGAAGGAAAATAGTATTACTTATAGCATTGGGTGAAAATTAAATTAGTTAATACACAGTCTTAACAACAGTACTGGCCTGCTGTTCCTTTACATAGCTGTGAGAACGTTAGACTTGGAAAGGGATTTTGAAGTCATCTTTCCTAATTCCTAAGTGAGGAAACTAAGGCTAGAGAAAATAAGATATCCTCACGGCTAATTCTTGGCAGAAAAAGGAACTAAAAGTTGAATTTTTAAAACATTCCGATGTATTTCCATCGTGTTAGGTGCTTAGAAAATTAACAACAGGCCAGGGAAGAGTCTGTGGCTACTTACCTAATTTTGACTATATTAAGGACTTATTGCAAAGAATGTCTCAAAGAACACTTGGAAAAGTTAACGAACTATTCTTGAATTCATTTTGCTTAACAATCCATGTCTATGTACTCGCATGGCTCATAAACACTAAATGCCGAATCTTTCTCTTTGAAGTTTGTAGAAATGATGCTTTATATGTATGGACTGCAAGTTGGTGTGGGGAGGAGCTGGAGGTTCAGAATGTTTACCCATATCTCTTATCCCCAGGAGAGGAGGTGAGTAAAGAATTCTCCACCCGAGTGAGAAGCAGTCACTCTTGTCCCCTGGTCATGCTGAGAAGGTTCACACAGCCCCAGGCTACAGGGCATGTGGCTCATGCTTACAAATATCACGAGGCTCCACTTCTCAGTTGCATTTGTAGCAATTACCGTTGCCCCTTGTATTGGGCTTCTGAGATGAGGCAGTTTTCCTCTCAGAGGGAAGCTTGTAGTTCTCAGGGCTGAGGGTGGTGCACCCAGAGACGGTATCCAGACAGAAAAGGAGAGGCCAGGAAACCACACATCTGAGGGCCCGGGGGTTATGTGGTCTGCAGTGCCACCAGGGACTGGTGAGCCCAGACTGAGTAGCGGGAGCTTCATGCGACGACCTCCCCAGAATGAGATGTAGGGAGAGACATTCTAATGGAGGAGGCAGCACATGGAAAGTGAGGACAATTTACAAATAGTTTGTATTTTTGCAAGCTAAAGTGCCAGGGTGAAGAATGGAAAGGAATAGATGTAAGACAAGACTGAAAAGGAAGGGAGGGGTCTCATCACAGCACGTCGATGCTACCCTGAGTGCAGGAGTTGGATTTATCTTGAATTAAAGAACATTTGTATTCATCTAAGACACACAGGTATGATGATGGATGGAGATCATGGGAAAACTCCTTTGTTGAGTAATGCATGACATGAACAATGTAATTGCCTTCCATTTATCACCATGAAAATGTCATGTCTTTTCATTGTATCACACTGCAAAAGTGGAAATATTATGTAGAGCCAAAGCACTATGAATTTAAAATTCACATTTCAACCCATATTCTGTAGTTGGTGCCTATGTGTTCTTCTGACTTTATGCTATTCTTTTAAAATTTTAACTCCCTTTATCGACATGTAAAAGCGGACCGTGTTTAATGTATGACCTCAGTGGATTTTGGGAAAAGTATATACTCACAGATGTGTCACGTAGTGATTATTTAGACATATAGAATACACATGGCTTTCAGTTATATGAGATTTATCACTTACTAATAGTTAAAGAAAATCTAAATGCAAAGGACGTTTAAGAATGGACAAGCTGGAATGGACACTTTGTCCTAAGCATGGCTTTCAGTTATATGAGATTTATCACTTACTAATAAAGAAAATCTAAATGCAAAGGACGTTTAAGAATGGACAAGCTGGAATGGACACTTTGTCCTAACATTTTGGGACCCATTGTAGTGTTGGCTTTCTCTTTAACAATTGCAAATGGTTGCCCAGTCACAGGAGGTTGGAACTATTAGCCAAAAGGATGTATATCGTGCTGGCTGCATCCACTCACCTGCAGCCATGACTTTCCAGCCAGGCCCTGGAAAGAGGAAGACCTGAGGCTCTGCCTCGAACCTCTGGTTTGGCAGGGAGATGGTGAGCTCCACCTCCTGCTCCTGTGGGCTCTGGGCAACCGCGGTGAAGTCTGTTTCTCTGTCCTGAGTTCAAAAAGCAAAGGGTTGTTTGTTCATGTAAGCTACCAACAAATGGCAGTATTGTATAACATGCATGGATATTGTATCAAAAAGTGGACCATGCAGGCTCAAGTGCTCTTAGAACAAAAATCCTATTAATTAGAAATAGTCTCTGAACTGCAGTGAGAGACAAGGCACCCAGTCCCAGGGAGTTAACAATTCAGAGTGCTTGGGAGCATGGTCATTTTATAACTGAGGGATTTTCATGCAAAAATTCACAAACACTCATATAGACTCCTGCCCTCACCCCATACATACACACGTACATACGTACGTACGTGTGCATGTAAATGTGTTGCTGGTAAATGCTGTGTCATTGGGGTTGTGCTATGTTACACAGTGACTTTACTGGTACCCTTTGATGAAGACTGGATTACACAAAGCTGAGGTATTATTTAATATAATCCTTTTTCTTAATTTTTATTTATTTTTTTGGTACTGGGGATCCAGGCTTGTGCTTGCAAGGCAGGTGACAGAACCCCTGAGCTAACTCCCCAGCCCTATAATCCTTTTGAGAGAAGAGTCTAGACTGATTTAATGAGAACATTTGTACTTGAATTTCACATTGCAGTGAGTTAGTGAGCTTTATGAAGCCAAGAGAGAGGTTGACATTTCTCTCAGAGGGAATGGTGGCATCGGACCACCCTTGAACACATGTGGCTGAGAACTGAAGTGCTGTTACAACGATGTGGGTTCAGCCCGCATCACAGAGGACCCGTGGTCCCACTTTTCACCTGGGCAGAGGCCTCGTGGCTCTGAACTCAAATGGGTTCTCAAGAGGAAGCAAAGTGTGGAACTGGGTTGCAAACGTTCGGTTTGACAGATGTTCAGCCTTGGGTACTCAGATGATACTGGGCTATGTACGACTTTCCCCCAAAAGTAAGAAATGTGTCTGCAGAACACTGAACGAGTCTCTGGCTATGTGCATAGTCTTTTATAGTGCATTAATGCTCAAGAAGCTGAACGAGAGAGTGGACCAGGGGAAAGTGCCACGAAGATCAGAGAACAGCTGCGTGGGGCAGGCATATTTCCTCTTGTCACTGCTTTCATAGGCGTGGACAACATGGTTCCCAAATTTAGGGAGGTGTCTGAAGGTTGTGGATCCACACTTAGCAGCCTACTGATGTTTGTTTAAAAGATTTCTTTCATTAATTCAAAAAAGACCCATTGAACATCTGCATGGGTATAGCACAGTGCTGGCATTGGGAGTTCCCACGAAGCACTGAGGTACATTTTTAAAGTGTGTTACTGAGAAGTTACTCTCAGCCACCCAATATTTTCATTGTTTGTATTAAAAAACTTGATTACAGTCAGTGTTCTGTTCAGTAAATCGCTCAAACTTATCCCTCATGTCTAAACTTTAGGGCCTGTGGTCAACATTCCTCTTTCTCCGTCCATCCCTCAGTCCCAGCCCCTGTGTGAGGCATTGCGCTGTTTCATAAACTTCCTGCAGAAAAAAGTAGATTAGGTTTTCATGTTTCCCCCCAGCAGATGCCCTGTTATCTATGGGGCAAGCCTTAAACTCTTCCTGGATATTTATGGCTCTCCCTGATCTTATTCCAATCTGTTTGAACAAATTCAGTCTCACTCTTCTCAGCCCCGATTACCAGGGTGCCAGGCATCAAATACTTGCGTTAGCACCTCAGTGAGATGCTCTCCAGCACCAGTACACACACATTCTCTCTCTCTCTCTCTCTCTCTCTCTCTCTCTCTCTCTCTCTCTCTCATGCTCCCCTTACATCTTACCAATATTCCACAGTTCATCTAAAATAACATTTCCTATGACTGTCCAGGCCCTGGCTTCATCGCCTCCTTGGAACTCCTGTGGCACTGACGAACATCGAGGCCCTCGGGGTTCCCAATCACACACTCAATTGCGGTCTCCTTTTCAATTGCAAACTCTGTTGCCTCACGTAATTTTCATGCTTCCTGGAATCTCCCAAAACAAAGGCCATGGTGCCCTTTATGCACAGAGCTCTGAATGCACAGGACTAAGGATGGACCTTCTGCGGCCTGTCCCGGCTTAGCCTTCTGTCCTGGTCTACGCACCTGCCGTCTTCAATCTGAGCGCTGAGGTGCTTCGTTAGCGGTGATTATGTTCAACGGCATCATGAATTCCTCAGGCAGGAACTGCGTTCTGCTCATCCAGGGCTCTTCGGTGCCTAACCCCACTTCTGGCACATCAGTGGGTCTTGATAAACTGCTTCCTGAATGAAAGTCAAAGTGATAGGTGCAGATGGCAAAGAGGGTGCTGAGAGGAGGATGTGCTGAAGGCCAAATGCCATATTTGGGGATATTTATGTGGAGGGATGGACCCATCTTAGATTCTGAAGGAGACGGAACGCAGGGGAGGTGAGAAAAGAGAAGTCAGACAATCCATTTCGGAAATGTTAGAGTAAGTCTACATTGAATCAGAGTCAATGTTTTTGTTTTTTCCCTAACATTACTTGCAATGTTGACGAGGGAGGATTTTCAGAAAAATGCAGTACGGGGCCGAGGATTTAGCTCAGCGGTTCGGTGGCCTGCCTTGCAAGTGCAAGGACCAGAGTTCAGTCCCCGGTACCGGAAAAAAGAAAGAAAGAAAGAAAGAAAAGCACAATACGTGTATTCTCCTTTTCACAGCAATAGAGTAACCGAGCCTGCAGCCATCCGGAGTGCACAGCAGACAGTGATGTCTCACGCAGAGGGGCTGAGGCTGGACTTTGTGCTCTTGCCTTGCCACTGGCTGTGCCGTGGAGGGAGGAGGAAGGAGGGTGGGCAGGGGGACCCCGCACAGGCCAGGGCACAGTGCAGGATGGGAAGAACCACACTCTGGTTCTTCAGTCTGCCCTCCCCGGGCTGCCCCGGCCCTACCAGCATGAGAATTGTATTGAGGGCGGCATCTTCCTCCCGCAGCACTGAGTGTCTGGGCTCCAAGCTTGTTGGGAAGGCTCACGTTTCTGTTTCCGCGTTTTGATCATCAACACCACATCCTTCACAACCCTTTCATCTGGTCCCTCTTCGCTCTGAGCGGTGCCTGGTGTTCTTCTTTGCCCTAGTTTTAATTTTTGCCCAGATCGACATGGATGATTTTGATCATCTTGAAACCTACCTGGCCTATTCATGCTGAGTATGACTGAGACAAAACTTTTGTTGTCAGTCTGGGGCGACACGTCAGTGGAGAAGGCGCATTATTGGCTGCTGGATTGATTTGTTCTCATGCTTGGCCAGTGTCTGCCATACATCAGCTTCTGTTAGATAATGAGGGACGGGCCCTGCCCTCCAGAGCCTGTGATGAAATGACCTCTTGTCATTTCCCCCACCTTCTCCTAGTTTTCAACCTGTTCCCCCGCCATCCTCAGGGCAATGCGAGCAGAGCAATCTCCGATTTCCTCACAACAGGAGTGCAGCCCTGAGTGCCCTCCAAGCGCCCAGTCTACTGTTCTCCCTGGTAGCTGAGAGTATCGGAGAAGACCTGTGAAGAGCTGGAGCGACTCCGCCTTTCCTAACGTTGTAGGCTTCTTGGTATCCTTCAAGGGGCCATTGAGGGTTTCGTGGGTGTGTGTGTCATCGGGAGAGAGAGGGAAGAACCCAAGTGAGACTTTGGTAACAACTGTGGAAATTGAAGCAATCACAGACACAAGGATAAGACAAAAGGAGTTGAAATTAGATGGTCAAAATTTTATACGCCTTTTCTGGTAGTGCATCCTTTACAGATCTTAAGTGCAATCTGAATTCATTTTAAAGAGATCATATAAATATATTCTTGAAAAAGATGTAAACCTGACTTTCAACCTCAGCAAATTCTGGATTCTGGGACCCAAGTTTGGTGGGCTCTACATGGGTCATGGTTAAAAGGTTTTAATAAGTTTTTCCTTTTTTGACTAAAGGTCCCAAAGGCAAAAATTTAACTTTATTCTTCTGAATGCTTTTTAGGATATTATCCAAGACTTTAGAATTTACATTGCTTCGACATTACTGAGGCATTAGAATTTTAATCATACAATCCAAGGAACGAAAGAATATTAAGATGCTATCAATTCTCCCCCTTTCAGAACAGATAACTGTAAACCACTTCAGGTCCTAGAAAATGCTTTTATATATTTAAGGACCTCGTGGAATGGAAGTGTAGCTTCCTTTCATGGAAAGAAAAAAGTATCATTGTAATATACATGCATTACTATTTTATGATAAATTATTATTGAAACATGTTTAGGGAAATAGTATTATGACTGTTTAGTTTATATTTTGCTAGAAGTTGTTTTCTACTTTAATACTAATTAAGCAAGAACATAGACTACATTAATTTTTGAGCTTCAGAATACCAAATGTCACAGAAAATTGAATTGATCTTTCATTTTTGCATGGAAATCAGCAGTCACAAGTAATCACGTATCACTGTGCCTGTGAAGTCATTTAACAAAAAAGTTTTTTTTGGGGGGATACCAGGGATTGAACTCAGGCCCTTGTACTTGCAAGGCAGGCAGTGGAATCACTAAGCCAAACCCTCAGCCCCCTGTGAAATCATTTTATTGGGTGTGCAACTGGGTCCCAAGTGGGAGTACTTGGCAGTGGTTAATGGAGTAATCTGGGGAAGGTGTTTTTGTTAAAAAAGGATATTTATGATTTTAAACTGACACAAAATGTTGTACCTTTTTACAGGGTACCATGTGGTATACATGTATATATTACATAATGTTCAAGTTAGGGTAAATATATCTGTGTCCTCAAACATCATTTAATTGTAATTAAAATACTCAAAATCACTCTTTTAGCTATTTTTGAAGTGTACAGTAAATCATCATTTATGTCATCACCTTGCTAAGTGGTAGAACACCAAGAGGGGATCTCAGGTTAAAAACACAAATCCATGGACGTATCAGCATCTCCCAGGATGTGGCATCTACCATCTCCCTCTGCAGTTCTGCTTGAAGTACCCTGCTATGAGCAGTTGGGGTGGAGGTCTCTACGTCCTGGCCATCCCAAGACTATTACCAATTAAAATTCTTCAAGCTTTATTATTCTATGAGTAATAAGTTGATACTAAATTTTTTGTAACACCAAAAATAGTTCTAGTGTACTACAAGAACAATTTTTTGTTGTTATTATTTGAGTATCTTATTTTATTGCCTTGAAAAGATGAATTATTCAGACTATGAAACAATTATTAGAATAATTATTAGATAGACTGGGTTCATCTTCTAGTCCCCTCTGAAGAATTCTTCCTCTTTTTTCATGCCTCAGGTACCTAGTAATATTTCCTATTAAAACAATCTCAGGAAATTTATAACTGAAAAATTCAGTTGTGATAAATGTCTGACCCCCTTTAATATTCAAATATTTACATTTGAAGAACTCAAGGTTTAGCTCGAAGACAGGGGAAGTTTAATTTTTGAATTCCAAACTTATACATATAAATTCTTCTACATCTGTAAACTGATCAATACTGATGGTGGGTAGGGCTGGGGCAGAAAGTGAAGGTTGGGAGAAGAGATCATTTTCTTTGGAGCACAGGATCCCAAGTATCCTTCAATTTGCACAGTTAAGAAGATTTCTACACTTTTTCTGTATAAGATCACCACAGATGCTGAGTGTCTCGTAGGCACAGTGAAACTTGTTTTCACTGTGGTTAGGATCTGGCAGTTGTTTTTGAACTGCATTTTTAAAATAATTTAACTGCAGAAGAATCTGTGCACAAACTTCCACCTTGGGTGTTCAGGACAGTGGGGACAATAAAATTAAAGAATTTGTGTCTGGCACTCAAATATATACTAGTGATACATTTTATTATGCTATATAATTTGTCTACTGGTATCTGAATGTTTTTGTAAAGAAGAATGGGCAATAGTTTTAACTTGCTTTTTAATTTATCTTACTAAATTGAATTTGCAAAAGTTTTGGTCGGCTAAATTATGCTAATTTAAACTATTAAAATAGAAATACTATTTGTGGACAATATGGTCATTTATATAGAAGACCCTGAAAATTTCAAAAGAAGACTCTTATACCTAATAAACCAATTCATCCAAGGGACAAGATGCAAAGTCAACACACAAAAAGTTAAAAAAAAAAAATGAACCCCTTGAGAGAGAAATTAGGGAAACAAGTCCACTCAACAATAGCTTAAAAGGAAAAGAAATATCTAGAAATCAACATAACCAAGGTGAAGGAGCTCTATAATAAAAATTACAGAACACTGAAGAAAGAAATTAAAGACATTAGAAAATGAAATGACCTCCCCTGTTCAGAGATTGGCAGAACGATTATTGTTAAAATGGCGATGTTATCAGAAGTAATCTACAAATTCAATGTGAGCCATATAAAAATATAAAAAACAATTCTCAATGGGACTAGAAGAAATAATCAGAAAATTCATAGAGAAGTAAAAAAAAGAACCCACATAGCACAAGCAATCTTAAGCAAAAAGATAAAAGCTGGAGATATCATAATACCTCATTATAAATTACACTACAGAGCCATAGTAACAAAACCAGTGAGATTCACTGCCAGTGAGACACTGCCAAAAACAAAAAACAAAAAACAGTAGACCAACAGGATAGAACAGAAGACAAAGAAACAAATCTTTGTGCCTACATCATTCGATTTTTTTTTTTTTGGTATTGGGGGTTGAATCCAGGGCCTTCACAGTAAGCTACATACCCAGCCCTTTATAATTTCAGTATGCTGAGACACGGTCTCGCTAAATTACTAGGCTGATCAGGCTGGGCTTGAACTTGTCTTGGTGGCAGGTGAAAGACAAAATGCTGATGATAGGATACTTACTGGGTTCAGCTTTTTACAAAGTGTTTCCCAATTTTATACAGTAAATTCAAACTGTGATAAGGTTGGAACCACCAGTCAGAACCGAGAAAGCACAGTATAGACATCGTCTACTTCAGTTAAGGATTGTTTTTGTAAGTAACACGCGGCCATGATGACTTGAATTAAGGTTTGGAGGCAGCTGAGCTGTTGGCAGCAGGTGGCTGCAGCACGGTGTGCTCAGTGGGCTCTTCATCCGTCCTGTTACCATGATGGAAAGGAGGACAGGGAGGAAAAGCAATGATCACGGCAGATACCACACTCACATCTGTCTACACAGCAGATCTAAAGCTGAGAAAAGAGCACAGTTCCAAACATTTTTGAAATATTTTGAATTTATGTTTGTTAGTTCATGTTCATTGTATAAAACGATTCCGTTCATCGCAGGGGTTGGTCCGTGTGCATCACCCATTTCAGTTTTTTCTTTTTTACGGATCCTTCCCTCTCTTCCCTCCGCTCTTTCACTCATCTCTACTTCCCCTACCCAGTGGAAAAGGTTCCATCTCCCTAGTTCCTAAAAAAGTACACTTTAAAACTGGATTGAGCTGACGTTTTGTTATAGAAGTGGTATCAGAGTATCTTCCCTGGAAGAGGGCTTCACTCAGCCCCGTGGTCATGTGTGGCTCCAGGGCTTTCCATGAGCACCACAGCGTTGTAGGGTCACTGGGAGCCTTGCACGGCAGACAGAGCTGGTGGGGGAGTGGAGGTTCTGCTGTCTGACGATGCTTGCACTGTGTTCTTCGTCCTGTGGATCATGGGTAACAGCCTCTGTGAATGAAATACTCTTCCCAATGTCTCAGACCTTGAAGTTTGCCGATCCAGAGAATGATTAGATTTAGCTAATAAGTCTCTCTTTTTTATTAGTGTATGTTAGTAATAAAGAATAACCACCCGGTGTGGCGGTGCACTCCTGTAATCCCAACACTGGGGAGCCGAGGCAGTGAGAGACCAGCCTGGGCTACATAGTGAGTTCAAGGCCAGCCTGAACTACAGTGAGACCCTGTCTCAAAAAACCAGAAGATAAAGAAAAACCTAAAACTAAAAGTAATACAGAGCAGTGATCATTTTTATGAGTTGGTAAATATATACATTTTGATCATTTTCAATCCCTCTGCTCCTCTTTTTCTTTTCTCCCTATTCCCCTATCCTTCTTTTCTTTCTTTCTTTCTTTTTTTGGTACTGGGGATTGAACTCGGATCCTTGCGCTTGCAAGGCAGGCTACCGAACCGCTGCGCTAAATCCCTGATCCTATTCCCCTATCCTTCTTTTCTTTCTTTCTTTTTTTGGTACCGGGGATTGAACTCGGATCCTTGCGCTTGCAAGGCAGGCTACCGAACCGCTGCGCTAAATCCCTGGCCCTTCTCTTCCCTTCCCTTCCCTATTTCTAAGTCTACCTTCTAGTTTTCTCTCAGTCTCTCCTTTGTTCATTTATGTATTTATTTTTATATGTACGTATTTGTTTTAGAATTCTAAAAATATAGGTTTCTCATATAAGAGAAAACAGGTGATATTTAAGTTTTTGAGTCTGACTTACTTTGCTCAGCACGGTGGCCTCCAGCTCCATTCATTTTTCTGCATAATGGAGTTCATTCTTACCTTATGGCTGAAGAATACACCAATATGCACCTGTACCGCTTGTCCTTCTCCATTCATCGATGGATGGCAGGTAGGCTGTTCCCACAGCTCAGCTGTTATGATCACACTCCTTGAAGATGGGTATGTATGCATTGCTACAGAATACTGTCTTCAATTCTTTGAGGAATACTCCCAGAACTGGTACAACTGAATCAAGTGGTATTACTATTTTCAGTTTTGGAGGATTCTCCATATGGATTACCATAGCAGTTGTACATGTCCATCAAAAATGTAGGATTGCTTTTACCCCACATCCTCACCAACATTTGTTGTTGTTGCTGTTGTTTTTTTGTTTGTTTGTTTTTGTTTTTGGACTGGAGATCAAACTCAGGTCCTTGTGCTTGCGAGGCAGGTGGCAGAGCCATTAAGCTTAACCCTCAGCCCAACATTCACTGTTTTTTGTATTCTTTATATCTATCTTACTGGGGTGGGATGAAATTTAATATCATTTTGATTTGCATTTGCCTAATGGCTAAAGATGTGGAACAGTAAGTTGGCTATTTGTACTTTCTCTTTAGAGAATTCTCTGTTCAAATCAATAGTCCATTTATTGATGAGGCTATCTGTTCGAGTTCTTTTTATAGTCTAGATATTAATCATCCATCAGAAGAGTAACTATCAAAGATTTTCTCCCATTCTGTGGTTTGTCTCTTCACTCTATGAATTGTTTCCTGTGCTGGGAAGAAGCTTTTTCATTTGATGTAGTCCTATTTGTTGATTATTGATATGATTTCCTGTGCGGTTGGTATTTTATTCAGGCAGGAAGTTATTGCCTGTGCCTATGGCTTCCAGGATTTCCCCTAAGTTGTCTTCCAGCAGTTTCTTTCTCTGGTCTTCTATCTAGGTCTGTGGTCCATTTTGAGCTGCTTGTAGCACTGGGAGAGGTAAGGATCTAGTTTTAGTCTTCTGCGTGTCAGTATTCAGTTTTCCCAGCATTTGTTGAAGAGACTGTCTTTTCATCATCATATGTTTTTGGCCTCTTTGCCAAAAATCAGCTGGCTTTAGGTGTATTTTCTGTGTCTTGTGCTCTACCGTACTGGTCTCCATGACTGTTACTTTGCCAGTGCCATGTTTTTGTTACTGTAGCTTTGTAATATAACTTGAAATCCAGTATTGTGATGCCTCTGCTTTGGCCATTCTGAGTCTTTCCTCCTTCTATATGAATTTTAGGAATTCTTTTGTTCTGTGAAGAATATTGTTAGTATTTTGATGAGAATTTTATTGAATCTGTACATTGCTTTCTAAAATATGACCATTTTAACAATGTTGCCTCTGCCTATCCATTGACAAAGGAGGCCTTTCCATTTTCTAACATCTTCAACTTCTTTCTTTAATGTTATGTAATTTTCACTGTAGACATCCTTTGGCTTTTTGGTTCAGTTGATTCCCAGATGTTTAATTTTTTTGAAGCTATTGCAAATGGAATTGCTCTTCTGATTTCTTTCTCAGTGGGCACACTTTTGGTGTATAGGAGGACTATTGATTTTTGTGTGTTGATTCTGTATTTGGCCCCTTCATCGAATTTGTATCAGATTTAAAAGTTTTCTGGTGTTTTGAGGTCTTTTATTTGAAAAATCATGTCATTTGCAAATAGGTATAATTTGTTTTCTTCTTTTTCTATTCATATCCCAGTTACTTTTTATCTCTTTCTGATTGCTCTCGCAAAATTTCAAGTACTATATTGAATAGCAGTGGTGAGATGGAACATTTTTTTCTTATTCCTGATTTCAGAGAAAATATGTTAAATTTTTCCCTATTTAGTATGATGCGGGCTGTGAATTTGTCATATATGACGTGTACAGATTGAGGTAAAACTCTTCTATGTTTTTTCATTGTGGTTTTTTCTTTTTAATCACAAAAGTGTGTTAGATTTTGTTGAAGGCTTTCCTGCATCTATTGAGATGATCATGAGTTTTTAAATCCTTGATTTTTCTTTATGTGCTGTATTATATTTATGAATTCATATATGTTGAACTTTCCTTGCATCCTTGGGATGAAACCAACCTGGTCATAGTGAATGATCTTTTTAATGTGTTGTTGAATTGTATTTACCAGGATCTTATTGATAATTTTTGCACTATGATGTTGATCTTTACTTTTTCAGATTTTCATTGAGTTCTTGTCTGGTTTTGGTATTAGGGTAATGGTAGCTTCATAGAATAGGTTTGGAATCTTTCCTGCCCTTCCAACTGCATGAAAAGTTTTCAGGAGCATTGGTATTCGTTCTTCTCTATAGGTCTGGTAGAACTAAGCAGTGAATCCATCAAGTCCTGGACTTTTCCTGGTAGATTTTTTATTACTGTGTTAATTTCATTGAATGTTATTGGTCTTTAAAAAAATTTGTCTTGGCTCAATTTTGATAAGCCCCATGTTTCTAGGAATTTATCTTCTGAATTCTCCAATTTATCAAGAATATAAGTTTTTAAAGTAGTTTCTAATTAGTCTTCTGGATTTCAGTGGTGTCTGTTCTAATTTTGTTTTTTTTTATATGTAATTTTATTAATGAGTCTTCTTTTGATAAGTTGGCTAAGACTGTATCAATCCTGTTTATCTTTTCAAAGAACCAATTCTTTTTTTTCCATATAATGCCACTGAGCCAGTCAGTGTTTTATTTATCTTTAAAAATTTTTTCCCATTAAATTTATTGGTACATTTAAAGCAAACAATACAGTAACACTTATCATTGGGATCTTGTACCTTTACATGATGTGTCTTGATTCTCATTTTTTCCCATACCCCTGCCCTCCCTTCACCCCCTTCACCCTGCCCTATTTAGAAAGACTTTGTTTCCATTTTTCCTTTTTTCATATTTTTTCTTTTCCCTTATTTCCTTTTCCCTCCCCTTCCCACTTCCCCTTTAGACATTTTCTTCCTCTTTCACACTCTCAATTATACTATTTGAACTTTATTTACACTTTTAGTTTTTCATATCAGAGAAACTATTTGGTATTTACTCAAGTGTGTCCTATTTATTTCACTTAAGAGTATGGTCTCAATGTGCATCCATTTAGCTATGCTTCTAGTTTCTCATTCTTTATGGCTGAGTAGTACTCCATTTAATAGAAAAACCACATTTTCTTTATCCAGTCTCCATTGATGGGCAATTGGGCTGTTTCCAAGTTTTAGCTATTACGAATTATGCTGCTACAAACTGGGTGCACATATATCACTGTGATATGATTCTTTTAATTCTTTTGGAAGATACCAAGTAGAGGGATAGCTGGGTCAAATGTAACCTCTAATCCTAGTTCTTCAAGGTATCTCCATATTGAGTTTCTCAGTGGCTGTACCAATCTTCACTCCCACCAACAATGGAGAAAAGTTCCTTTCTCCCCACAGCCCAGCCAGCATTTGTTATTGGTTGATTTCTTGATAGCAGCCATTCTTTGTGGGGTGAGGTGGAATCTCAGTGTTGGTTTCATCTGCATCGCTTGAATGACCAGTGATGATGAACATTTTTTTGTATATTTATTTGCTGCTTTTACTTCTTTGTCTGAGAAGAGCCAACTCTTGAGTCATGATCTTTTTATTATTCTTTATTCTAAATTCATTAATTTGTGCTGTGATCTTCATGCTTTTTCCTCTTTCTGGTTTTAGGTTTGGTTTGTTCTTGTTTTTTGTAGGACCTTAAGATGCATCATGAAGTTATTTCTTTGGGATCACTCTTTTTCTAATGAAGGCACTCATCGCTATAAACTTCAGTCTTAGAATTAGTTTTATTTTGTCCCATAGATTTTGACGTGTTGTTTCCATTGCTATTTGATTGGAATATTTAAAAAGTTTTTCCTCTGATTTCTTCTATGGTCAATTGATTATTCAGGAGTGTAGCCTTCTATTTTCATGTGTTTTTATAGTTTCTGTGGTATCTTTTGATAGTGATTTCTAATTTCATTCCATTGTGATCTGGTAGGATACATGAGATTATTTCAATTCTTTTTATTTATTGAGGCTCACTTTATGGTCTATGTACTTCTTAAGTTTCCTTATTTATTTTTTGTTTGGTTAACTGTCTATTTGTGGTACTGGGGAATTCAAGTCACCCACTATGATTATATGTTTGTATGTCCCATTGTGTCTAGTAGTGTTTGTTTTATGAAACTGTGCACTGACATTTGGTGCACATATATTTGGTGCATATATATTTACTATTGTTTTCTCTTCATGGACATTTTGTGTCTCTTCTGAACAGTTTTGGTTTGAAGTCAATTTTGTTAGAATAGTATTCCTGCTTACTCTTTGGTTCCAGATGCTTGGAATATCATTTTCTCTCCTTTTACTTTTGGAATATGTATGTCTTCTCTTTTTATTTTTAAAAGTTTTGTACTGGGAATTGAACTTAAGACCTTGTGCTTGCCAGGCAGGCACAGTGCCACTAAGCCACATCGCCAGCTGCTCAGTCTATGTATATCTTTGCAGGTGAGGTATGTCTCTTGGGTGCAACATGTAGATTGGCCTTGTATTTTGATCTAATCTTCTGGTCTGTTTCTTTCAGTATAGAGCTAAGATTATTTACATTAAATGTTATTGAAAGGTATACATGGATTCCTGTCATTTTGCTGTTTTTATAGGGATTCACTCATTTCTGTTTTTATTCATTTACTCTGCTAATGAGATTTTATTCTTTTGTTTGGCCTCATTTTATTTTTGTCCTCATTGTGTCTGTTTAGGATTCCCTTAAGTATTTGCTGCTATACTGGCTAGGAGGTCATGAATTTCTTTAGTTTATCCTCTCGTGGGTTGACAATTATTTCTTTCAGGACTTGAAAACTTTAATCCACAGCCTTCTGCCTGAGCAGGAGGGATAACCACGTTGCAGTTCTTACCATTCAGCCTCCTGTGTACAGAAGTGGGTGGAGAGATGGGCAGAGGGATGTTCAGAAGGGTAGGGGGAAGATGCGGGAATCTTTTGAATGCTTTTGGATGAGCTCAATGGAACAAAAGGAATATCCTAGATGTATAAATTTAGCAGCAAAAGAGGTTAGAGGCAGAGACATCCATTAGGGAAATTAGAGCTGGTATTTTTCATGGACTAAGTTAATAAGGTCTTACAACAGGTTGGTGGCAGAGAGAATGAAAATAAAGTAACAAATGTGAAAGGCATTATAAGGAATTTCCAGTAATTCATATGGCCAAATTTTGTGTCTCAGTAATATTACCTTAAGATTTGTAAATTTTATAAAATGTATGTAATTGTGAGTTTAGAGTTTAGCAACACTATGTTCCTTAATTACTTTTCTTTTATTTTTCTTTCTTTTTTTCACTTTGATTTTCTTATTTTATATTCAGTTCTTGTTGAGGATATAGCTCAGTGCTTCAGTAATTTACTTTGAGAAATCCTAACACTTTAAAGAATACCATATGAGAATTCAAAATTCAGATTGCTCTCTGTGTTAAATATTTTCCTAGTGTAGCCAATAGTTCACCATAAATTCTAAAAGCCAAACTATTTTAATTGCTCTATATCTTAGAAGTGAAAATACCAATTACATACTATCATGGTGATGAATTTCTTTATTTTGGGCAAAAATGAAAATGTCTTTTTCAGTCTATAAGGTTTATCCATTTTTATTTTATATACTCATTTATCTTCAGCATAATATATGCATAAATTGCTTGTCAGAAGAACCTACACAGATCTTGGTGGCTGACATAAAATCATAAAAGTACAATAGCTTAGTCTCACTCCATTATATGATCTTTTGAAAGTCAAGAGCACGCCGCACTCTATTTTGGGTACTTACTTCTCAGGGAAGCTTCTCTGTTTTATTCTCTGCAGAAAGATAAAAAGTAATTTTACCAGGAGATAATGCCAACTGTAGAGCTAGTCTATTTTCATTCCCTTCTCCCTTCAACTTCATCTCCACCTGTATGTACAATATTATTTTGCAGGAATAAAATTCCCATGGGTCTTATCAGATATGCTGAAATATTCCTTCAACTGACCCTTCTACTGTGGAAACCGGTTACCAGGGGGCCTGCTGCACAGCCCCATGGTTTATACTTACCTGCTGACGAAGATCCAGGTGCTCCTGCGAGCTGCTAAAGTTTCTCCCAATGTCAAAGAGGCCGAAGGTCTCCTGCTGGCAGGTGCTGACCCAGTCCTGGTATTTCCCTGTGTCAGGGATGCAAACCAGAAAGGTCCGGTATGCTTCCCGTGCTGCTTCCTGGCACATTGAAATACAGAGTCGTTGGGGTGAGAGACGGCCTCACCATAGGAAAAACCCTACCCCCAAAGCATGCTTTCATAATACAGACAGGTCTTTCCTGCCTTACTTTGACACACAGTTTACAGCCCATAGAAACTAATTTATTGAGCACCTACTTTGTGCTATGGAGAAAAAGGAAAGAAAGTATGGAGTATGGAGTATGCATGTTCATGTGTAAGACTGTAGGGTAAAATAGGGCTGCTGAGTCAGATCTCACTCTAAAGGTGATTTTTGAGCAGTTTGGGAAGACAAGCCCCAAAGTTAGAGAGGAGGATGTCAGTGTGACCCCCATTTACCCATCTCTAATCTTACTGTAGCACAGTTCCCCTAGGTTGTCATTCAAGGAACAATTTTAAATAACAGTACTGACACTGAGAAAGAGTGAACTTCCTTGCAGAATAACACATCTTCTGGCTGTTTAGGTGATTTCTGATTCTTTTCTTTCAGCAAGTTAGATGAAGCTGACAATTGGACATTAAACAGGACAGATTCTGATGTGATTGTTGGCATACAATGTCAAAAGGATTTAAAGAATAAGGACATTATTACAATAAAATTTTGTTCCCATTCATTTATTGATGTAAACAAGTTTCCTCAGCATATAAGTGATATTAAGTCTAAGAATAAGGATAAAACTGATTCTAAATTCTGTCTCATCTTAGTAATGCACAATAGAAATAATGACTAAGCTGATGGGGGAGGAAACTCAAAGCATCCTCATTAATCGAGAGGGAGAAGCTCAGGAAGTTACACTTTGTTTACACTGGTGCCTTCCAAAGTCCTTTTTGTAACTTTGCATATCCCACTTTGTGTTTATAAATAAGAGTACCCATAAAAACCACTTCACCTTATATCATCCATTAATAAAAACATAAATTCTCAAATTTATATATTTATTTTAATCAGTTACATATTCAAAATTATTATAAATGCACCTGAACTCAGAAGAAATTTCTTTTTACACATAAAGCCTATAGTCATGGGAAATAAAAACATCATTTCAATGTATATACACATTTTTGTCACGGAGAAGTAGTTTGGAGCAATCAGTAACAGATTTTAAAGCATAAACATAAACTACATTGAAAGAGGACCAAGGGGAAGTGTAATGGAAAAGTGGCCGTGTGCAGAAAAAGGAGCCATGGGACATTTCCATCTCTTAAGGAGAGTTTGGTCATGTATCTGTTAGAATAATTTGATGGCTTAATAAGAATATTCAATGGCAATGTGGATTCCACTGGACATATGAGAATGGTCCAATTCTTGTTTTATTTAATATATCAACATTTACAACTCCCTAAAATTTATATCCTTTCTATTGTTTACATTTAGAATGAAAAATTTTAGATGTCGACTGGAAAGGGTGCAGGAGGGGATGTAGCTTAAAAGTCATTTCAGGGGTGTAAGTGAGACAAAAAATATAAGAAGACTTCCATATAAACAGTTTTAATATATTGATTTTTACTTCTGGAGGGATGGAAAGCAACTGGAAGCTGTAGGCAAAGGCTGATATCACCTGACGTTCTCAGGAATCCCTTGATACTGCCGTGCTGAGAAGTGGGTAGAAGGAACAAGGAGAAGCAAGGCCAGATTGGAGGTTCTTATTCCTATGCTTTACCCTTATTCTGTGTCTGGATTTCTCTAAATTTCTGTTTTCACAGGCAAAGGGAATTCCAGCTCAATAGAAGCACAAGTCCTTAACCAGCAGCAACCTGACCGGACCTTTGAGGTAACTGATCTTTTAATCCGTAACTCACAACAGGATCAGGTGCAGCCCAGCCACTCTGAATGTGCTACCTTGCTGCCTCTCAGGGTCAGCCCACACAGAAAGCAAGGGGACAACTTCACTTTAGAAAACCCATCTCTTTCTGATTGGCAGGGAGAAAGGATCACTTTCAGTGCCTTTGCTGATACCAACCATCATGCAGTCTCCAGATCTGCATTTCTTATCAAAGGTTTACATGCCATGTAAGAAGGAAATAACATCTGTCATGTGGCTGGAGAGACCGAGTCTGCACTGGGAAGTAGGAGGTGCTTGTTTCTGGTGCCTGTGTCTTCCTTGTTCTGCTTCTTTTCCCAATGCCCTTTCTCCAAGAACTTGTTCAGCTCCCATCAATATTGCCTTGAAGAAAGGCTCTGGGAGAACCTCCCTGGAAGCACAGGAAGATACTTGAAGGACTGTGTCCCCACAGCTGTGTAGTTTACAGGGACCATGTGTTAAGGGTGAACCAGAACCAGTGGATTCTCTTCAGCTTCTTTTCTGAGGTGTGTGTGTGTGTTTGTGTGTGTGTATTATCTGATGTCATTATTTCTGGCTTCCTAGGAGCTTCCCACAAACTAGGTGGCACAGAATTATTTTGTCATTGGGATCAGCAGCCCACTACCTGCTGGAGAATTCCCTATTTTTATTGAAAGAACATCCATAATCAAAGCAAAACAAAGCAGAGCAAAGCAAAACACAACTTTCTAAATTTAGAGGCATCACAGTGCTGGCAGTGGTTGGAAAACTCCTCAAAGTTGGGTTATTCTGACCTTTCAATTTACCTGCTCAGTCTCATCCTCCTCTGGCCCACTGGTAGGGTTTGGCCCAGGGATTCTAGAGAAACCAGCTCTGTGCCTCCCCCATCTTGCCCAGCACATGGAATCTGAGCACAGAGTCAATCTCTGTGCTCCGTGATCACATAGGAAGTCAGAGCACTTGGCTTAGAGGCCAGCATGGATGTGCATAATGGATGTGTGGGCCTGCACATGGTTACTGTTCACAACTGTGAAGTATTAGCTGGGACCTGAGGTGTGAAAAAGCCCAGAATGGGGCTGGCACACATTGGACAGAGAGATACACTGGGATGGGAATCTAGTCCTGTCCCAGCTCTGCTACCAACTATGTCCCTGAGCGCTTCACTTTGTGTCTTCAGATCTCACTTGATTAGATGTTGTCTAGATCAGCGCTCCTAGAACCTTAAGGCACAAAAAATTGCTTGTTGATGGTGTCAAAATGCAGATTCTGATAGTCAGTCTGGGGTTGAATATGACAGTCTGCATGTCTAATGAGCTCCCGGCTGCTGCTAAGCTGAGGTCAGCAATTGCACCAGCAAGAATTAAAGTAGTATCCATTTTTAACCTGCTCTGTATATCACATCATTGAGACAGACCTAGCCTTTGGTCTTTCATGAGGAATACAAAGCCTGATTTTTTAACGTTGTGACTGGGAGAGAGGGGAAGGGAAAGAGAGGGGCACATCATGGAATGGAATGAGGTGCGACTCTGAGGGGAACCATGCCAAAAGTAGGAAGATTGGCTGGGAGGAGGACAGAGTTCAAGCTGGGGACTCTGGAAACAAATTTGCCTTGTTTGCATTTGTGCTTTGAAATGAGTGTGCTTATGAGTCTACTGAAAAAATCAGGACACTCTCACTTGTGTTGCTTTAAGCATCAGGAAAAGAAGTAGTTCAATATTTCATTTGATTTAGGAATATTGGAGCTGTCTCCTCTGAGTTTGAAAGATCTCAACAAGACAGTGTTGAGAATGGTAAATGGTAACTCCATCAAAAGCATACTGCTTTGCATAGTTGCTTTGCAACTGGGTCTTATTCTTGTTTCTTTGTGAAGCAGTTTGTTAGACTTAAGAAATCTACACTGATGAATAGTAAAATTTTGTACCACCCAGGGGCAGCCATAAAGATAATGGACTGTCATTGCTGCAGAGAGAAAAACAGTGGTTTGTTTTGTCCAGGGAAAGAAGAAAAAAAGACACTAAAGAGCTAAAGAGCTAAGAATTAAAAACTCAAGGCTAAAAACTTTGTTTCAGCATTAGTCCCTACCACAAATACCTGCAGCAAATTATGTTTGTGAATGTTGCAAAGAATTAGAAGCTGTGCAGTCCCCACCTTGCCCACCCCCCAGCCTTGGCAGCAGACCAGTGAGAGGTGGAGCTATACAGGTGCCTGCAGCCCCCCAGAGTCACCCCCCACCCCTGTGCTCCTCTGACCTCCTGGCTGCGCTGGTACACGGATTCACACCACAGAGGCACAGGGGGTCATAAAGGCCATTGTCCTGAGCTGCGACCTTGATTTTGATTTAATTCACATGGTTAAAGGTGATACATTAATAACAACCACAAACTGTCATTTTCTAAGCAGGGCTTGATGCTTTTGTGTTGCTGATTATATCACTTAGGTTAAAGAGTTGTAATTGATCTAATCAGTTGTCCTTCCTGGTATAATGAAAGAGAGATTACTTCAGAGACATTAGAGACCTAAAACTTAAAGACCAGCTATAATAGGAAGATTGAAGTATTAACCCAGATATCAAACCAAGGACAGTGCCAACAACAAAAATAGAAATGAGAAGACATTCAAGGAAGGCGCACGCATAAACCCGGGCTGCCAGCTCACCAAAGGCAAATTCTTAGGAAAATGAGGTGGAAAAGTCTGATAATCAATCACCTGGACACCCTGAACTGATAGCACAGGAATTCACAAAACAGGTGAATGAGGCTCTACAAGAATTCAAAATGGAAATAGTTTCCCAGATAACTACAGAGATGGTGAGTAGAATGAAAGACATGATTAGATACTCTAGAAAAGAAACAGATGAAAAATAGATGAGTTCAGGACCACGATAGAAGCCATGAATGTTCAGCATAGGAAAGAAATGAAAACCATGAACACCCAACATAGGAAAGAAATGGAATCCATGAAATGGATTCAAACAGATATCCAGGAGATTAAAAACTCTATTGAAGGCTGGGGATTTAGCTCAGTGATTCTGCCACCTGCTTTGCAAGTGTAAGGACTTGAGTTTGATCCTTGGTACCAAAACAAATAAACAAACAAACATTGCTATAAACATGAGTGCACATATCTTGGGCCAGGATGTAGCTCAGTGGTTCCGTTGCCTGCCTTGCCAGCACAAGGACCCAAGTTCGATCCCCAGCACCAAAAAAAGAGAAAGCATACATAACAGACTGAGCCAATCTGAAGATAGCATATCCGATATAGAAGGCAGGATGGGGGTCAGTGATCATGAAAAGAGGGATCTCTTAAAAATAGTAAGAGACCGTAAGAAATCAATTCAACAGCTCCTAGATGATGCAAAGAAGTATAATATAAGACTGATAGGAGTCCATGAAATAGCAGGAGAAAGTACAAATGACATAAAAAATTGTTCACAGAATTAATGACAGAAAACTTCCCAAATAGAGCAAAAGAATTTGACATACAGATAAGTGAGGCATATAGGACTCCAACTAGCCATGATAAAAAAAATCTACATATAGTCATATAATAATCAAGATCCCAGAAACCTAACAGAAGAACAAAATACTACAAGCAATTAGAGAAAAGAAACAAATCACATGCAAAGGAAAGCCCATCAGAATCACAGCAGACTTTTCAACACAAACCCGCAGGTCAAAGAGAGCCTGGAGTGAGGTATTTCAAGTCCTAAAAGAAAACAATCTCCAAACTAGACTGATGTATCCTGCAAAACTCTCTTTCAAAATGAATGGTGAAATGAGATACTTCCCTGACAAAGAACACCTGAGAAACTTCAGGAATACCAAACCAGCACTCCAAACAATTCTAAATAATACCTTAGAAAAAGACAACGAAGGTCACAACTCCATGAGGCCCAATAGAGCAAATCCAGCAGGCAAGGATAGAAATTAAAGGGAGGGGGGCAAAAAACTAGAAAGAGCCAACACCAGGAAAATAACATGATGATGATAAGTCAATACATATCAGTTATAACCATCGATGTTAATGGCCTCAATTCACCAATTAAAAGAAACAGACTGGCAGAATGGAGTAACAAGCAAAATCCAGCAATATACTGTATACAAGAAATGCACCTAGTTCAGAAAGAAACTCATAGACTGAAAGTAAAAGGATAGAAAACAGTTCTCCATGTGACAGTAACCTGAAAGAAAGCAGGGGTAGCTATCTTATTCACAAAGTATATTTCAAACCAAAACTAATTAAGAGAGACAAAGAAGGTCATTAACAATCCAATTAACAATCCAAGAGGAAGAGATGACAATCATAAATGTATATGCACCAAGTACTAATGCTCCCAACTATACAAAACAAATATTAAGGGACATGAAAAACCAAATAAGCACTAATACAAATGTAGTGGGGACCTCAATACCCCACTGTTGCAAGTACACAGGTCATCTAGAAAAAAAATCAACAATGAAATATGAGTACAGAACCGAGCTTTTAAGTAATGGACTTAATGAACGTCTACAGAGTGGTCTACCCCACAAAATCAGAATATATATTCTTTTCAGCTGCACATGGCTCATTCTCCAAAATAGACCACATATTAGCTTGTAGAATATGTTTAAGTAAATGCAAAGGAATTAAGTTATCCCATGTATATTATCAGACCGTAGTGCAATTAAACTGGGGAGCAATAGCATGAGAAACCACAAGAACTTCACAGACACATGGGAATTGAATAACACTCCCTGAACAAGCAATGGGTCACAAGGAAATTAAAGAAGAAATTAGACAGTTTTTACATATAAATCATAATGCCAATACAACATATGGGAATCTATGGGAGACGATGAAAGCAGTTCTGCGAGGGAAATTTATAGTAGTGAATGCTCACACTAGGAAAACAGAGGGAGCTCAAATAAATAACCTAATGATGAATCTTAAGCTCCTAGAAAAAGAAGAGCAAGACAAACCCAAAGCTCATACAAGGGAGGAAATTATGAAGGTCAGAGAAGAAATTAATGCAATGGAGACTAAGAACGACACAAAAAAATCAATGAATTGAAGAGTTGCTTTTTTGAAAGAATAAATGAAACTGATAAAACTTTAGCCAACCTTGTCAAAAAAAAAAAGGAAAGAAAAGTCTAAAATCCAAGCAATTCGGAATGAAAAAGATGAAGTAACAACAGATCCAGTAGAAATCCAGAGGATCATGAATACCTGCTTCAAGAACCTGTACTCTAATAAAATGGAAAACACAGAAGAAATGGACAGATTTCTAGACACATAAAAATTACCAAAGTTGAATGAAGAAGATACAAAAATTCAAAATACTCCAATTACAATCAATGAAATTGAAAACATAATTAAAAATTTACCAACAAAGAAAAGCCTGGGTCCTGATGGCTTCATCGCTGAATTCTACAACATTTAGAAAAGAACTATAGACCTACTTTTTGAACTTTTCAATGAAATTAAAAGGGAAGCAATACTTCCAAGTTCATTCCTAGAAGAGAGTGTTACTTTGATTCTAAAATCAGGGAAAGACCCAACCAAAAAAGAGAACTATAGGCCAATCTCCCTAATGAACCTAGATGAAAAAATCCTCAATTAGATACTGGCAAACAGAATACAGAGGGTCATCAAGAAGATCATACACTCTGACCAAGTTGGATTTATTCCAGGGTTGCAAGGATGGCTCAGCATACGTAAGTCAATAAATGTAATACATTATATTAACAGAGTCAAGGACAAAAACCATATGATCATCTCAATAGATGCAGAAAAGACATCTGACAAGATTCAACACCCATGCATGATTAAAAACCCTGCAGAAATCTGGAACAGATGGTCTTTATCTTAACTTGATAAGGGCTATCTATAAAAAATGAATAGCCAACACAATACTAAATGGTCAAAACCCGAAAACCTTCACATTAAAATCAGGAAAAAGACAAGGATGTCCACTATCACCACTTCTATTGGTTTTGGAAACATTAGCCACAGCAATTGGACAAGAGAAGGAAATAAAACAACAAAGATAGGAAAGGAAGAAGTTAAACTGTCATTATTTGCTGACAATATGATTCTCTGCATAGAAGACCCAAAAAACTTGCCAAAAGACTTCTAGACTTGATTGACAGATTCAGTAGAGTATCTGGATACACTCAAAACTCATTAGCCTTCTTGTACACAATAAAAGCCTCCCTAAGAGAGAAATCAGGGAAACAATCCTTTTCTCAATAGAATAAAAAAAGAAATATCTAGGAATCAATCTAATAAAGGAGTCAAAAGACCTCTACATTGAGAAGTACAACACTCTGATAAAAAAGAGATCAAAGAGGATATAAGAAAATTGAAAGATATCCCTCATTCCTGGGTAGGAAGAATCAATATAATGAAAATGGCCATACTTCCAAAACTGCTAAACAGATTCAATGCAATCCTGATTTAAATTCCAACAGTATATTTCACAGAACTAGAGAAAAACAATCCAAAAATTCATTTGGAACCAGAATAGACCTAGAATAGCTAAGGCCATTCTAGGCAACAGAAACATGGCAGGGGGTATCACAATCCCCAATTTGAAACTATATTACAAAGCCACTGTATTAAAAACAGCATGGTACTGGCAAAGAAACAGACCCAAGGATCAGTGGAATAGATTAGAAGCTGCAGAAACAACTCCAGATATACTTAGCTATCTCATCTTTGACAAAGGAGCCAACCATCCTCACTGGAGGAAAGATAGCTTCTTTAATAAATGGTGTTGGAAAAAAGTGGATTTCAGCTTGGCAAAGATTAAAACTAGACCCTTATCTTTCACCATGCATTAAATTAAAATCCAAATGGATTAAAGATTTAAATATTAAAAGAGAAACACTAAACTTGCTGGAAGATAAGCTAGGTAGAACTCTTGAAGACATTAGCATAGGAAAAGACTATGAACAAATCCTTAGCAGAGTGGGAACTAGCACAAAGAATCAACAACTGGGATCTCTCTCTCTCTCTCTCTCTCTCTCTCTCTCTCTCTCTCTCTTTAAAGCTTCTGCACTGCATGAGAAACCACAAACAGAGATAACAGACAACCTAAAATGTGGGAAAAATTTTTACCAGCTGTTTCTCAGACAAAGGTCTACTATCTAGAATATATAAATAACTAAAAAAAAATCAGGCCCCCCAAATATAAAGACTGATTAAAAAATTCACATCTGAAATGAACGGATATTTCTCAGACAAAGAAGCAAAAGCAGCAAATAAACATATGAAAAAATGTTCAACATCACTGGTCACCTGAGAGATACAGATGAAAACAACACTGAGATTGCATCTCTCCCCAGAAAAAATGGCTGCTATCAAGAAATCAACCAGTAACAAATGCTGGTATGTTTGTGGGGAGAAAGGAACCCTTCTCCATTGTTGGTGGGAGTGCAGGCTGGTGCAACCACTGTGGAAATCAATATGGAGATAACTTAAACAAGTAGGATTAGATGTCCCATTTGACCCAGCCATCCCCCTGCTTCGTATCTTCCTAAAAGATTTAAAAGAGTCATACCACAGTGATATATGTGCACCCATGTTTATAGTAGCACAGTTTGTAATAGCTAAAACCTGGAAACAGCCCGATTGCCCATCAACTGGAGACTGCATGAAGAAGATGTGTTTTTTTAAAAAATGAAATGGTGGGCTAGGGATTTAGTTCAGCAGTTCTGCCACCTGCCTTGCAAGCACAAGGACCCAAGCTCGATCCCCAGTATCAAAAAAAAAAAGGAGTACTACTCAGCCACAAGGAATGAGAAACTAGAGACATTTATAGCTAAGTGCATGCACACACTCTTAAGTGAAATTAATAAGGCCACATGTGTAAGTACTGTATAGTCTCTCTGGTGTGATAAACTAAAAGTGTAAATAAGCATCAAAATATATAATTAATATTGTGTAAATAGGAAGCAAAGGTCTAAAGGGGTAGAGGAAGTGAGAGGGGTAGGGGAAAGGTAAGAAGGGAAAGGAAAAAATAAGAGAAAAAGAAAAAAATGGAAACAAATTCTTTGTAAATAGGGAAGGGTGGAGGGGGTGAAGGAAGGCCAGGGGAATGGAGGAAAAAAAAAGAACCAAGATACAGCATGTGAAGGTGCAAGATCCAATGATGAATGTCACTGTACTGTATACCTAAAAAGTACCAATAGGCCTGGCATGGTGGCACATGCCTGTAATCCCAGCACTCGGGAGGCTGAGGCAGGAGGATCACCGTGAGTTTGAGACCAGCCTGGGCTACACAGTGAGTTCCAGGTCAGTCTCAAGTACATGGTGAGACTCTGTTTAAAAAAAAAAAGTACAATAATAATAAAAAAGAGAATTAGAAGCTGCATGAAAATATTTAGCAACAGTAGTTATTTCAAGGTGATACATGTGCTATATCTATTTGTATTTTCATAGATTTATCTGAGAACAAACAGTAGAGAATGTACCCATGTCCTTATCCAATCAGTGAGTAGATAAATTCAACTGAATAATTCACACACCACTGTCTTTTCCTTTCACTCCCGCAGAATGGGCTCTGTGCCTTCTGTGTCCATAGCTGGACTGGCACTTACTGAGAACTGCTTTGTGGAGATGCTATGCCAAGACCGCAGAACCTTAGTACAGGACACTTCTTTGCTATAACTAGAGGTCCTTTGATGGATTTAATACTGCTCATTTTCCTATGGGTGCAAATTCTATCAGAGAACTTCTTTTTAAATGTTCACTTAAAATGACACACACGAGGAAAATAAAGCTCGATATTTTTGAGATGATGAGTTAATAACGCTTCTGAAACCCAGCAAGAATGCCTCAATTAACCCAGTGCACATCTTAAAGGTGCAGACATCCAAGAGTTTTCCTGGCTGTCAGTGTCGCAGTCAGTTCTCATGGTCAGAATGCACAGGCGAAGGCTGGACCAGCTTGCTCTAGACAGGGGACTTTAAGTACTGCAAGGAGGCTCCACGTTTTGGAACAGGTAGTCTGATCGGGTAGAAGTCAGTAAGCCCTGCAACTTTCTCAGCTGCGATGGACTGGACTTAGGCTTCAGAGAGAAAAGAAACTCTGCACCACCTGCAGCCACCTGGAGACTTTAGCAGAGCTACAAAGATTTTGTTTTTTTTCCTTTCAAAGAGGAAGCCGTGGGAAGTTTTTCATCCATACCAAGTGGATCCAAAGGAAAGCCACGGAGCGCTGTGGTGTGATTTAATTCTTTACCAATTTCCGGGAATGCTGTGCGAATCCTGTTACTCTGTCTTGGGGATGCAAACTACATTTGGCCTCTGCAGGAAATCACAGTAACACCCCTGTGTTCTATCTTGATAACCCCCTTCCTTTGTTGCTCTTTGGCACTCCAACCTGCTACCAAGTCCCTAAACTTCAGAGCCTTCTTTGCAATAAATGACCTAAAATTATTAGGGAGGGAAGGAGGGAGGGAGAGAGATGGGGGGGAATCTAGATTGTAAAGTTGCTTTGAAAAACGAAATCGAGTTATGAATCAACTTGCTCAGATTACTGATGTTGCCATAATCCTGCATTTTTTAATCTCATAAGGACACCATTAAAATTCCATATTGGGCTTTGTTAAAAACAAAGCAAAGAGGCAAAACCGGTGTTTCAAGTCTTTTGGGTGACTTGTCAGATGCTCTAATTGCTCAGTATTGCGCAGATACAAGGAGAGATCAAAATGTACAGTGAACACTTAATTTTTAGAAATTGATCGCAGTACAAGCTATGCTACCATTAACCTTGCTTAAGATACTGGAACACACTTATGCCATGGTCCTCGCCGCTTTCTGAAGTGGTTCTGGAAGTCTGCTTGGATGCGCGTCTTTATGAGATGCGATAAAAACACAGTGAACGCTGCTGCCGAGTGCCATCTGAAGGAAAGGCGGGCTCCTGAAAACGTGGCAGAGCGTCCTCATCCCTTACTCCTTGGATCTGGCACCAGGCAACTGTTGATGTTTCCCCACTGTCAAAATCACTATGAAAGGTAAATGCTTTGAATCAATTCAGGACATTGAGGCAGCTACAACAGTGCAACTAAAGAGGCTCACGAAGGAGGACTTCCAGGAGTTTCTTCGGAGGATGGCAAGAGTAACGGGATAAGTGTGTTTGAAGTGAGGGAATTTTTTGAGGGCGATTAATGGCAATGTGTTTTTTTCTGCAGTAAATACATTTATAGAAAATGACAGTCTCCGGTGTCTGACTATATCTCTTTATTTTGAGGGCACAAGCTGATATGAACATAGTTGTGCATGCTGATGGCTCACTGCACTTAGATTCACTGCTGATTTTTATACCTTTTGTAGCTGAGGGACCCTGTGAATGTGGGGCAGAGAACAGCCTACGGATGAATCAGAGAGAAGGGGTGAAGATGGTGAAGGGCTCAACAGGTCTCATCTCAGTTCGTACCTCTCCATCTGTAGAAAGCTTGAACACTTGCTAAAAGCTGTTTCAGGGACTCCTGTGGGCAGACATTCACCTCAGCTGGGACCAGTGCCGATCTTTTCGTTCTAAGTTTCGCCAAATCGAATATTTGTCTCATGGTTGACACTTTCTGCATTTTTGCAGCACTTTCAGGTGTTTCGAGTCTTGGGACATTGCCTGTGTCTTTGGTTTCCGAACGGTGTACTTTAATGGAGATATCTGTAAAAGAAAGATTGATCTCTCATGAATATATGCATTTATGTGATACGTGTACTACACATGGATAAATGAATAAAATAATCTAAAAATTACAGCCCTCTGGTTTATGAAACTTCTACTCTGCTGCAACTGCCAACTATAATGTTCCAATGACAAAATACTTTTAGAAAGAAGAGAATAGTGTAATCATCTGATCAAGTATGTTTTTAAAAATCCCCACATCTCAAATCATCTTGCGTTTCGGGTCTGACAAATATTGAAACCATTTCCCACACACGTCTCTGAGAATCGCTCTCCGCTTAGCACTCACACCTCCCAGGAGAGCCTCCTCTCGGTAGACATTGTAATTCAAGTTGGGAATGATAGAGCATCCACGTACTCAGAGGCACGCGCTTGATGAGGAAGCCTAGTGCTTCTGAAACCCCAGGAGAAGGAAAAATACAGCAAAACAACCTCCCTGCGGATTAAGGGCAGCTCTCGGATTTCTATGTGACGGGGCTCGGAGAAGCAGTGGTCTGACTGAAAGCGAGTCGCAGCAACTTCGGGTCTGAGTGGTTTTTGCAGAGCAAGCTTGAGATTTTATGAAAGGTGTCGGGAGGAAGGACAAAGAGCCCCCTTCCTGTGCCGTCTCACTCAGCCACACAGCTGTCTGCTACCGAGGGGATCAGATTTCACGTTTAACCTTCTGGGCCCCTCATAATAACAGCACACGTTCCCTGAACACCCTTTTTATTTTGAAATGTTCTGTACATTTTATTTTGCATCATTCTCACCACAGTGTACATGCTACGCTCCTTTTCTCAGTTTGCCCTGCCAGTGGGTGCTGAGGCTTGCAGGTAGCAGAATGTGTTACTGAGTGGGGGGGTCAGGGCTTGATTCTTTCCCACTTCATCTCTTCCTTGTATCTATTCTGTCAGGTGAGAAGGGAACTGCTGCTAAACAGTGGTTACTCACCGTAAGCCGGCCGCTCTGTGGCCGCAGAGCCTGACAGCACGTGGTTATAGAGATTCCTGTTGTACCACGGGAGGCTCTTGAAGTCACATCGTCCGAAATGTGGCATGGATAAGACCATCAAGCAGAGATCGGAGCCAGCCAGCTGCAGAGCAATTCAAACCCTGTCCCAGAGCGTGCAAGTTCCTTCTTTGTCAGGGTGAGCAGAGTCCTGCAGGGAGCAGCATTTTCCGTCGCTTAGAGCAGACTCCAGGATCTACTGAAATGGGAGGCGGTTAATTCTTGGGAAAGACTCTTCAGGAGGGCAGGATGGCGAGAGATTAATGGCTCACCTAATGGATACTACTCCATTAAATCGCAGTCCCTGGGTAGAGCACAGGCATAAGCACTTGGGTGAGATCCTCTGGCGATTCCAACACACAGACAAGTTGGCAGTCACTGGTGTGAGTCTGGAAGGATGCTGGAGTCAAATAAGGCCTTTCGAACCAGTTTACACAGCAAGGAAGCCATTGCCGCAGGACAGGGCCCCAAGTCAGCTGTACTGGATCATTCTTGTGCTGGAGGCAGAGGCAGGGTAAAGCGAAAGGGGCCCGTTTACCCCTGGGGCATGTGTGAGAGCGGCAGGAGCTGGGGACCTTCTCTCAGTGCCACCGTAGGGAGTGAATGTGAACTTTACTCACAACTTTATAACTTTTTGAACACTTTATAAGTACAGTCATATTGTAATAGTAAAAATTAACTTTCTGAGATTATATTTTGATTGCCACTTAGGATGGAAAACAAGCATGTCAGATAGTTTTAGGCCTACCTGGTGTGGCACAGACCACACTCAGGGGAACTGTCCTCAATTTCTCTGTGCTTCTCCATCCTCCTCAGGGTACTCGTGGTGTGGGGCAGTTCTGCTGTCGCCCTGATCCTGCAATCCCCTTGTCACCGTCTGCTTCTCTTGGGTTTGGGACTACGTTTGCCATTTCATGTTACGCTCCACAGAACTCTCAGCCGGGAGAGAGTATTTCTCTCCGCCTGGCTCTAGGGGCCCCGTCTCTGTCTCGGAATTTCCTCCAGGTGGGTCCTGCTGGACTTCTGCATTGGCTCACGTCAGGCTTGTTCCTGCAGATCTTGTTTGTCTCAGGTTTTTAGATTCCGTCCTGTCAGGGTGGGTGCACAAGGGGGTGAGAAGGTCACAGAGCTGCCCTGTTTCCCAGCATTCAAACAAACTCTCGTTTGTCCCCTTTTTCCTGTTCAGGTCAGACTCTCTTTAGTCCCCACATGGCCACATGCCCTGGCAGCATGAATGCTGGTCACAATCAATCTTCCTCAGATCTCCAAGTTTATGGCTACCTCCCTTTCACTCTTAATTGCGTCTGTTTGGAAAACGAATTGTAAGACCATCTGGTCTTAAGTACCTCACTGTTAGAAGAGACAGAAGAGAAATACGCTCCAAAGGGCTGCTTCTCCCCTCTAGGGAGCCCATTGTTTCAATTTTTAAAACATATTTCTGCTTAGACAATTCTTCCCTTTGGGCTGCAAGTCACTTTCTAGTAACTTCCACACATTACTCCTCCTGTATCAGTGCAGTGAAGACCAAGCTAGAGGCACCTCCATAAACAGTCTCTTGCAGCTTCGCTATTGTCGGTAGCTCTCTAATGTTGGCTCAACACTCTGCTCCTTCCTCCGGCTTCTCGTAGCCCACGAGCCCTAGATACACCTCTGCTACCAAAAGCCCACCGTGGGGCATTCCCTGGTGATCAGAATCTCTCATTGGTGCCCTGGCCCGTTATTTCTAGAGAAGAAGAAGGCAAGGCTTCTGAGATCAGGGACCCAGGCTTACCTCAGTCCAGGGAGAGGAGAGGGCAGGCCACACCGACGGAGTCGGTTATATCTCTCTCAAGGCTTTCAAATAAAACAAAACAAAAAACAGAAAAGGAAGACAGGGATTGCAGCAGACAATGTTACAGATTTCGATGAACTAAAAAGAATTGATATTTGCAAGTGCTGAAGAAGATGCTCTTGGTTAAATCAATTAGATTGGATTAGATGCTATTCTCCAGGTCTACATAGATGGCGGTGTTGGTGTTGAACTGAAATTTATCTCCTTAGGGTGCATTTTCACGAGTTTGGTATTTTTGGGTTATATAAGTATTTGGAAAAAGTAGGTAAAATTTAATGAGAATGAATTGATAGTCAGAAGGTCTGCCATGAAAGTAGGGCATGTTTATTAGAAGATGGAAATATTTGGGTCTGTAAATATTTCTCCAGAAGGACGACAAAATGTGAGTCTAACCCTCACAAGAGCGACTTGGCCACCAACCTTAACCGTCTCTGAAGGAAGTGCAAGGTCACAGGACAGGAAAAGGACAAAGTGATTTCAAGAAAAAACAAGCTTACAAGCCACCTTTTCCAGAGTAAAAGAATGCTAGGACAAGGAAATACAGTATGCATTTGGAAACAGTGTGCCACTTTATGATTTTAAATTGCAAGGTAAATGCCAGAAAAACAAGCCTTAAATCAATAATTTTGGGAAATGGTCACATCACTGAAAAAAGAAGAGACAAAAATACAAACGAAGACATTAGAACAGTCAAAGCTTCTAGATGCAGATGAGGAACAGCTGTAATATTCCTAGTGCCTACTTTCTGAATTTAACTTTATTCATTATTTCTCAGAGCCAAAGGTGGCGGCCACACAAATCAAGTGTCACTCCACTATTTAAGATATTTGAATGGTTCCGCTTACTCATTGCATAACCTGGGTCTGCTTCGCAGCCAGCTGCATCCTGTGTTTCTTCATCTGTGAAATGGGGACGCTGGCTCCGTCCCTGAGAGCACTTCTGTGACATGAAGCGAAGCATCTCAGGAGCAGCCGAAAACCAGGGCTGCACAGTGTGAGTGCGCAGTGAGAGCCCGCGTCGGAGAACCCGGCACCCACTTCCTGTTGCTGCCTGTCCCTCGGGATACGACCTTTCCCAGGGCTCCTCAGTCCTCGCTCGCTCACGCCCACGCTGGGCCCTGACGTCTTCCTCCTGTCCACGCAGCCAGCACCTGTTCGCTCTCTCACGGCAGAGGCTCCTTCTCTTCTTTCTCCTGTTCACTCGCGGCCTGGCTCAAGTGCTGCTTTCTCTTCCGAGTTTTTTCAGCTCCCATATTCAGGATTCACTCATGGCTTCTTCATGGCCTGCTGCGTCTCCTGTCTCTGCAGCACTCACTGAGTCCCCAAGCACCGGCTGTGCCTCAGGCCCTTTACAGCGATTAGTTAATTCCAGTAGAGTCGATGAACCGGTCATGGGACTGATGTTGCAGAGGTCACTTTTTCTGGCTTTGCATAATAATTAGTTTTAAATATATGAGTCTTTCCCAAATAGCTTTGGGTCTATATTTTAGCTCCAGCCTCCTCTCCCCAGTTAACCTGGATTCTTGTTTAGCATGTACAATGTTTTCTACATGATACACACACACACACACACACACACATATATACATATATATATACACATATAAATCAAAAGAATAAGTGAAAAATGCTTGGAGAAATATTAATGGAACTTTTATGATATATGTGTGACTTAGACTTAATTTTAAAACCATTAGACCACGAAAAATAGTTTCACATGTCTTACAAAGTCCTCTTTCAATTTCTGCCCCCTGAAGCTTGGTACATGCTACACTATTAAAGATAATATCCCAAGTACAAGACAAAAAATTCTCTTGTGTGAACACTGAAAGAACAAAAAGGAAACGTCTCATATATATAGAAAGTATGTTTTACTAAAATCTACATTCCCAGATACTTCAGGTGTACCTACGAAAAGATGAAAAATGGCATCCATTGAAAATGTCGTATCAGTGCGGGAGGATGTCAGTATCGTTTGGCCCTTGAGATAACAAGTCACACGGTCCCTGGTCCTTGGCCAAACCACAGACACAGTTAAATCCTTACCCTCCGCCGCTCTCCCCTACATCCTTGCCGCTGTGTGTGACTGGAGTTAAGCCCTAGGACTTGCTTTACCTTTGCCATCCTTACAGAGTTCCACTGCTCACAGCACTCACACTGCCCGGTTCCCACTGCTCTGGGGAGCTACACACAACTGTCCTTCAGTGTCCTGTGCCTTCTCGCTGGGGTTTTCACTCAGGTAATGTCTTGGCTTCCCATTGCCTGAGAACAAGCGGAGCAGCTGCTCTCCCTTGGGGACTGTCCCTCATGGGCTGGATTCCACCCTTTCTCACCTCTCAGGGGCTGACTTTCGGACACTTTCCTCTCACGTTCTCACAGCATTGCTTTTCCTCCTTTTTCTGGATTATTCCTGTGTGCACACAGACATGCCCTTACTTTTCCTTCTGATGGAAGCAAACAGACAGAAAAACTATTTTGCTACCATGTTTCCTCCAGCTATTCAATCAATTTTCTATTCTCACGTACAGCAAAACTCCCTGAAAGATCTGCTTTTTAACTTCTTTTTCAGAACGCAAAAGTATGTCACGTGAGTGAAGACTTCCGTGGTATCACATGCATAGCTACTGACTTGCGTCTTCTCTTGCGTGCATGCGCTCTCTCTCTCTCTCTTTCCCTCTCTTATCTCATTCTCTTTTAACTTCATTTTTTGGCCAAACTCCCAGAGTCTGTTGCATTCACCATGTTAAACATAAGACGTGCTGCCATTTAGCATGTACTGCAGTATTCTCTCCTAACTTGGGGTGGGAGATGGATTCAGAGATCACTAGTGGATGCCTGAAGCCTTTGACAGTACCAAAGCCTCATACACACAAATTTGACACCTTTCCCATCTTAACTAAGCACTGATATGCTTGTGTCTGGAACTGCTGCTGTGTGAGGCGACAGCAAAACCAGCATGACTTTTTCTTTGCAATTTCGTGGCTAGAAGATTGATTCTTATTGTAGATCACAGCAACTTCAGAACTAGTGTCTTTTTCCTCTCTTAAGTCGAGAACTTTTACTTTGTAAGTGGAAGTACGTTATGCCTTCTGTTTGGTATATCACTACTCTGGCACTTGGGCCCTAGGTTACTTTAACATAAGCACAGCAAAACTGCGATAGTTGATCTAATACTCAGGATGGCTCCCATGTGCCAAGTGGGTGGGCAGGAATGCGGTGTGGATGGCTGGATAACGGCAGAATGAGGTCCCAGGCCAGTGGAGCCGGGGAGGGTGAGGTTTCTCCATGCTACTCCGAATCATACACACTTAAAACTTATGCTGATTACCGGAATTTTCCATTTAATGTTTTTGAACTGTGGGCACCTATACATTACAGAAACCATGGAAAGCAAAAACTGTGAGCAACAGAGACTAAACTTACTGAAACAGTGTTGTAAAGTGCCAGTGATCACGGCTATGATATGATATGGACAGTTGTGGATGGGGGTGGCCGCAAGTGTGGAGATTGCATAGAGAAGAGAGAATTTAAGGAAGGGCTGGGACTTAGTATTGTAGGACAGACTCCTCTCAAGCTGGGAGCATCTCGTGAGAGGTCTGATGGACAGTAAATGTTGAGGTGCGCAGGAAGGACGATAGCGTGTATAAGGGAGGGCTATGTCCAGGAACTAAGGAAAATGACCCCTTCTGAAGGCTTTAGCTATGGGGGTATTTTTCTCCTTTCTTTAGCCACCACTCTCACCTGGAGCTCACATAGATTCTGAAAAGCAGTGTAGCTATAAGTATGGGAAATTTGAAATATATAGAAAAGGAAATTAAAGAAACTGTCCAATCACAATCTTTAAACAATAAACAAAGGGTCAAAAGCCTAGCAATTCAGAGCTGCTACTCCTGTGCTTGGTCAGATTTAAATTTCTCATAGGATAAAGAATGTTTCCATGTAGTGTTTGCATTCATGGCTTGTTTGAACTCCTCACCAAACTCTTGCTCTTAGAGGAACATCTTTTTAGCCATCTGTCACCACAGGCTTACAGTATACGCTTCCCACACACATGGCGTGACAACGGCAGACAACAGGGGCTGGAAAGCCCGGCCTCCCTGGTGGAAGTACTTAGAAAACCCATTACGTTCTCCCCGGGGAAAGGCCTCCCGGTCTTAATGAATGAACGGATGGGAGCAGAGGCAAAACTTCCTGGAATTGCTACAGAACAAAATTTATTTGAAGATCAGCACTCCACAGAGACCAAGGAGATAACATTTCAAGTCCAAAACAATGAGTGAAAATCGTTAGGAATAATAATTTAATTTTGCACATTTTCTAGCCCTGTTTTAAAAAAGGGAGGAGGCTATGGCCTTGGTACAAGTACTCTGCCAGTCTGTTCTCCATTGTACCTGGCTCTCCCCCTACCTTAATGAATTCTTAATTATACACCTGAAATTTTTTTCCAAAGGGCAAAGGCAATTAAATATATGCCGTGCTTAACATAGCTGAATATGCATCAACAAATTATGCAGATTTTATGAACACCTTCTTCAATGCTGTCACAAAATTGCATAGGTAATAGGCACTCTGTTTTCTGGATGACCAAGTGGAGAGAACACAGCTTGGTTTTCCACCTGTCCTCCTACACCCACTTTCCAATAAACTCACACCGTGCCAACCCTAATCTGTGTCCTGAACTTAAAAATGCGTGGGGATAAGTGACGAAAGAGGACAACAGAAGTGTAGGAAATTTTCAGTCATTTCCTTTAATGAATGATGTAGTCACTAAACATTCACAATAGTCAGGGTGCAGGCAGATTATCAATTATGCAAGGAGTAGATGCTACTTCTTTTCCCTTTGAAGCTTTTGGAAATTACATTCTCTGCAGCTTTTCTTACCTTCAAAAATGGTATCTGTTCAACAACAGACCCCCTGTCCCCTGCCATAAAATCAAAATCAGCAGTCCTTTTTTTTGTACCTGGGATTGAACTTGGGTCCTTAAGCTTGCAAGGCAGGTGGCAGCACCACTGAGCTAAATCCCTGGCCCAGCGGTCCTTTTTTTAAAAAAAAAAATAATTAAGTGGTCTCATTATCTCTGTCTTCACACAAACCAGGCTTAGTCATTAACTTGCTATGTCAGAAGGACAAAGGTTAGCATCTTGGTAAACTATTATAAGAAGTAGAGGTTGCTAGTCTTAATTTTCTAGTCTGTACGTGAATGCATGCATACAGCCTCTCTTTCAAAGCATTCCCTTAGGAAAAAAGAAAGAACCAAATCTGGATGTGAGATGCTAATTTGCTGAGGGACAACGCAACAGTTATTGAGGACATCTTCCTCTGATGAAAGGGCAAGAACAGAACAGAAGTTGAAGGGGGAGGTAGAAATCAGAAAGGAGGTTTTCTTTTTGTGCCTAGAAAAGGTGACCCTTTGAGAAGTGGAGTTGGCAGTAAATAGGGTCTGGAAAACATCAGGGAGTAAAGTGACAGGAGTCTAGCAGGGCTGTGCCCTGAACAGGACCCAGAAGAGGAATGTATGCTGACTCCCATCCCCTTGGCAGGAGGAGAGGGCAGGGTAGGCTGAGAAGGGCTCTCTGAGCCCTGGGAAGTGAGAGAAACACTGGAGTGCTTTCTCAGGGTGGTGAGAAGGGAGAGTGCCTGGCTGCCTCTGTCTTAGGCTTGGAACTCCTGCTAGCATGGCTGCGTGGCTGAGCTCACTGCTGGCTGCGAGCCCCAGGCCTGCACCTGCTTCTGCTGCAGGAACGGGACCTCACCATCCTCCACGCCCCCGATGAGGGGTGAGATTGCCCTCGAGGTGGACAGCGCTGTCCCGGGATGGTGAGAAGACACTCTGTCCACATGTTGCTTCTTCACGGAGTGCCACATTCACTCGAGAATTTCAGCAAAAAAGTGTAAGATGTTAAGGATCATAAATCATTTTTCATATAACCACACAAACAGAAACAGTAGAACCCTCTTCCGCCACATAGGAGCCAGTCTTGAAAGCTTGGAGAACAGGATATTTTTTTTTCAGCTTTAATTGAGTTTATTGGTACATTTTAGGGATACAGTACAGTTACATTCATTGTTAGGATCTTGTACCTCTACATGACAAGTCTTGATTCTCATTTTTTCCCCTTACCTCTGCCCTCCCTTCACCCCCTCCTCCCCTCCCCATCTACAAACACTTTATTTTCATCTTTTCATTCTCTCACATTTTTTTCTTTTCCCTTTTTACTCTTCCCCTACCCATCCCACCTTCCCTACACCTTTAGCTCCTTTCTTCCCATTTCTAAATGTCAGTAATCTTATTAGAATCTTATGCATTGTTGCAGATTATTTACACCAGGGAAACTATTCGGTATTTACACATGTGTGACTTATTTATTTCACTTAGGAGTATATCTTCAATATGTATCCATTTTCCTATGAATGAATCTATTTTCTCATTCTTTATGGCTGAGTAATATTCCATTTTATAGAAAAACCACAACTTCTTTATCCAGTTTCCAACGGATGGGCAAATAGGTTCTGTTTCCAATTTAGCTATTACAAACTGTGCCGCTATAAACATGGGTGCACATACTTCTCTGTGATATGATTCTTTTAGTTCTTTTGGAAAGATACCCAGCAGAGGGATGGCTGGGTCAAATGGAACCTCCAGTCCAAGGGGTCTGAGGTATCTCCATATTGATTTCCATAGTGGTTGCACTAGTCTGCACTCCCACCAACAATGGAGGAGGGTTCCTTTCTCCCCACAACCCCGCCAACATTTGTTATTGTGTGATTTCTTGATAGCAGCCATTCTTTGTGGGGTGAGGTGGAATCTCAGTGTTGTTTTCATCTGCATCTCTCGAATGACCAGTGATGTGGAACATTTTTTCATATATTTTCTTGCTGCTTTCACTTCTTTGTATGAGAAATGTCTGTTCATTTCGGATGCCCATTTTTGGATCGGGTCTTTATATTTGGGGGGACTGATTGTTTTGAGTTCTTTATATATCCTTGATAATAGTCCTTTGTCTGAGGTACAGCTGGTAAAAATTTTTTCCCACATTGTAGATTGTCTCTTAGTTCTGCTAATGGTTTCTTTTGAAGTACAGAAGCTTTTTAGTAAGATGAGATCCCAGTTGTTGATTCTTTCTGCTAGTTCCCGTGCTACTGAGGATTTGTTCATAAAGTCTTTTCCTATACCAATGTCTTCCAGAGTTCTGCCTAACTTACTTTCCAGCAAGTTTAATGTTTCTGTTTTAATATTTAGATCTTTAATCCATTTGGATTTTAATTTAGTGCATGGCGAAAGATAAGGGTCTAATTTTAATCTGTGACAGGTTGATATCCAGTTTTTCCAACACCATTTATTAAAGAGGCTATCTTTCCTCCACTGAGGATGGTGAGCTCCTTTGTCGAAGATGAGGTAGCTGAGTACATCTGCATTTGTTTTTGTGTCTTCCAGTCTGTTCCATTGATCCTCAGGCCTATTTCTTTGCCAGTACCATGCTGATTTTATCACAGTGGCTTTGTAGTATAGTTTCAAATTGGGAATTGTTACACCTGGTGCCATGTGACTGTTGCCTATAATGGCTTTTGCTATTCTAGGTCTCTTGTGGTTCACCAAATGAAATTTTGGATTTTTTTCTAGTTCTATGAAATATAGTGTTGGAATTTCAATTGGCATTGCATTGAATGTATATAGCAGTTTTGGTAGTATGGCCATTTTCACTATGTTGATTCTTCCTACCCAGGAGCAGGGGATATCTTTCCATTTTTTTTATATCCTCTTCAATTTCTTTTTTCAGAGTGCTATAGTTTTCAGTGTAGAGATCTTTTGTTTCTTTTGTTAGATTGATTCCTAGATGCTTCATTTTTTTGGATGCTATTGTAAAAGGAATTTTTTCCCTTATTTCTCTTTCTGTCTGTCTGTTATTTGTGTATAGAAAGGCTATTGATTTTTGGGTATTCACCTTGTATCCAGATACTTTACTGAATCTGTCAATTAAGTCTAGAAGTTTTTTGGTGGAGTTTTTTGGATCTTCAATGTAGAGTATCATATCATCAGCAAATAATGATAGTTTAACTTCTTCCTTTCCTATCTTTATTGCTTTAATTTCTTTCTCTTGTCTAATTGCTGTGGCTAATGTTTCCAGAACTATATTGAAGAGAAGTGGCGATAGTGGGCATCCTTGTCTTGTTCCTGATTTTAACATGAAGGTTTTCAGTTTTTGGCCATTCAATATGATGTTGGCTGATGGTTTTTCATAAATAGCCTTTATTAAATTGAGGTATAGACCATCTATTCCAATTTTTTGCAGGGTTTTTATCATGAATGGGTGTTGAATTTTATCAAATGCTTTTTCTGCATCTATTGAGAGGATCATATGGTTTTTGTCCTTGACTTTGTTAATATAATGTATTACATTCACTGACTTTCGTATGTTGAACCACCCTTGCATCTCTGGAATAAATCCGACTTGGTCATGATGGATGATCTTCTTAATAATCCTCTGTATTCTGTTTGCTAGTATCTTATTAAGGATTTTTGCATCTATATTCATTAAGGAGATTGGTCTGTAGTTCTCCTTTTTGGTTGTATCTTTCTCTGGTTTGGGAATCAGAGTGATACTTGCTTCCAGGAATGAATTTGGAAGTATAGCTTCTCTTTCAATTTCATTGAAAAGTTTGAAGAGTAATGGTAGTAGTTCTTCTCTAAATGTCTTGTAAAATTCAGCAGTGAATCCATCAGGGCCTGGGCTTTTCTTTGTTGGTAAGTTTTTAATTACATTTTCAATTTCACTGATTGTGATTGGGGTGTTTAAAATGTTTTTATCTTCTTCGTTCAACTTTGGTAATTCATAAGTATCTAGAAATCTGTCCATTTCTTCTGTGTTTTCCATTTTATTAGAGTAGAGGTTCTCAAAGTAGGTGTTCATGATCCTCTAGATTTCTTTTGGATCTGTTGTGACTTCACCTTTTTCATTCCTGATTGCATGGATCTGAGCCTTTTCTTTCCTTTTTTTTTGATAAGATTAGCTAAGGGCTTGTCGATTTTATTTATTCTTTCAAAAAACCAGCTCTTTGTTTCATTTATTTTTTGTATCATTTTCTTAGTTTCAATTGCATTGATTTCTGCTTGGATCTTTATAATTTCCTCTCTTGTTCGAGCTTTGGGTTTTTCTTGCTCTTGTTTTTCTAGGAGTCTAAGTTTCATTGTTAAGCTGTTTATTTGAGCCCGCTCTGTTTTCCAAGTGTGGGCATTCAATGTTATGAATTTTCCACGTAGAACTGCTTTTGTTGTGTCCCAAAGATTCCTGTATGTTGTATTGGCATTCTCATTTATTTGTAAAAACTGTCTAATTTCTTCTTTAATTTCCTCTGTAATCCATTGATTGTTTAGGAGAGTGTTGTTCAGTTTCCATGTGCTTGTGAAGTTTGTATAGTTTCTTGTGCTATTGATCTCCAGTTTGATTGCACTATGATCTGATAATATACAGGGGATGACTTCAATTTTTTTGCATTTATTTAGACCTAGAGCAGGATATTTTTATGAACTGTAAAATGCTTGCTGTGGAAAAGTGGTGAATGGAGTTAGATTAAAGCCTGAGGTGGAGCCGAAGTGAACAAGATGCGAAACAGAAGTGAGAACAACAGTGATGAAGGTGAAGCCGCACCAAGGCCTGGGTCCAGACTGCTCTGTTTTCAGGAGCTGAGCCAGAGACGCTGGTGCTGTCTTTCTAGCTAGACTGTTTAGTGTCTCGGAGCTGCAGGAACAGCTCTACTGAGCTTCGGCTCATCTCGTCCCTGCAGTAGCTTCAAATGCATGAACATTTTGTGCTGCTTCTCCCCAATTCTTAACCCATTATGTGGGCCTTTGGGTACCGTTTCCCCTGGTTGCAGCAAGTGGAGTTGAAATAAGTGCCCAGGTCACACTGCTCAGAGACCCAGAATGCAGGTTGAAAAGCGCCCCTGGGCTAAGAGGGTGGTGCCTTACAACAGTACTTCACAGTGCAGAGCGCCATACTTTTCAGGCTAACTTTAAGGCCCAGCTGTACACAGGGTGGAAACCAACGGGGGTGATCCAGGAGCAGGAGGCAGAGGAAGGCAAGCAGCAGGAATTCAGAGTCTTTCACCAAAGACTTATCAAAAACAGTTTAAAAAATATTATTTAAAAAAAGCTCACTTCAGAGGCTGGGGTACACTGTGGTAATACTATGAGATACATTAATAATTCATGACAAATACTCACTTCCTCTTAGCTCCAGCAAAGTTGTGATGCTGAAACACAGGTTATCTTTCATTTTGTGGTTGTTAGGCGTGCTGCCTCTTTTGGGGCATAATTGATCTCATCCAACTCTTACCATAGCTGAAGTGTTTGTATCAGGATCAGCTCTAATTTATCCCAGCATCGCCCCTGTTTTCTGAACTTTGTGTTCTCCGTGACCAGACCCTATTACTAGCAACTGCAGAGGACGTGACTCTGGTTTTGCACACTCGTGTGAACCTGAGGTTGGGGTGTGTTGAGCTCTCTGAGCAGAGAATCGCAGTTAAAGCATCGCTTTTGCATATATCAGCACAAAGGTGGATCCTAATTCTCCTCGGAGGGCAGACTTGGACAACATTACACAGAAAGAGCTGCACATCTCTGCTGGTTAATTTTCTGATGCAAAAAGACTTGCCGAAAAGAGATGTGGACTTTGTCTTGTGTGTACATGGTTCCGAGGCTTTACCGCTTTCGGAATCACTTCCTGAACGTGGACGGATAATCTTGATATGCTCTACTTTCTAACCTAAAAAGTAGGTAATAATAATAACCATAATCCCCCAACTGTAGTTTTTAAAATCATGCTTGCATATTATGCAGTTCTGGTTGGTTTTGAAAATTAAATGAGAAAAGAGCTATGAGGAGTTCAGTGGAAGTTCTGATGCACTGTCATTACAATCCCACACCTGCCTATTACCAGGCAGGCTTGGGAGGAATAGCTGATTTAGCAAATTAAAATATAGGAACCAGTTAGATCTGAAAGTCAGATAAACAATGAAAACTTTTTGGTAAAATACGTCCCAGGTAATATTTGGGACACATTAGATGTACATAGAAAAAATATTCCCGTTAAAGGACAGAGATTGTCAGGCTGCATTTTTATTAAAGGTCTCACAATATCTCATTCTAAGAGAGGCATTCACACAAAAAGATTCAGAGAAATTAAAATTAAAAGAATGGGAAAAAGTTGTAACATGCAAACACCGTAAGAAATCTGGGATTGAAATATTAATATTAAACGAAGTCAGAGTGTTGTTACAAATGTTTAATAACTGGCCCCGGCCCTGAGGAATGGGTGAGATTTGCGTATTTGCTCGTTTCCATGTGTTCATCTGTGGCCGCGACTGATGTTCAGCCACCAAGGGGACACGACAGAGCACCGCCCTGAGAAGAGCTGTGCGTTGCTGCCTCCCGTGACGGTGCAACCCACCTCACTGCCAGGAGGGAAGTATCACAGACATGAACACAGGCGCACCACGGGTCAAACTTAAAGTCATGGAGGGTGTGGAAAGTTCAAACTGTAAGCCCTCAATAATCATGTGAATTACGAAACACAGAGGAATAGAAAACAAAACCCACAATCATAGTATGTGATAGAATGAGTAAATAAAAATCCATAAGGGTAGAGAAGATTAAAAAAATATGCTCAGCTTTGACCCAATGGATACAGATCATGCATTATCTCGCTCGAGCACAAAATTTACTCTCTTTAACAGGACAGAGGAAACAAAACCTAATACATGTTGCACTAGAACACAAATATCAATGAATTTAGAAGGAGTGATTCCATGACATTATATTTTCAGATTAACAGAGAAGAAGGCTAGAAATTAGCTTTAAAATCAACTGGAAAATGTCCATATATTTTTAAATGGAAAAAGCAATAAAATAATCCTTCTAAATAATCCATGAGTGAAAGAAAAATCATTATAGCTATTAGATATAGGTTGAAGCTAATCTGGTGTCTTAACAGTGAAATTACATTGTTAAGTGCCTCATTTAGAAAAATTAGTGTAAAAATTAATGTAATAGGATAAAACAGATAAAAATGTTAGTGTAGATAAACCCTTCCCCAAACAAGGAAAAACTAATAAAGATAACAGCAGAAAGTTAAAATGTGTAATAGAAAAGATTATAAATCTAAAATGAGAAAAAAGACATATAAAAGCCAAATATTTTTTCTTCAAAATATGAATAACAAGAACAAACAAACAAGAGAAATTGATAACAGGATTAAAGGAGGAAAACATTGTATTCTCCACAAAAGTTTTGCAACCATGAAAAATATAGTAAGATATCCCGAGTAATGTTTTGTCAATTTTTGAAATTTCACACAAAATGGGTAATTTTATGAAAACTTATGAAAAGTGATTGAGGAAGAGATCGGATGACCAAATATTACCATGACTCTTAGGAGGCAAGTCATTCTACAGATATGTTTCTCGGGATTTAACAGGAGGCTCTAACAAAATTCAAGGAAAAGATTATTCCCCATTTTTTGAAGCAGGGAGTCAAATGTAGGACTCATGCACACTAGGCAAGCACTCTCCCAAAGAGCTGTATGCACAGCCCAGTAGTTTCATGTTTACACAAGCAAACTCTTGTTTTTTTTTTTTTTTGCATTTCTGGGGATCAAACTCAGGACCTTGTACTTGCAAAGCAGGCGCGGTAACACTGAGCTAAATCTCCAGCCCTACAAATTCTTATAAAACATGCTAGGAGAAGTATAAGAAAAAAAAATCAAGGTGCAAATTCATTTATGAACACGAATGTAACAATTATAAATAAAATGTTAGTACATAGAATCCAGCAATGTATGAACAATGACCAAATTGGATCTGTATCGGGAATGGAGGATTGCTTTAATATTTGAAACCCAATGAAAGTAATTTATCATATTAATGAATTAAAAGAGAAAAGCCACTTGCTGATCTTAATAGATATAGAAGAAACCCAGTAAATTTCTATATTTACTCACAATTAAAAACTCAGCCAGTTAGGAGTAAGAATGAATTTTTTTGCTTGATAAAGACCATTTATAAGAACAAAACGAGCACAAAAACCTAAAGAAAGGATCATACTTAATGGTGAAATATGAAAAGTGCCCTCTTTAAAATCTGCAACAAAATAGAAAAGAATGCTACTAGTGTCCCTATTCCAGATGGCCAATGGCAGCAATAAGAAAATAGAAAGAAAGAAAAAAAAAAGAGACAAAGATGAAAAAGAAAAACCCACATGCTCTTCTTCAAAAATGATTGGATTTTAAAAGTGGAAGACTCCAAAATTTCCTAGTGAGTTTTCATAACTGAGACTGGCAACCAATGTGAAAATACCATTTGCAGTTCTACATAAAAGTGCAGGAGGAATATAATTTTCTATGGTTATAATAAATATAAAGCATCTAGGGAGGGATAAGTCTAAGTGTGGAATCTATTAAAATAATTATGCAATTTTATTGAGCGGTATTAATCAAAGAAGAGAGCTTCCATTTTCTTGGGTAAGCAGACAATATTAAAAAGGTACTGATTCTCCCCAAAGTGATCTGCAGGTTCAAAACAAGCCCAGGGTAATTGCAACAAGCCACATGTAGGCGTTCTACAATGTATATATTTCAGAACATCATGTTACACACAGTAACATTTCTAGAATTTTGTCAATGAAAAAAAAATCCTGGCAGAATGTTTTGTGGAAATTTATAAGCTAATTTTTTTTTTCTTTGTGCTGGGGATGGAGCTCGGGGCATTGCGCTTGCAAGGCAGGCGGCAGAAACACTGAGCTAAATGCCCGGCCCATGCTAGCTAATTTTTGAATGAACTGTAGAGGAGCTTAGGTCAAGCATCGCTTCAACACTCTCATAGGAAGAGGGAAAAGCAGAACAAAGGTGCTGTAGAAGGTATTGGGATTATTACAAGTTTGTAATACTTTAAGCAAAGTGGCTTTTGGGCTCCGGAGTAGTAGGATGGACGAACAATGGGTAATGACTTGCACAAACTAATGCTCGTGACGGAAAGGTTATTATAGAGCCGAGAAGAAAGAGCAGCTGTCCGGGGACTGATAGTAAACTGGTTATGTGTGTACTAGATGCTAGGTTTTAGTTCATATCAGGCAGGCGCACAGGAAATGTGTAAGGCAGGCCCATACAACTTTTATAGGGTAATACTGGAGAATATTTTTGTGAATTTGAATTAGGGAAGGATTTCTTAAACAACACAACCACAAAACACAAATCCTGAATTTAAAAGGCAGATCAATTCTTAAAAATGTCTATTGATGATAGAATATTGTTGAGAGGAAGAAGACAAACTACAAACTGGAAATGACATTTAAAAGATGTGTATCTACAAAGTAATTTTTTAAAAGGACTCCTTCACATCAACAAGAAGAGGCAAACATCTTAAACATCCTAATAAAAATAGGCAAAACTCTTTCTTTAAGTATTTTCTAGGTGAGAAAACACAATGGACTCAAAATACATGAAAGTGTGTTTAACCTCATTAGTAATCAGGGTGCTATAGATTAAAACCCCAGAGAAGTAACATTTATACTATTTTCCCCCATCACTTCATTGACAAGAAAATAAGACTTATTATTTATTAAAAAACAAAAAGCCAGACAATACCAAATGTGATTGAGGTTTTGGAGCAAAAAGAAGGTTCACCAACTGCTTCTGGAAGAATAAATGGTATAAATGTAGGAAAAGAGTTTGTTGTTACCTGGTTCGTCCAGAAGCGTTCACACTTGTGACTAGCAACTGTTCTCCTAGGTGAGAACCCCAGCAAGAACCCTGCCTACGGACCTCAGGGGACACAGACGGGGTGTTTGTACCAGTGTGAGGCAGAAGAAGGACTGCACTCGGTGTGTCTCAGACACCTCCTTCTAAAAAATTGTTCTATTGTTTATTCATCATGAACTGGTTTGCCCATGTGGCTGCAAATGCCAAGATTTCCTTTTATATATGGAGAAGGTTGTGCAGCGCCTCAGACCCCCTCACCCTCACCCTCTTTGGCTAGATCCTTGTAGGTGCTGGCTTATTCTGGAGGACGTGCAGCCCTGGCTCTTCTCATGGTCATGAAATGGGAACTGTATTCCCGCCCAAAGATTGTTTTGCTGCTTCTGGGGTGTAAGATGTGTCAGCACCTGCTTGCTGTCCACAAGTTAGCATGCTGGAAGGCAGGAAGGTGATGTAGACCACCCTGGGGGAGCTACAAATGCATAAGTTGGCTTTTCGTAGTTAAAGTCTGAATCTGCGTTGGCCCATAGTGATTGCCTGAAGAGCCAGTGGATGGTGCATGGGAAGGGAACCACTCCCCACACCACTGGTTGCAGCAGGGGGCTCCATGATCTGTGACGCTGTGATGTCTTGGATGTCAAACTAACAGTGCAGCCGAGGGCAGCATGACTGGTACAGAAAATTACTATGGAGGCAAAAATTAATTCATGGGAAGAAGCAAATGTGCCATTAACCAATGATCTGCTCCTACTGGAATAACTTATTTCCTCAATGCTAGGCCCCTGCTCACATCAGTGCTCTCCACTTCACTGTTCCTTGCACCACCCCTTACCTTTTCTAGAAGCTGCATGATTAATAAATAGTGGCAGACCAGGAGGTGGTGTCTCAGCCACATAAGAGCTTTGACTGTCCTGGACCCCATTTATGCTTTAAAATCTTGTCTTGTCTTTTTTAATCGGTCCACTGTACCCTTGGTCAGGTGATTGAGGATCTAGCTTTCCTTCTCTTTTGTTGGCAAGTAGTCTTCCCTCCAACTGGAAGGAGTACTATTACTACTCACGCGCAGTGACACTATGCTGAGTAGTGTTCCATAGTGCGTGTTCACTTCATTTTTCATCCTTTCATCGGCTGCTGGGCTCTGAGGCTGCTTCCACCTGTTGGTTATCATGAATGGCATTGCTGTGAACACGGGAGTGCAGTTAGCTCTTTCATGTTGATTTCTGTGGCTTTGGGATTTATTCTGAAGGCTGTTGGAGAGGGCTTGGGAGTTCTTTTATTGCCCTTTACTATTTATTTTATTCAAGAAGGAAAAGTGTAATACAATTGATAATGTAGCTAAAGATTTAGTAAAAGAGAGAAAAAAATGCAAATAAAAACAGATCCTTTGGTGGTCCTGAACATCTCTCTCTAGCAGGTCAATAAATCATGCCTTTGCGACATGCTGCACAGGAGAATTACCAGGAGAGCTTTAGGAATTGCTCCATCTTGGGTCCCACCCTCAGCCAACGAAATCAGAATCTTCGGGGCTACAGCCCCAGCGCTGGTGTTGTTACTGAGTCTGAGAACCACAGCATGAAAGCTTGCGTCTGGAAAACCAAGTCAGTAGAAAAGGAGAAGGGCAAGGGAAGGTCTTTTGGGAACTGGTGGTGAGTGGACTTAAAGTCACGGTAGATAGGCGTAACATTAGCAAAGACATGAAGTCACAGAATTCTCTCTGAAACAAAAGAGCGGGAGAAAAGTTTGGATAGAGGCAGAGGAACTTTGAAGTAGAAAGAAGAGACGAGTCAAATGAATCAAATGACTGCCATCTTCTCAGGAAGTAGAAGGGGTGATAGTGGTAACGGGGGCACTGCCTTTGTAGGGTTGGCTTCTGTTGCCCATTATCGTGTCAGACGCCTCACTAAAAGTCCTTCGAGCCAGACTTTGCTGTTCTTATTTTACAGATGACAAAACCCCGAGAGGGAGTAATTTATGAGACTGAGCTATTTTCTCAGGTCACATAGTGAGCAACTGGCTCCCCTGTTCTCTACAAGCTCAGAGCCTTTGCCCTTCATGACGGTGCTGTACTGCTGCTGTGGAGTGGGGTGTCAGGCTGCAGGCCCTCCTGGAGAGGGGAGGCTTGAGAAGTGCACAGGGCACTAAGGGAATCAGAAATGGCTGGGTCGACGGGATGAAGGCAGCAGTGTGGTAAGTGATCTCATGGATATGCTCCATTTATTTAGGTTTTTCTAACACGCAGTGCCTGGCATCCCAAGAGGAGAGCGGAACAGTTCAGTTTTCCCAGGTGAGATTAAAAAACAGATGGGACAGATGGTCAAGGCACAGAGTTTGCATCGCTCTAACCCAAAGACTGTGGGTTGGGTTGGATGAATGTCGCTCAGAGGCCCCAGTCAGAAATGTCTTGGGATTAACGTGCAGTGCATCGAGATCCAGGCAGGCAGCAGAGGCCAAGGGACTGGGGTGTGGGATGACAATAAGATCAGATCCAATAGAAGGAAAGAAGGGGGATTGTCATAAAGCAGTGCTTTAGAATTTTCACAAGGTCCTAAAATATTGCAGATTTAGAGGTGGAGTTTTGTTGTTTGGAGGCAGGTGGTGGTATTACAAGAGGGTTGCCCATTTTGTCAGATAATACCCACTAGGCTGCTTTTAGATAAACAACACAGTCTTAAATAAGCCACTTACAATTAAATTCAGACTTTAGCGGTGGCCATGTAAGGAGACACTGTGAAAAGTTCTTTGAAGAATTCATAACTTTACATCTCTTTTTAAATGTGTAGCAGAAGTTCTAAGACAGGTGCCCCCATTTCCAGGGCATAGATTTCCAGGATGAAGGATACGACCAGCTATTCTGAGATGAACCATGAAAAGAGATGGTAGCAGTGGCTCAGAGCTAGCAATCATCTGATGCTGTTAGATAAAGAAACTTGGGCTTTGAAATGAGCGGGAAAAAATGACATTGATTCCATTCATCATGTGATACTGCACTGATTATTAGAAGCAGTGGATGTGAAACAGGACTGGGTGGCTCAAATCTCAGATTTGGTTCGAATTCTTCTCCCTCAAATGATTTTTTAGCACTCTCTGTCTTAGGTTTCCAACTACAAATGATCACATTGCCAATCACCCGGCTTGAGCTTTGAGAGAAAAACACATTACGCTAAGAGATTCCTGATACTCGTCAGCTGCCTCTTGTCTGCAGTGTTGAGATCAGGTCTGCACTGACCTGAGCATCCTGGGTTAATGATAGCGCCATGTGCTTTAGAGTGGGGCTTAATCAATGTAACCTTTGTTTATTTGTACATGCAGCAGAAGCCTGAAGTAAGACAAGCTTGGCCTGTACATGTTATTTTGTGCATGGAGTTCAAGTCTTTCTGATGTGGGACTATTCATTGATTTTGATATCCTGATTGATCTCCCTCAGATTCCTTCACTTCAGCTTCCTTTACTCCTTTTTGGGGAGGAAGGGGATGATGGAAAGAGATGCCAACAATGGAAGAGACCAGGAGGGCTAAAGAAAGCCCCGCCGGGGGTGAATCAAGGTGGCTTTGCAAAGACTCTCGGGAAGACACCAGGAAACACCGTTTTTTCACCAGTGAATGAACGTAAACGGGGTTATTATCTACTGAGCAAATCTCATGCTTAGAAGAGCCTGTGCCCTATCGCTTTATGATATTCTTTCTGCATTTGCTGTGGTTGTGAGCGGTGCAAGCTTGGGAAAACAAATAACGACAGCACTTCCCACTGCAGATCCCAGGCGAAAGGAGGCAGCTCTGCACGTGAGCGCTCATCTCTGCGGCGGTGTTAGGAGACCTCATCAATTCATTTGGAGCTGCTTTGGCATTCACACTGCGTCGGACCCAGAGCACAGAGCACAGCCTCTTCCCTTATTAAAGTGGCCCCATTTGACTTGGTGCTCTTGTTCTCTAAGGCTGTTCTCAGGTCCCGGAAACTTCCACTTTGGGAGGTTAAAGCTCCCATTCTTGTTAGAAGCTTTTCTTCCTTCCAACAAACTGCTTTGCATTATTGTAAGGGTTGGAATAACCAGTTCTCACGCCGCAACTACAGGAGTATCTTTCCTGCTTTTAAATTAGAAGTAATGTGGGGGAGACCTGGAGTTTGACAATTGGCAATGCGCTGAGGAGGCCCGCGTTTTTGTTACAGTCCTTAAAAAATATAGGTTACATTGTAATGTAAATCTAAAAACTCTTGTATAAAGCAAACTCTTCTGCCTCAGGTGGATTGTTTAGAAACAATATAAAGTCTGTGAAAATGATCGTGGTAGCAAAGCACTACATGAGTAGCGTGCAAATAGAGTTGGTATTCGGTATGGTCGCACGCTGGAGACTGCCAGACATGGCCGGAAGAGCAGTAGCTGGCGTCAGCCCTCTAACCAGCTCGCACACGCAACAGGCTTCTAATGGGCTCAGTGACACGAGCAGAAGGGGCCTCAAGGCAGCCCTTGGTTTTTACTTTCAAAGCAAGCGTGTAATCTGATAACGCCGGCCGTGTGTCGCCGCAGTTTGTGTGACTCAACACAGTCACCTCTAATCTACAAAGTTTGGATTTTAAGAACATCTCAGGTATAACTGAACACAACCGCATGGACGCTCTTGAGTCAGTGCCCGAGACTGTAGCACGGGCGACGAAGTACCGGAGCTGTGAAGGGTGTGTGACTGCCACCGGGAGCTGTCTCACCTGCACAGTGCTCTCTGTTAATGCAGCCGCAGGAAGGGAAAACGCTTCCTGGGTAATGTTATGGAACGAGAGTACATCCCAGGAGTACAGGATAAGCAAGAAGTGAAGTACTTTCAAATGTAAATTTCCTGACATTTCCAGCTACTAAAGTAAGTATTCTGCCTTGGTGAACTAATAGTAACTTAGTTAAAGGTTTCATTTAGTGTAACCAAATGTAAAGCGAAAAGGACATATTAGGATAAACACAGTTTCTATTTTAGGACTTGTCAAGGGTGAGCTTTTGCTAATCACTTTCTCCCACACACTGAATGTCACAAGCAATAAAATGAGATCAGTTATATGAAAAGGAAAAGGTAAGAGCATAAAAGCAGTGCCATGTGTACTAGACAGAAGTGGGAACCCTTTCATAAATCCCAAAGAGTAGAGCCTTGGTGTTGAAGTAATTCTTCTTTGAAGCATTGGATTATCTTTTTTGTGTGTGTTTTGATGTTAAAACAATTTTATTTAATGAAAGCTTTGAAATTTAAGCATTTTGCAAAGGAAAAGAAAATAAAACATGAAAAATGGAAATAAAGTGTTTGTAAATGGGGAGGGGAGGAGGGGGTGAAGGGAGGGCAGGGACAAGGGGAAAAAATGAGAACCAAGACCTGTCAGGTACAGGTACAAGTTCCCAATGATGAATGTAACTGTACTGTATGCCTAAAATGTACCAGTAAACTCAATGAGAGAAAAAAATTTAAGCATTTTGCTTTTGTGCCTCTATGGAAAAACTACATTCTGAATCTGTAAACCTTAAAGGAAAGCATTTAAAATATTGACACGTTTTGAATCTTGTTGTATTTTGTGTCTAGCACAGCATTGTGTACATGGTAAGCACTCTATGGAATAAAGCTTGGGAAAATCATTGAAAAGTACAGAGAAATCTAGAAGCAATTTGTCTATATAAATCACATGTCATAAAATTGTTTGTATTGCTCTGACCCAGCCATTTTATTTTGGTGAATTTATGATGAGTCTTATGTACTGAGAAACATATGTGCAAAGCTACTTGTCTTTATTGTAAAGAAAATAATTCAGAGGGAGTTTTCTTTTCTTGAGTATTCAGATAAAGCACATCTTGACATACCTCTTAAAGAAACATTATATCGACAATAAAATGATGTTTGTCAAAATTACATAGCATGTAGAAATTATCAAATGCAACAAAACTGCCAAAAACCTGATATAGTGTGTTGTAAACCTAAAATCATGTAGAAACTACATAAGCATTCCTAGTAAAAGACTGAGGAAACTTGGGATGATGCAGGTTGTATCCGATGGAAAGATTATGGATACTCTCTTAAATAATTTTTGATTTTTCAAAAATTTTTTGAAAAATAACTGTGGAATTTAGCTACTCAATTGTTATGCTTAACAGCTACTTGTGTTGAATTGAACATTTTTTTCTTCTCCCTACATCAATTTCTATGTAAATATTCTCATGATGGTTAATTAGTCATAAATATGAAACCAGTCTGGCTGAGGTACATAAATTCTAATTAATACAGATTCCACTAATTGAAGAGTAACAGATATTCACAAGTCTTGGATTCCTACAGAATAAAAAACCCAACACTAGTAGTATGTTGGGATTTTTTTATAATGCAATTAGCACATATCATTCTGTTGAAGTGAGAATATAACATATTGTTGCTTTTTTTTTTGGACCAGGGATTGAACTCCGGACCTTGCGCTTGAGAAGCAGGTTGTGGAACCACTGAGCCACATCCCCAGCCCTATTGTTGCTTTTTTTGTGAGCTTGTTTTATTTAACTGATTTATACAACCAGGGTAGTTGCAATGGTTTGTAATGGTTACTATGTAATATATGAAAATAGAAAAATAATTCAATTAGTTCACATGATCAATCAAAGGAAAAAGCAAAACTGATTCGCTTAAATTTATCAAACAGATAAATTGGTGTGCTTCACCAGATTAAACTCAGAATGTATTGGAACACCATCATTTGTTTCTAATGAAACCACTTTTTAGAAATGTAAGCATTTATACACAATTGATAATTGAAAGGAAAGAGAAATCGATCTTTGCTTCACCTACCATCATTTATAGTTAACAAAACACTGAGGTAACTTTAGCACAGTCTTTTCTGGAAATCTTTTCTCCCTCCAAATGCAACCACTGAGAAGTTATATATGAAGTAGCAGAGAGAATCACAGCTATTTTGTGACTTACTAATGCAACAACTATTTTACTGTTCTGTAGCCATTCTATTAAAATTTTCATTGTCAGAATCTTTTAATGTCATCCTTAAAGAAGAACCTGACATTATTAATTTCAAACTTCCTAAAAGATTATGTTATGATGATTACACATATCCTTAATCAAGCTTTCTTGAAGAGGATTTTAGAAAATGAAACACATTGTTTTTCTTAGGTAGCTTGTTTTGTGGCTTGCTTTAATTTCAGTTCAGTTGAAGCTCTGCTAGAGAAATCTACCATGCCTCATTCTTTTCTTCATAAACTTCAGAAACAACCACATTTCTAATCTTCTTGTCATCACAAACCCTGAATCACGTGTGTTATTTCCTAGACGGAAGCAGTTTGTCACTTACTTGGAAGAAAGGAAGAAATACACTTTGGTCTGTTACATCTTTTAAAAACTGACTTCAGTTTTAAATTGTACATGTAGAATTTAGGTGGATAAATGGATTCGGTTTCATAGTCCTACTTTTATCCATATTAATGAAATGAATTTGCATTATATATTTTACAGTAGCAAGTAGGGTACATCACTGCACCTCTTTTTTGGGGGGACATAAATTGCATGCTTGTGTAGTGAACATTAAATTCTAAACTTTTTTTTTCTTTTTTTGGTACTGAGGATTGAACTCAGGACCTTGCGCTTGTGAGGCAGGTACAGCACCACTGAGCTAAATCCCTGTCTCACAAACCACTAACATTTTTAGTAATGAATAATTCAACCAACCAATCAACCAGTCAACCAATCAATCTTTATTCAGAGCCTTGTATTTCCTTGCTTTCTAAGATTCGGTGGTCAACTTGTCCATTTTGGATGTTCACTGCATACATAGAATTTTACAGATAAGCAATTTTATTTTTTTGTGTGCCAGAGATCGAACTCCGAACCTTGTGCTTGCAAAGCAGGCAGTAGAACTACTGAGCTAAATCCCAGGCCCCCAGATAAGCAATTTAAAAAAAATGAACATTTAAACCACTCACCTTTGTTTCCTTGAACTTGGAGAAAAAGCCCAAACACAAAAACAGCCCTTCTAATTTCCAAATACATTCTGGCTTTTGAGCATCAGTGATTCTGAAAATCACAGAGCAGCCCCAAATCTCATTTAAAATAATGAAATGTCCGAAATACGAACAATAATAAAATATGGGTACCAGTTGAGTGAGGCTAACCTCGGTTTACCTTTACAAGTGCTCAGCTAGGCAGAACCGGGCTGTGTCCGTTTCTGGATAATCTGCTTAATTTTCTCATCCGGTGTAAGCTCTGCTGAAGGACCCGCTGGAGGAGGCTTTATCTCATTAACTTCTGAGGAGCATCTGTCAGCCTCGCTCCAGCTCCCTGAATGCCGTCAGAACTAAGGGTCCACAGGACCTTTTGCTCTTCTTTTTAGCTTGTCATCTGTTCCAGTGACACAGAGGGCCAGGGGAGGTCCTTTCCAGTGCAGAAGAAGGCTGAGAGTTGGGGTCAGATGTTTTCCAAAGCATGACATGCCCAAGGAGCATTCGTTGAAAGTGCTTCATCGCTTTCTGTGGAGTATTTGGTTATTGGATGTGTGTTATTCTCCACAGACAGAAAAGCTGTCTCCATTCTCATCCGTGTACTGTTTTGATGATTACTTTCTATTCAGCATTGCATTCAGGTGGCTTGCTTTACTTATGCATGTATTTATGTATTTATTTATGCTGGTACCAGGGTTCGAACTCAGGACCTTGCATTTGCCAGGAGGGGATGGCACCACTGAGCTACATCCCCCACTGATGGCTTTATTTGTTTTAATCATCCTGGTTTTAATTCTTAAAATCTGTTCATTCTCACAGCTGAATGAGTCAAACACCTTTCCACAAAGCCTGTGATGAACAACTAACTGCCCACTTTCTACCCATGCCACCATTCAGTGGGCAACCATTTTTAATTCTTTAAGCTACTTCTCATATTTTCATCCACACTTCTAAATAGTATGCTTTTACTACTACTTTGTGTTTTCTTTTAGGTATTATCAAATAATAGATATTGAAGTCTGGCATGGTGGAATACTCCTATAATCCCAGCACTCGAGAGGCGGAGGCAGGAGGATTGCTGTGAGTTCGAGGCCAGTATGAACTACACAGTGAGACCTTGTCTTGAAAAAACAAGAAACGACTATAGATACGGAGACTGTCGTCCTGTGCACACACACCCCTCTTACTCAGATAAACACTTTTTTTGCCTCTCCTTTCTAATTTACTTCATTGGGAGTCTGTTCTCAGCTTATTGAGTATTCATTTTTATTACTGTGACTCTATCTATGTCACACCCACCTGAGCTACGAAGCGTATGTTACTGATGTGTGTTGAGCCCTTGTAGAGAGACACTGCTTTCAGAGACTTCCATTGATTATCTATGTACTCCTCAACACATGACTACGTAGTAACTTATCCTGTCCTCCTCTCTGCTTTACACACCAGGGAAATACAGTGCGTGTAGCAGAACCAGGACAGACAGTGGGTTCAGAAGCCTGCCCTTTAGAAAAAGTTAACACGTCGTAACTGCACGTTTAGGGGGCACCGTGTGGGGTTTCAGCCAACGTGGCCCACGTGTAATGATCAGATCAGGGTAATTGGTAGCTCAATCCCCTCAGACACTTACCATTTCTTTGTGTTAAGAACATTCGAAAGCCTTTCTACCAGTTATTTTGAGATAAACAATTAGTTGTTGTCAACAGCGGTTACCCTGCTGAGGCATAGAACAGCAGAAGTCACTCCCTCTCCCCTACAGCACCAGAACCCATCAGCCAGCCTGCTTTGGCGCCCCCTTTCCTTTTCCCAGCCCCTGGGGGTCATTGTTCTACTTTCTTCCTACCTCAGACTTTCTAAGCTTCTGCATGAGAATGACAGCTTGCGGTGTCTGTCTTTGTTTTAGGAAGTTTATACTCTTAACACCTTTTTGTCAACATCTCATACTTAAAATCTGTTTTCTTCATTTTCTAAATGATCCCCAAATGTTACCTCCCATGTGTAAATTTTCTCTTCATATTGTCAAACACTTGAGACAGCCTGTCTCTCCCAGGCTTTCTAACCCCTTCTGTCTGAATTATTCACTACCACTCTTCACAATAGTCATCTGGGGCCTCAGGTCACAGTGACCTTGGGGTTTCCTCTCATTTTTCTCCTTTATTACACCACCATTTCTGCATCTTCTGTTGTCTTCTTTTGGAATTTCTTTTTGCTTTTCATTGAGTTTATTGGTACGTTTTAGGCATACAGTACAGTTACATTCATCATTGGGATCTTGTACCTTTACACGCTGTATCTTGTTCTTATTTTTCCCCATTCCCTGCCCTCCCTTCACCCCCTTCAACCCTCCCTATTTACAGGCTTATGTTTCCATTTTTTTCCTTTTCTCTGAATCTCTTCTTTGTAGCGCACATGTTCCAGTTATATTACTAACTTTAGGGAAGATAAAATTGAGATCTTACATATTTGAAAGTGGTTTCAAAGTAGAAGATGAAGCTGCTTTAGGTAACTATATCGAGGAAATGGTATGAGAATGAAATAGAATACATACACACTCATGTGTAATTCATATTTGAGGGGATTGGCAGGAGCCGATGAAACATTTCTCTCCTGCTTGACTAAGTAGCCCTGTGTCACTCTTACGCTTCTACTCCTGCTGTGAAAACTTGGTGCTCTTTCTCTAGGAGAGAGGACAAAAATTTCAAGTTATGAAACAATTTCCACTCAGCTTGCTTGCTTTCTTTCTTTCTTTCTTTCTTTCTTTCTTTTGATTTTTTGAGACAGGGTCTCACTATGTAGTGGAGACTGACCTGGAACTCACTGTGTAGCCCAGGCTGATCTTGAACTCACAGCGATCCTCCTGCCTCAGCCTCCCAAGTGCTGGGATTACAGGTGTGCGCTACCATGCTCAGCTTCTCCACTCAGCTTTCTTAATGCAACGTGCTGCTTACAGAAAACTGTTGTACAGACTAATTTGTCCTTAGAAGTTTCCTGCAGCATAGTTATAAGTATAAATGTATTCACTTTAAAATGAAAAATATTGAAAAGTTCTTTCGACAGCAATACTTCATGCATTTTTTTTTTCATTTTCAGTTAAAATTCTGGGTAACTAATGTTGACAAGTGCCACTCGGGAAGCAGATCAGAATGACAGACACTATTCTTGTGACAATGTTTTCTGGGAACGTCAGGTCTTCCTCTAAGTACTGTTGGTTTTAATTAAGGGTCACTGCAATTAATCTGAAGTGCTTCTCCCAGCCAGTTGGCTGTCAACAGTAATTATGTATTCTTACAGAGGTAAGCCTCCTCCTTCCGTTTCTGGTGCAGTGTCAGTGGTGTATTTAAAACATACAAAGTAAGGTGGAGAGGTCGGCAGGCCTCTGCTGTTGCATCCCCGCAACTGAGATCAGTAGATGAAATGAAGTCATCACCAAAACCAATCAGTTACTATCACGAAGGAATAGTTTTGTTTGTTGATCAAAATGGATACAATTTTTGAGCCTCCACTGACTATCATAATCACAATTAGGTGATTTATATGCATAGCATGACTCTTACCAGGACTCCTACCAGTTGAATCCTACTTTTATTTTCCCTTTACAGATGAGGAAATCGAGACTCAGAGAGGATAAGTGAATTACCCTGTGGAGTAACTAGTTAACTGAAGCAGAGTTCCCAACTCACTTCTCTATTCCAAAACCTGTGTTGTTTCTACTGCTCTGCACTTTGTTTCCTTTATGGGGAAAGCACGTACCAAGAAAGTTAAGAGCCTCAAACAAGAGAAAAGCCATAGAAAACACAGGGTCACATTCAAGTCACTCTGTGTGCTGAATGTATATATATTTGTTGTTTATTTGAGATAGGGTCTCGCTATGTTGCCCAGGTGGCCTTGAGTGCTCAGTGATCCTCCTGCCTCAGCCTCCGAGTGCTGGCATCACACGCATGCACCACCATGCCTGCCATCCCCTTCAGATTGCATGCATTTATCTGGAGCTGGGTAGGGTAGCTATGTAAGAATATGAGAAGCTTCTGTCTCTGAAACTGTTGCCTTTTCTTCTGCAGAGGGACAGGTTTTTAGTGTTGTAGGACTCTCTGCTCACATTATCAATTGCTGGTTAGTCCCGGTAGGCGAAGCACATCCTTGAGGTTTTTCTGTCACCATCAAAATGCGTGATTCATCAGGAGCAGCAGAGCCACTCCTAGGGGAGCCAGCCTAGGAGGGCAGTGTCCTGAGGACAGAAACGGATCTGCTGGGAACACCATCTACCCCTTCTGGAAAGTCTCCCTGTCCTCGCTGTGCTTCTGACTGTTTGAATAAGTGCTTTTCTCGTTAACACAAGGCTTAAACTGTGTAGCTCAAAACACTTCCCCTGCATTATTATTCACAACTCCCAAAGAAGAGAGATTGGAGGGAACGTTGGGGGACAGGCAGGGGAAGTAAGGCCTTTGGACCTCCGTGTGTGGTTTCTGGAAAGTAAAGAGTCAAACCCCTGCCAGAGAGAAGAGCTAAGAAAAAGAAACAGAGCTGATAGGGCCACCTGGCCGCTCACTTCAGTTCAATGCTCAGTTCCCCCCTTTATCCATCTCCAGGTAAACAGAAGAAAAACAAAGTGGGGAGCAGGGCTCTATTACAAAACCTCAGTATATAAATATGCACTGACACTTAGACATTCACACACACACACATATATTATAATGTACACACGTATATAGTTAAAATATGCACCCATATTTTATTATTCTCTCACCATGTGGATGCACTGAAATGGACAGTCATCTCTTTCTGCTAATTCACCTTGAATGTGGGGCTCTGTGTAAATCTCACAAGGTAGATCTCCCTGACAGCACAAAGAGGCCAAAGAAGGGCTCATCCAAGAAGGTGGCAGTGGAAGGGGTGGATCAGGGACCCCAGAGCCCCAGTAACCAGAGAGGTTGTAACAACTCTCTGGGGAGGGGGTCCCTTTCTTGCCATGTAATAAAAGGGGCTGAGAACAAAGACCCGAGTTCGCTCCCTTTTCCAATAAAGTGACTTTGTTCCCTCTCTCTCTTCCCTTTCCAATGAAGCGATCTTATTTCCCCTCTGAACTTGTATCTCTAATTCTCTTATCAAGGTAGGATTTTTTTAAATTTAAGAACTTTATTGACATGTTGTACCCTGCACCTATTTAGTACACAGTGTGGTAAGTCTTGACACATGTGTGCAGTGTGAAAACACCACATTGAAGATGAAGAACATACCCATCATTTTCTCTTATTCCAGTGTCATCTCTCGTTTCTTTGTAGCCCTTCTGTATCTGCTCCTGTTTCGGCACCTGCCAGCCACAATTGATCTGCTTTCTATCACTATAGATGACAAGCATCTAGAGCTTTCATGTAGTCTTTTGCTTTGGTCTGGCTTCTTTAACTCAGCATTATTATTTTGAGAGTAATCTACATTTTTGTGTACATTGCCAGTTCATTCTTCTATTTTTTAATTGAATTTATTGGTACATTCTAGGTATACAGTACAGTTCCATTCATTACTGGGATCTTGTACCTTTACATGACAGGTCTTGGTTCTCATTTTTTCCCCTTGTCCTCACCCTCCCTCCACCCGCTCCTCCTCCCTACCTTCCAACACTTCAATTCCATTTTTACATTTTCTCACATTTTTTTCCCTCTCCGCCAGTTCATTCTTTTAACTGTCCAGCAGTGCTCCTTTGTACAGCTGTCGCAATGTGTTTAATCTTTAATGGACATTTGGGTTGTTTCCAACTTGGCGATTGTTATGTGTAGATCTACAATAACCCCCGGAGTTTCCTGTTCAGTAGCAGGGTTTTGGGAAGGTGACTGGATCGAGAAGCACTTTACTCTTCAGCGAATTACTCCATCGTTGAATTCATAGCTGACTGTGCTGTGTACAGTGGGCTTGGTCAGAGGAGGTGGGCCTTTGGGGCGCGACTTAGAAGCGGGTATTTTTGTCCTGGCTCATGTGGTTTCCCTTCACCGCGCCCTCCCGCCGTGCTGTTTGTGCCTGGGAGCCTATTGACGGATAACAAGATGACGCTCAGGAGGAAAGGTGGTAAGGGGACTGGAACCTCACCAAAGGTGCAGGCTTCCACCCTCTGAGTTTTACCCCATCCGCCTCAGTTATCGACCACAGCCTTAAACCAAGGGAGGCACTGCAGACACAGAAAACAGGAGGAGCAAAGAACTGACCCCCCAAAGATGACTGCACCAGGCCAGAGGGAGGGAGCAGTCGTAAGGTCACAAGAGGGTAGTTTTCATGAGGATGCCCAGGGCAGCAGCAGGCCTGGGCTCCTGTCTACACCCAGACTCATTTTCTCGGAGAACTTCTGGCTGCAACGTGGTGTGAGGAGGACCTGAGTGACCCCATTCTCTTGTCGAGGAAAAACAGGTCAGCTTTCTTCCAGTGCAAGGCGCCCAGGAGAACTGAAGAAACACGGCTGCTGGGAGGAATTCTCAACCTTTGGGAGACCATTTCCGTAGGAAGGAAGTCAGCCCTCAGCGCGTTACAGAATAATTGGCTAATGAAACAGGGACGTGAACTTGACTTCTTTTTATACAGCCTAGCAGTGAAAGATGAAAATTGGTTTTATACGATAGTTTGGAGAGCACACACTTACCCAAGATTGTTTAGAAGCACAGCAGGGGGAATGGGAGAGGGGTGCGTTTGTAGCAGAACTGAAGAGAGACAGACGGAGAGAGGAGAGAGGAGGACACCAGTTAGCACAAAGTGCTCTCTGCCTGGGAAGAGCTTATTCAAAGGGAAGTCTCGGAATGGCTTTGTCTTTGTAAGGCCCAGAGGAATGGTAACGGTGAAACACAGGCATCTTCCCAGGAGGGGCTCGCCGTCTTGCGTGCGCGGGGAGATGAGAAAATGCCCCTGCTGGGCCAGCACCTTTCCAAGAGATGCAGGCAGGTGCTACCCTAAACGTCTTGAGGACCCGCTGAAAAATGTCAGGGACTTTCCAGAGCACTTCAGATGGCTTTCTTCAGTTTTTGTATTGACCACGTTAGGTAGGCACGGTTATGATGCTGTATACGAGGAAAGCTGAACCAGGCGAAGGAAGTTCAGTGCTGAACAGTTAATAAGCCATCTAAGTTCACTCTCTGATCACAGGATGGAATCCCACCCCTCGTCAGCAGTAATAACGGTAATGAAGTTCATGTCCTCAAGTCTCAAGTGGGGATTTAAGGTGTCTGTCTTATGTTATGTAAGATAATGTCTGTATCTTACTTAACACATATGTTTGTATGAATATTTGTCTTTGTGGATTTTAGCTACACAGTACATGTCAACAAGTGCCTGGTCATCAATACAGCTCTAAACAGGGAGGCATAAAGGCCAGTTTTTAATACAGAAGGCCACACCCTTCAGAGATGGTTACTACAGATTTCAGCAATCTATAATTCCCATTAGTATCAGACTTAAAAGTACTAGCGTGATGAAAGGTAAGGACAGACATTTGTCGGTGCGATTAGTGACAATTAAAATTTGTGAAATGGTTGAAATATTTTAGAATCAAATGGAACCTCTAGTCCCAGCTCTTTGAGTACATAAGATCCTAATGAGATAATTGACCATGTGAAATAGGAAGAAAAAGGCTAAAAGTGTAGGGGAAGTGGGAAGGGAAGGGGAGAGGTAATAAGAGAAAAGAAAAAAATGGGAGAAAATGAAAAGATAGAAATAAAGTGTTTGTAAATGGGGAGGAGAGGAGGGGGTGAAAGGAGGGTGGGGAGAAGGGAAAAAAATTGAGAACCAAGACCTGTCACGTAAAGGTACAAGATCCCAATAGTGAATGTAACTCTACTGTATACCTAACATTATGTCAAGAAGTGGGGGTAATTTTCACTGGGTTTTCTTTAGATATATGAGCAAAGTTGTGTAAAATTGAAAATTAAAAAACTCTTGAGTCTTCTTCTCTCTCAATATGGCATATGTATATGATTTGTGGATAATATATAAACACATGTATGTACGAATATATATATAATTTCTCCTTAGTTTCCTTTCCTAACACCACGGAGTATGATTAGATAGCTTGATTGTCACGATCATGAATATCCTCAACGTCAGATGTGACCACATCCTCTGACTTTTTCTTGCTTGACTCTATAGTGACATAAAACCCTTGTATCAGCGTAGCCTTCTACAGCGTAGATGATACATCTTAGAAAATTTTGAAAATCACTACTTTAAAGTAGCCACACAGTAGCCTACCACTCATCATGTGGTTTTAATTCTTGCACAATCTGTATCTCCATCTAATGTGGCTTTCATTAGCCTCCTGGACATATCATATATGCTTCTGTCTTGCTAATCACACTTTCTTTGCTTCCTTGAAGATGTCAAGCTATTGCTCACATCAGGGACTTCACACTTACTTTATTTTTGGTACTGGGGATCGAACTCAGGACCTTGAGTTTGCAAGGTAGGCCACTGAGCTAAATCCCCAGCCCTACACTAAGTTTTATTTCTGCCTAGATCTCTCTTCTCTTAAAGATAGCTACATGGCCCTGTCTTCAGAAAGTCACCTCCAAAGAGTCACCTCCAAAGTGGATTCCATTACCTCAGTCTGAAGTCATTCTTCAGTTATTGTAACATCCATCTACTCTGTTGCTTAAAAATGTGGGTTCTGCTTGGGATCATCCTGTTTACTTGTGTTTGTTCATTGTTGATCTTTCCCTCACTTATCGCACTATGTTTGCCACAGGAGTGTAGCAACTTTATTTTTGTCTACATGAATACCCAGAGCACTGCCTACATAAGGTGTCCAGTACACATTTGGTGAATATAATAAGCTACCCTATAACCCCAAATTTATGAAATTCACAGTTATTTATGAAATTAAAGTGCCATGACTTGTGAATTGACAGAAAGAAAGGATTGGGTCTCAGGTCTAACAAAATAAATTAGAGTTGATGTGTGTCCTTTATAAGTTAATAAATAATTGCTTACACATAGCATTTGGGTAAATGAAATGTAAATCATTGCAGCACACACCAATTTTAAACTGAAATGTAATATGTAAGTATATAAACATATAGAGGTAAGTCTTATATTAATTATTCATAAATATAAGCCAGGGGATTAGAGAAGAACAAAATTAAAGCAAGGGCTGATTAACTGGCATTAAAATTAGTACACTAAATTCAAAATTCATTTGAAAGTAGTTGAAAAATTTATTTCTGAACATCCCCAAAGCCACTCCAAAAAGAAACTATGATCAGTCACGCAATTCACATGATCTGTGAGATAAAACAGAACCATAGATCAGAGGAGGCCTGAATGCTTTTAGAACTGTCCTTGAGAGACGTCTCCGACGGGTTGTCATACAATCGTCCTCATCACTAATATTTATACAGCTAATGCAATGTGGAGTGTCGTGGGGCTCTTCTTCCCCATGATGTTCTCCAGTGTATACTAAGGACAGAATGTCCAAGGGCAGGGGAGAAAACTGCTGCTATGAAATCAGATATTCACGTGGTCAGCTTGGTCAGTGATCTGGCTTCTTCAGTCTAGTAGGAAGGATGGAAGGGAAATCCCTCAGACAACCTGTGGAGTCATTTTCACAGAAGGCATATATGGTAGGCACTAGGCAGAAGAAGATCCCAGGATGCATTTCTTGAGAAGTACTTGTACTGCAGATATTTGTGTTACTGAACAAGAGCAGCCCATGTGCAGTAACTGTTGGTTATCTGGGAATAACGTTAACAATCTTCAGTGAGGCTATATAACTGAACACAAAGCTGCTTCCAGAAAGGGAAAGGTTAGGGCTCCCATTAGAAAGCCATCCTGGTTTTATTCTGTCACAAAATGAATTGGTAGCTTGGCCTGGCTTTGGTGCCCAGGACATATCATCATGGGGCCTCAAGTAAGGTAAGGATTAGTTGCTTCCTCTCGGATAAAGCCCTAGTGTTTCAGGGAACTGCACTTGAGTTAGGCCCATGGGCCCTGCCTGGCCCTGCCCTGGCAGGGGAGCCCCTGGCTAGAGTGAGGCCTTCCTAAGCAGGGTCAGCTGCTCCTGGTCTTTCTGGTCTTCAAAGGCTTTGATGACCTCTTGGTATGCGCATTGTCTTCTCTGGCTACTACAGTCTGACATTAGTTTGTGCATTCATCCCACAGATATTTGTCATTACATTATGCTTCTTGGGGGCATCACACCTTGGAGCACAAAAGGGCATGTTAATTTAAAGATTTGCATTGGACAACCATGTTACCCAGTTTTATAGGCAGTTGGATGGATAAGTCTGGGGTTCTGAGGACAGATATTTGGATACAGATTGGTAAAGCATCTGGACTGAAAGGGTTTGCTCAGGAAGTGAGAATAGCTTAAATGGTGAGAACAGTGAGTATTGATTATGTCCAAAGCAGGCTGTGAAGGCCGAACCCTACGATTGGCTTGTTTATAGAAGTGAGTCTGGCCAAAGTCTACGTGCCAAGGCCAGGGTAACTGGCACCCAAATTCCGTTCCCAGAACTAAAACCTTATTAGAAAGACAATATTCTAATTACAACTATATGTTTTGTCTACTCTGTTCCTAAATCGAGAATGCTTTGTCTTGTCCTTTAGGAGCCTTGTTTACTTTCATTTCTATAAAGACGGCATGTGGCTTGTCTTTTCCCCTAGTGATTGCCAATAAAAGTCAGTGCCTGGGACTGGCCACAGCCTTTGTTGGTGGCACTGGCATTGGTCATCCTGGCACCCCACTTTCTCTCTCTTAGTTCTGTCTCTTAGTATATATTTATTTCTCAGCCCTGCTTTGTATACTGGGCAGCAGTCTCCAGTAGTGAGACTATTACCAGAGTTCCATGTTCTTTAAGCAACATCAGATGCTTGGCCTCTGCATTGGGAATCTGCTTGGTTTCTGCCTCTCCTCCCCCGAACACTGCCAAGTCCTTCTCAGCCCCAGCAACTTAAAAAAAAAAAAAAA
>NW_022900939.1:35897571-35933310 GCF_012274545.1 Fukomys damarensis
AAAAAAAAAAAAAAACAAAACCAAAAACCCCTAAATCAGGCCTTCAAATTCCCTCAAAATAAACTGCACCAGTGTTCTATGTTGAGTAAACACATTTACTTGCTTTTTACAAAAGTACTTGCTGAGCATACATGAGAAGATAGGAGCAGACAGGACAAAATAAGGACCGCCAAGCTCGTAAGACCCCAATTCAAATCCACCATGCTACATGTGCTTTCTTGGAGTTCTCTGTGAATCATTCTCCATGAGCAGCTCCTTATCAGGAGTTTTAAAATCCTAGTGCAAAAGAAAAGTCATCAGAAAGTCTTTTCTGAGCTGTGGTTTTCCTGAGGTTTATACCTTTTAAACCTCTCTTCCTATTTGGTAAATAGTGGGACAGAGCGTGCTTGTTTTTTACTACGTACTGATAGTGGGAGAAACATCGCTCTTCAAGGGTTAGGGTGTACAGTGACCCCCACATTCTGCTGGAATCTGGGGCGCAGCTGCACGGGGCACAGTTTCTATTCTGATGACACCAACAGAGTGTGAGGCTATGCTGGAGGCAAGCAGCAGGATGTGGCCGGAGACGCTGCCCGGAAGCGGAAAGAGTGGAGAGCCGTGGTGACGTGGCTTTGGCCGTGTGGTGGACCGCGCTGTGTGTGTTTCCTGTCATTTGATGCAGTGGTTCTCTGTGGGGGTGCTTCTGCCTCCCCAGACATTGTGGACCCTTGCAGAGATGTTTTTGTTGTCACAGTGACTGGGGGCGCTTATGCCATTTAGTGATTTGGGACCAGGAAGCTAAACTCCCTGCAAGTGAGACAGAGTCTGGGTGGGAATTGCCTCCTATCTCTGTGTATATTCCTGTGGGTAACGTCCTGTCTTTATAAATTGTCAAGCCTGGGTTTGTCTTTTATTTTGCAGATAGGCAAAGAGAAATGGAAAGGTTTTGAGATGATCTTTCCAAGAGTGTGTCATCATGTAGGTGGAGGGAAGATTGTATTCATTCTGTTCGGAAACTTCTCAAGAACTTTTCACTATTTTAGACATTATGGCCTTGCCTGTGCCTTGTGATGTGGGGGCTGTAGCTGCTGCATTAATGGTAATTCCTTCTATGTGTCAGGATGGAGCAGTTCGTCTTTTAGAATGATAATATCTAAACATTTGCTTATTGAGACACATTATTTTGCTACATATTACCTTTCTTTTGTTTCTTCCTTACAACTAAGGTGATACGTGAATTTTTAAAGGTGTTGTAGTAAACAGTTTTGTTAGGAGTTTTATTTCAGGATATCTAAGAAGAAGTGAGTAAATACTTCAACTAGAGAAGGTTGGATTGACGCACGACAGTGTCATCATTTTGATGACTGTTCCCTTTTCTTCTTCATTTTCAGATCAAGAAATGAGCAATAAGTAGCCCTGATCATACAGCTGCAAAGGCAGGGACCAGGGTTTGGACCTAACATTCTGAATCTCAGAGCTATATTTTTTATCCATTTCTCTACTTCATTTCTCAGGAGGCCGTAGACTGAGCAGACAAAATTCAGCAGGATCGCGGACAGTCCTTGAGCTTTAGGAGGTAGATGATTACGAAAGTGCAGATCCAAACAGGCACTCTATGACATGGCTTGTTCCTGGATTACCAAGGGCAACAGAGAGACCTGGGCTTCCTGCCTGGGACCCGGGTGAAGGTGTGATGGCCTCCCGATGCGATGCTTGTGCTGAGGAAGTAACAGGAGTTGAGCTGAGCGGATGCTACAAAGAGTCTCCAGGGCCAGTCTCCCACTTCCCAGGGAAAAGAAGGGTGGGCAGTCCCTCAGTGTCTCTACAGCGCCCCTAGTGGAAACTAGGCATATTCAACATTCAACCTTTATTAAGCTTGTACCTCGGCTCTGTCCTACACCCTGGAGAGGCCCAAGAAATGCTGAGTAAATTCACTCACTCTTGTTCTGATATGTATTCAGAAATAAGACCAACAAACAGCTTTGCTTTCTTACAGTCTGAGTTTATGCACACAGTTTTTTGTATACGTTATTAACAATATGCTAAATTTCTTTTTGGTGGGATGAAGATTTCTCTTAAACGTAAATCACCAAATCTTAAAAATCAAGAGTTGTTTTCTTGTGTAAACATGAACACTTTGAACAATTTCTTTTTACAATGGGTCAAAAATCTTGCCAATGACGATTAGAAGAAATAGATGAGAACACAATCCTCCAGTCTAGATTTATTTCACACGGACTTCAATTGTCACGGGTAACTTTCCATTTCCCCAGGAGATAAGATAGCCCTGGTGCAAAGCTAATGAGCTGGGACCTTTCTCTTCAGCTAAGGTTGTGATAGGTCGCTTGCACCTGGCTTGGAGAGACTCTCACTGATGCTGAGGAGAAGAGACAGGGTCCAGAGGAGTCTGTAGATTTCTATATGCAAAGGTACCTGCCTCTCCTTTCTTAAAATAACAGCTCATGGCAGTTCTTGGCTTACTTGTTTACAAATTTCTCCAAAATGACAGAGACAGGAGCCAGTAACAAGTACACTTGAGTTGGCTGCTCTTGCCCCCCAAAATCTCTTTTTTTGGTACCAGGGATCGAACTCAGGACCTTGCGCTTGCGAGGCAGGTGTGGGGCCGCTGAGCTAAGTCCCTGGCCCTTGCTCCTAAAATCTTATCAACAACTTTTCAGTGGCTCCTTACTGTCACCCCAGTGTTGCTTCTGTTGTCTTCTTGGTGTATTTGATTTTGTGAGCATCGTAACAACCGTGGCACAGAATACATGTGCTAAAGTGAAAATACTTTTATGTATCTGTATGATTAAAAGAGGGAGAGAGAAAATAGAAGTGGATTTTAAGTGGATGCAGTGTGGTAGGAACAACTCCATTTGACGTGTTTTTGCCTATGTGAAGAGCTTGTGCCCGGCATCTCTGTTCATTGTCACTTTTATGAATGGATAATTAACAAATATTGATCTTACTTTAAAAGTGGAAGTACTAAAACCCTCTGAAAACCTGTTCCCAACTTACAGTTAGCTGGTATTTTCTCCAGTAATTCTTAAATCAGCTCTTTGCAACTGTATAATAGTGTGTGATTTGTTCCACCTAGGTCTAAAAACACAATAGTCACCAGGGCTTGACAATATATGTTCTCTAAAGGGGCAGATAATAAATATTTTAGGCCTTCCTATCAGAGTCTGTCACATCACTTGTGTTGCCATGGAGTACAGACTACACATGAACAATGAATGCAGTGATATTTCAATATATTTATTTAGCGCCAATTTATTTAGGGACACTGCAATTGAAATTTAATTTAACTTCCATGTGTCACAAAATATTATTCTTCGTTTTCTCAACTGTTTAAAACTGTAAAAGCCACTTAGTTTATTTACTCTACAAACACAGGAGGTAGGGTGTATCTGACATCTCAGCAGTAGTCTACAGACTTCTGAACGTATGTACATATGTATGTGGTGAGATCATACATGTACATATTTAAATTAAAAATGTATTATAGTAAAAAAAAAAACCCACATTGACATTAATCCCCTCTAAACACTTCCCCTTACTTTGAACACACAACATCATCCATACCACTTCTGAAGCAATCCTGGAGCTCCTTGTTGTATCTTTAGTTGTACCGTTGTGGCTGCCTCAATGTCCCAAATCAATTCAAGATTTATCGTCCATGGTCATTTTGGCCATGGGGAAGAGACAGAAGTCAGTTAGACAGGTGAATAAGGACACACTGCAATGTTTTTAAGAGCCTGCTTTTCCATTGGATGGCACTTGGTAGCAGCATTCTTTGGACTTTTGGTTGTGTAGTACCTTGTAAAGATACTCAGGAAAAAGGACTTCTAGAACTGATTCAAAAAGTAGCAAGAATGATGGAATAAGGATGTTTGGAGTGAGGGGAAGTATTTTGAGGGGGGTTTAATGGCAGCACGTATTTTACTGCAATAGAATTTTAAAATGTAAACATTCCCTGTTTAGTCAGCCCTCGTAGAGGACTGCAAGTGTGCTAAAATATTGAGAAACTTGAGGACTCTCTAGGAGAAAGCGTTTTACATCCAACTGCAATGTCTGGTCACATCTGTTGCGAGAGGATCCAAGCCAAGGTGACAGCAATGAAAGTGTGCTTCCTGGTAGACGGGAGAGGGGTCTCCCTCAGCCCCACCTTGCTGGTCTGCGGGCAGCAAGTCTCACACCAGAGTCTGTGCACACATGAACACTGAATGGCAGGTGGCTTGAGTGCAGCCACGTGACCTGTTCCTCACGCCTCCGGGAAGCCTCGTGCTCAGTCACCCCAGCTACTTTGCAGCGGTGCACACTGGGGAAGGCAGTGGCAAAATACAGGACATAAAAGAGCCTTAGGTCAAGAGAGTAGGGTGCAAGGTGACTACTAGCAGGTGCAGAGTAACTGCCAAGGTACTTAGATGACAGTTTTGGCCAATCTCTCTGTCTCGAATACCTCTCATTTCATCAATAAAAATCATTTCTAATATTTCTTATACTGAATAACAAATATTCTAATGCTGTTAGGAGATTAAAATAATGAAAAATACCCCTGGAATTTATGCTTCTGACAAGCATCCTTCAAATCCTAACCAACTGTCCATGGGCTGAGCCTTAGGGATGGTTAGATACAAGTTGATATGTAGGAGTAGATTAAAAGTAACATAGGTACACACCACAAATTCTGGGCTCACCTATAGGCATTGTTCTAGGGAGAGCTTGTCAAGATTGGAAATTTCTTTTCTGAATTCTCTTCTGTTCAGTAAGACATGAAAAGGGGAGTCTTCCTGCAGGTTGGTTTGGTTGCCCATTGGAGTGGAAAGGAAAGGGTGGGTAGGAGCACGAACAGTAGTTTTAGTAGTGAAATCTCGAGGACAAGAACTCCTGTAAGCACAGCCCATGGGGACACGTTGGACACAGGCCCATTCCCTAACTGTCCCTTCGCTTCCTCAGAGCTCAGCACAACTGTGGGCCCTCCTGTTGCCTCAGCCATTGCCTCCTCTGGGCACTGCTTTGGTGTCTCTCTGGAGGAGAACACGATTTTACCACATTCTTCTCTGTCCTTTCCTGCCAAGGTTTCTCCTGAATCCCTACTGAGGTTTGTAAGAAAAGAATATTTTTTTAAAAAAGCTTTGTAAAGTGGAAAAGAGACAGTGGATAAAGATAAAAGGAATATTGCTAAATTCTTCAAATCAGCATAAAGTTGACTCTGAAAGAATCTCTTAGAAGGTGTATATTTATTTTTCCCTTCCTAAATTTCTAAAGAAAATTTCTACAGCACAACATTAATTAGAACGCTACCAGATTGTGACTCTTCCTAATTATTTTTTATGTGTCTACATCTTTACAGTTTTATTAGTTTTTAAAAACTATGAAATACATAAAACATACCCAGAAATAAAATGGAATTCAAGGCCAATCTTGTTTTAGCTATGTCTCCACCTACTTCCCAATTCTGTGATATTTTCAAGCAAACCTTAAATTTTTTACATACAAATATTTTAGTTTATATCTCATCTCTAGAAATACAAATTCACTAAAATAACCACAATTTCAACATCACAACAGTAAAATTAGTAATAATTTCCTAATATCAAATACTCAACTAGTTTTTATATTTCTTGTGTCATAAGAGCTACAGGTTGCAATGGGTTGATATATAATTTAAGTCTCTTTTCATCTATAAACTCTCTCTTCTCTTTCCCTTCCTTACCATTTACTAAGTGAAGGTACTTTTTAATTTTCATTTTTGCTAGAATTGGGGTTTTGTTGAATACTACTTGATCTTGAGAATTCTCCTTTATTTCTTATTATGAGTGTACATATTTTTCCCAGTTCACACTTTCAAAATTTTATAGGTATGAAGAAAGCAAATCTGTAAACAAATGAATCAGTGAATTTCGTTTAATGTGATAATACCCTAAGGAGAGTAGAAGTAGGGTAGGAGTACAAAGGAGAGGAATACTTAACTATTCAAGAGACTTAACTATTCAGTTTTTTATGCTGCTCATAACATGGAAATATTGAAGGTGTTAAAAAATGTGTGTGTATAAAATGTATATCTACATACGTGCATATGTATGTATGCTCTGTCCTTGATTACAATTAGAATTTTATATGTCTAATCATGTCAAATTGCCTATGATATTTACAGTTCAATAGGGTTTTACAGTCCTGTTTAACATAGATAAGTGTAAGTTTTACGTGCTCAAAGCTATTCTGTAAAGGTAGAGAAGTAGAAAGAAGTCTTTTCGTTCTTCTGCTCATGGGACAGGCCTGCTACTGGGCCTCTTTGAACTGCTACAGCCACACTCTAGGAGTCTCCCCTTAGGGACAAAATTGTGTCCCTTCTGTGCCCCTGCAGGTGGCTCCCCCCGCTTCAGGCCTGAGCCAGTGTGGCCCACAGGCTATTACAGGAAGGGCAGGCTGTTTCAGTTGTCGTGTGACTGGCAGGAGGTGGGTGGCGGGTGGGGGCCGAGGGGGTCAGTGTAGTAAATGAGGAACCATCCTTCTTGTCTGACCACTTCCAGTTGCTACCCTCAATTCGTGTGGGTAAAATCTTATCATCTGAGGCTGGATCTCAATTCTGTTTTACATATAATCAAAGTGATTTTTACACCTTCCCAAATACCCTCAATTTTCTACCGATGGTGTGATGGGATAAACCACCGGAGGATCGAACACTGTTTCATCTGGGGGTGGCAGCACAGCCCCGCGCGGCTTCTCACCCCAGCAAGACTTGTCTGTCCCGGTGGGCGTGGTCTTTGGCTGCCGCCTGCAGAGCCTCTGTGACACAAACAATGATCACTGTTGGGAGCTTTCTCAGCCAGGTCCTCACACTGAGTGTCAGGGATGGTGGTTGGGGAGGTGGGGACCTCCAGGAGGGGGCCTTGTGGGACTTCCTTAGGTCACTGGGCTGTGCCCTGGAAGGGGAGTGTGGTTACAGTCACTGGGCTTCCTGGTTCCTGGTGTCAGTGTTTTGCTCTCTTACCCTGTCCTGCCCAGCCTGCTGTCCTTGCCAGAGCCCAGGGTGAGCAGGCAGCCAGTCATGGACTGGAGCCTTCAGGACCACAAGGGAAAGTCAACTTTTTTTTTTAAGGAAGTTAATCATTTCAAGTATTTTGTTATAGTAATGAGAAACTGACAGTACAGGGCACTGTATTATTTTAAATGACGTTCACAGGCGGGTTAGAGTACCTACGGAACTTATTTTAAGGTGGCGTTTGTTACTAGAGGAGGAGTTCAGTGTGATGGGATTGAGTCCACAGATGGAGGGTGAGAAGGAAAGGTGAGCTGTGCTGATCAGGCAGGAACCACTGGATAAATGAAACATAGTGAGAGTAGAGTTTGCAAAAAATAATAGCTTACACTTAGGTAGTCCTTACTTAATATGCCAGGAACTCTTCCCTCTTTCTAAGTGCTTCATGTAAACCACCTTCCCCAATCTCCACAGTGTCTCTGGGCAAACAGTAGGAGCTACCACTTTCCCCAGTACAAACACGAGGAAAGACAACGGCTGAGAGGTGAAACAATCTGCCCAGTGTCACAGAGCTGCCATCGTGAGCCCTGGAGCTGGGACTTGAACTCAGGAAGTGAAGAGACAAGCCCTGTTCTCCTACCCATTGAATCTCATTGCTTTTATTTTGAAGAGTAAAAGAATAAAAATCAAATACACTGGCAGAAAATATACAATAGTGTCAAATTCAAAGGGAAGACAGACGTGCAAATCAATTCCTTTCTGGAGAGGAGGTCAGGTGAGTGGGAAGTAGACATTTAAAATGCATTCCAGCCTCCCGTAGGATTCACTAAATATTTCTTGAGTGAGTATCATGCTTTCTAGAGTTCCGGGCCAAGGCATCTTACAGTAAGTCTAGTGGAGAATTATTTGAATGACTTCTTATTTATGCAAATAAGTGATAAATTGTCCCCTATCCTCAAAGGGGAGAGGAAGGAGCTCTCCCAAGAGCTCTTCTTTTTCTTTTTCTTTTTTTTTTAGAGTAGGAAGAATTTATTGAAGGATAGCTTCCATCCAAGAAAGATGGAAAAGGGACCAGAAAGTGGGTTGCCCCCCAAGAACTCTTCTAAGCAAAAGTCATTGATGACTAGAAATTGGACTGCTGTATATAAGAAGGTTAAAGCACACAGTAGAAAAAGGAGAATCAGCCTTTGTCCTCGAGGATCTAACTTGGTCGGCACCAGTATGGTAAGCTGGGTAGCCAGAACCTGCTGGCAGGAAAGGACAGACTCTATGGGCTTCCAAGGGGTCTCATGGAAAAGCTAGAGGGCCTCTGACCTGATGAATTTCCATAACAACAGGACTCTCTAGAGAGTAGAGAATAAAATCCTGGACAAGGGTCAAAGTTAAAGCCAAAAAGCAAACACGTGGGCACCCTATACTATAACTGTGGCAGTCGCTTTGAAAAGTATGGTGCACCTGGACGGGAGACTTCAGCAAGTACTCCACAGTGGAAGAAGCTTCATAAGGTGTCCATGCAGGGCCACAGAATATTAACTACAACTGTTAATTAGGGTATGTGTGCTTCGTATACTCAACCTGGTACTTTCCGAGTGGTACTAGGAAGAAAGAGGATGTTTTGAACAGAAATTTTTATATAAATTAACAAAGTCCACATTATTAGATGAACCATTTACATCTTTGTAAAGAGTTAACCTAAACATGGAAACAGACTGATCCCAATCTCTCCAAGCTATGAGCGGACAGAACTGTTTTAGGAACAGATGTGGGAATCATCTTTGTCCTGTTCATACTTGGGATTCTCTTTAGTCCTTGGCAATGTCCTTCAAAAGTTTGGAACCCTACCTGCCTCGGCTGAGTGACCAGTTCCCTTGCTTGTGCTCAACACTGACCAATGTTTCAAAGGTCAGACAGTAACTATAGATTTTTATCAGTTGTGTTTTGATAGCTTTTGCTTCAGCCTAGATTGGCGTAAAGGAAGAACTTGAAGAGTTTTACTTCCGTCATTTCCTTGTGTTTTCTGTGCAGTGAATTCCTAGATCAGCAAGCTTGCCTGATGGCTTTGCAAACTTTGGATGTACATCTGACCATGTCACTGCTATTCCATTCTTGAGTCATAGAGTAATGAAGTGATATGAGTGAGTGTTCGCAATTCTCCTAAGGATGGTATGTTAACAAACATTCTACATAAAAAGGAGAGGCTTTAACTTATTGTATATAATCAAGTCTCCCTCTTTCAGGTGTTCATTTTTAGGTACTTCAGACCTCTTTATTTTCACAAAACATCAAGGGAGAAATCTTTAACTCCTTTTTAAAGAGGAAACCAAATCTCCATGGTTAAGTAGCTTTGAGTTCTTTTTTACACCTGTTTCCCTCCTGTCACCTCTACCTTTGCAGCATTCTTGGTCCTACCTCTCGATTTCTATTCTCACTATAACTGCTAGGGAGTTGCACCTCATTAACTCTTCCCTGGAGGACCTTAGCAGCTTCCTACCTGCTTTTTCAGCACTGGTGTCTCTGTCTTCCTACTCTCTCTATTCGTTATCCAGTGGTATTTTTCTCAAGTACAAAATTCACCATGCCGTTTCAACTGCTCTAGGCCTTACTTTCCACCCCATGCCCTCTTGACCATAGAACAATGTTTCAGAGACTTCAGCATGAGTCCACACCTTTAAGGATCACGTTAACCTCTCTCTCATCATGTCTCCAGGGGTCTCACACCACACTTGAACCACTGAACTACTCTTTTGAGAACAAGTCCTATGATATCCAGCTCCTGTATTCTCCTGCAGCTTTTCATGCCTGGTAGAGTTTCCTTCTTCTTCTTCTCCCCCTCCCCCCATCTCCTTTTTTTTAAACCACCTCTGCTTAAGCAATCCATACCAATCTACTGATATCTGCCTGGTATTCTGAGAACTTTGAACATGCTTACTGAACCCAGTAATCTACCCGCAGCCTTCAACACCTCTCAATATCTGTACATTTCATGAAAGCCCCACATCCTGCCCATTGTTATAGTCAGTGTGCTTTTTATCCCTTCCTTGGAGCACTGATAGGATCTCAACTATCAAAGTAAGAAATGATGTCTTACATCTTTAAACTTACTGGAGTGCCTATGTCAGTTCCGGCATATACCAGGTCCTAACAAGGTTGGTGCAATTCAAAGTATCTTCACTTCAAATGGACATGTTGAGAAACGTTTAGAGCAGCACACTTGAGCATTCACTCTTCTGTCTCGTGGCTCTCCAGGGGGCTCCTAGGAGTCCATGCAAATGGGAAGTGTGGTCCTGATGCCATTTTTAGAAGCCAAGTGGACACCATAAATGGACCTGTTACATGGCCGGGAGTCCAACTAAAATGGCAAGGTTTTCAAAAATTGTTGTTTGTAATGATATTAGCTGTAGCGATAGCTTAATCTCTTGGTTTAGGACATGCTTGTTAACGAGTAACAGAGTATAGTTAAAGAAGTGTAAGGAATGGGGGAATTTATGATCCAGGGACATGTTGTAAGCTCAGCATGTATGGCCAGGTCTTAGCAAGGATTGAAGCCAGCGAAAGAGAAATCACCAAAAGCAAAGTGTCAGGCGGAAAGTTATCTCCCTGGGGCCTTCCATGTCCGATCCATCTGCGTCGCCTTCACCCTCTTCACTGTAGACAGGGCGCATAGGCTCCATCAGCGCATGTCTGCCAGCTCTCAGTTATTTCAAGGCACTTCAGAGAAGACAGTAGGTAAAGATGTGTGTGCCAAAGGCACATGTGTGGATACGTATATCCATTTATATACACATGACTGACTTACAGCTGGGCCACCGTTAGTTAGGATTCACAGTGCCCAGCCGCACTCCTCCCGGGGAGCTGATGGCTGGGAGCATGCATTAGTTTGCCAACATCTAAAGAAGCTTAACTAGAAATTCACACTCCAAAGACAGTTACCATAAGTTAACTTAATGTAATTTATTTAGGTATTGGGGATCTCACTTTGGTCCCTGCACTTGTGAGGCAGGGTGCAGAAGCACTGAGCTAAATCCCTGGCTCTGCTACTGTAAGTTTAAATCATGTATACCTGAGAGTAGCTCTAGACAGTTTTAAAATTAGCATAAAGAATATTAGAAATGATTTTTATGAAGGATATGTATAATATTCAAGGTATGAAGTTAGCTGGAGTTACTGTACACTCAACTTTTCTGTCATACAGCAGGTGTAAGACTACGTTTTTGCAAGGGCATTTCTTCCCACAGGACTCAATTTGACTCTATTTATAGATTCTTCCATCCAGTTGTAATGAGAAGTTTGGTTGAATCCTGATGCTAGAATATTATTGACTCTGCCTTCAGTGAAAGAATCTGATAGTTGCAATTTTTGGGTCCGTTTGCCATAGGACACACGATGATTACTCCAAAACTGACCCTTTCAAGCCTCTCGATCTGTGTAGGATTGAGAGGCCCTCAAATTCAACAACGACTAGAATCTCTTGGCCCTGCTGCTAATTTTCTGGTAGGAGAACTGATTAGCTCAGCTTGGACAAGGTGTCTAGCACTTTTTAGGTTGCTTAAATATTACAGACAACAAGGTTGATTGGTAAGATAATCAGAGGGCCCTTGATATGCACTTATTTTTGTTTTTAACAGTTTTATTAGTGGAATGACTTTCCAGTGGAATGGGAACTGATCTGTGGAAGAGGGAGGCACCTTGGTGGAGGGAGGGGAAATGGATCGATCACTTATTCGTGATGAGGAGATCCTGGAGGGTAATAGAGGATCCATTTCTTTTTTGTTTTGTTTTGTTTTTGATACCAGGAATCGAACTCAGGTCCTCATGCTTGCAAGGCAGGCAGCGGAACCACTGAGCTAAATCCCCAGCCCTCTAGCAGGGTGATAGAAAGGAAAAAGTTTAAAAAAGAGAGAGAGACTTAACTGTTGAGCTTACACTATTTTCATATGTGTATCTAAAGCCAGCTCTGCCTGTTTATAATGCAAACAATACACAATACCCAATTAAAAAATGTTTTTTCCTCCATGTCAAGTGACTCTGACACAGAATGTGGTTATGACAAGGTTGTGGAACAAGCAAGAGTTTGTCCCCAAACCTTGTTTCAACTAGACCAACAAGGCTGTTTCTATGGACCATCCACTGGGATGTATATCACAGAATCCTTTTTAACCTGCATCTCTGAAAACAAGGTTGCTAAGTAAATTAGCAGAATAAACAAGGGAAATGATACGTTGGTGAGAGCTGAAACATCAGCATTCATACAAGGGATATACAAATTATAAGTGCATTAGCGGTTAGCGCTTTCACAGCTTGCTTTCCTTTCACAGCGTCTTCACTACTTTTTCCCAGAATATTTTAAAACCCCGTTTCTTTAAGAAATGTTCCCTGTCTCAAAATTTTCACTAAGTGGCGATGACTTTTTTCCTTCCAATTACGACGGTGGATCACCAAGATTTTACTGAAAAAACCTTGAATCCAAATGTCAGCCAGTTTCAGGTGCTCAAAATGGTGGCAGTGGGGAGGTGGCGGGGGGTAGAGGCGCAGGGGGGAAGGGATGAGAAAAGAACTTGGCAAAGGGGGCTGGAGGTGGAAAGACAGAGTGCGGGAGAGGGTGGGGTGACAGGAAAAACGGTGGGCAGGGAAGAAAGAGGTGGGGAGGCGCTGAGAAGAGGGAAGAGGAAGAAAAGATAGACCTAGAAGAGGGTAGTGGTGCGCAGAGCACGCAGAGTCTGTTGGAAGTGATCAGCTTGGAGCAGGTATTCGTCATGTGAAGGTAAAACAGTCTTAACAGTGAGCTCAGCAGGAAGAAAAGTCCTACTGCAGGAAGCGTGCAAATGGTACTGAAAGGTGGGTATCTGCATACAGTGCCCTTTGCTCTGTCCTCCCAGCAGACCGGGCTGCTGTCTCTACTGAGACCTGGGGCCCAGCACAGACTTGAGTTACCAGGCTCCTGTGGCCAAGGTGATGATGCTTTACCAGCTGTAAAGCAAATGGCATCACCTTGCACAAAGGGTGCGTGTGTACCAGCAAGCTGTTTCTCCGAATGCAGTTCCCGTATTCCCTTTGCTGCTTTTCTCTTTCTCTCTCTTTATCTCTCCAACTGACCTTCTCTGTCTCTGCTGTTCACTTTTCTCTCTGTGTCTCTGTGTCTATCTCTCTCTGTCTTCTGTCTGTCTGTCCCCCACCCCACAAATTTGCTTTGGGATGTGCATGGTAGGAACAGGGAAACCCCTGCAGTTCCACAACTTCCATACTTTGTTAAGGAAACTGCCCCTGAGGCTGGAATAGCACAGTCACTGGTCTCTGTCGTATCTGTGTATTTCTGGATCATTGTAATACAGACTCCAGGAGTTATTTTTCTCCTAAGTAACTAACTGGAGAGTCAAAGGTGGTTTTCATGCCTTGCCCCTTTCCAGTCTGGCTCCAAAAGTGAGGGCTAGGTAGGGGCCAGTTCTCTCTGCTCCCTGAGACAGATTTCCTGGTCATGAGGTCTCCAGGGACATTTCTGCACTTGCAAAGGTCATTTGGAGGCATGAAATTAATGACAACCTCTTTCATTGTTTCTGGCAACTCTGAGAACCCAGACTTTCTGATGGACTGGACTGGGGATGTATTAGTGGCTCCTTTAAAATCCACTCTGCATTTTGCATTTGCTGCCTTGTACCTGGTCTCTGGGACCCATTATGCTTGCTAATGGTGCTTATTTTCTTGCCTTACTTTCCTGTGAAAGATTTTCCCTGAAGCTTATTTCATTATAATTTTAAAAATACCATCTGTCTGTGTAAAAGTTTTTCATCTGTCTTTTGGACAGATTTTATCTGATTTCTTTCCTACAGTTCAATTGAACTTCTCCAGGTGCAGAGAGGAGTGCCTTAAAGCTTCTGTCCAAAGTCATCTTTTGCTGCATTACTGCACAACGAGTGATTCCTGTTTGTCATTATTAACCTTGGGCTTTTGCTGTGACGATGAAGCTCATTTATTGGTTCATCCAGCATGATGCCAGCATGATTTAAAGCACAACCTCATCTGTGCACAGTTCATTGCTTTTACCCTGATACCTGCAGCACACCGTGTACGTTTTTCCCTTCCTTGACGCTCCTTAGAGACGTATCCTGGAGTTCTTTGTCTTCTGCACCTGTGTGTTTCTGCCTTTGCTGTTCTTTACTTGTGCATTACACATACTCCAGTGACCTCCGTACTATTTTGTTGGTTCCAGTCAGTGCTCACAGTGGCTTCAGATGTATCATTTCATTGCCCTTTTAGCTATTGATGCTTTTTGGTAGCAACATCTTGGCAACAACATGCAAGAAAAATGTGCCAATTTTCTGGTTGGCCATTTTATTCTGGTTATCTGCAGTTATTTTCTCTGTAGATTCTCTTTTAAAAAATACACTTTACTTTCTCCTAATAAAATCAGTCATTCACATATCCTTGATTCTTCTCACTTTTCCCATAATTTTCAATGAACATAGTGTGCTTTTATTTTAAATGAAATGCACACACATCAGCTTTTATCTTTTTGCTACATCCTTTCATTCTGTGATTTTTTAGCAGGCAAAATATTGGTAGCTTATGGAAAGACTAATGTTTTACCTTTTTCCAGATCTATTGGGACACACTGGACAAATAAAAGGTCTAAATCTTTTCAGGATTTAAGCAAAACAAAGCCACTGATATCTGTGGATGGATGACCATCTGGATGCCATAATGCACATGATGTATCACCCTTCATTCACTCATCAAATTTTTGAGGGTGCCTTTTTCTGTCCTGAGAATTGTTGTAGAAAGTAAAAGCCACATAATTTTTGAAGAAAAAAGGCCTCCCTTTTTATGCAGCAACATCGCAGAAAGGAGAAGCGAGCTCCCTAGCGGGAGTCCCTCAGACCCAGGTCACCAACGTGAAACAATGGTGACTCGCGCTGGCCTCTGATCATAGAGTGGGCACCTCCAAGATTTGCTTTCTGGTCTGCCAGGGAGAGGGGCCTTTGTGACCATTAGGTAAGGCAGATAATATATGGAGATGCTCAGCGTGGGAGAGCAAAGCGGGCTTGCTTGTTGTGTTCCAAACACGTGCAAAGAACAGTCTCCTTGAAAGCATTTGATAGCAGTGTTGCAGACAGGTCTCTTTATTTGGCTGTTAAGATACTCAGGGTCTGGAAAGAGGCCAGGGCATTTGCTTTGTTTACTAGTGTGTGTTTCCAATACATAATGAATACATTCATCATGGAAAGTGGTACATGTACCTTATTGCATCTTAATCCTTTTTATTTTATTCCCTCTATCCCTTCTCTTTCCATTGCTAGATCCTTTTCCCATCTGCAAAAGGGCCACTTCTCTGTTTTCTATAATCTTTTCTTTTGCCCCTAAGTTACCTATGGGTCTTTCACATAAGAGAAACTGTGTGATACGGAACCTTCTGTGCCTGACTTATTTTACCCAGCACTGTGGTCTCAAGGCACCAGTCAGGAAAGGAGAGACACTTGTAAGGGAGAGTGAGACGTTTGGAAGGAAAACCTCCGTTAGTTGATATCATTACCTTTTAGAAGCCATAATGCAAGGTCTGCTGCTGGCAAAGGGCTGATTTCTCCTTACACCATAGGCTGTGGACTATGAGTGCGAGAGCACAGACCCTTGCCCCCCTGAGTTCAAGTTTGTGGAATAAGATGTGAAATTATAAAACAAAAGCACATCACCGCTGTGCCTCTGAAAGTAACAAATTACATCTTAGATGCTATTACATGGCTCCTGTCAAATCCAGGGCCTTTACTTAATTATCTTTGTCCTTATTGGATATCTTAGAAATATCTGCTGGTGTAGAACCTTTCAGTTTTCCTCTTGCTTTGTTCTTTGGTCTCTTCCATGCTTCATCCTGCACTGATTTTGAGGTTTCAGCCATTTTCCCAGGCACTGAATGTGAACCCTGCTCCGTACTAGCTCCCGAGTTCCTCATTTTAACTTTTAGCCTGGATTCCCCATCAATCACCAAAAAATCTAGAGGCAATTTTAAGGACGACAGCACTATGTCCTTTATTCTCAGTGACTGTTGACGTTATTGTAGATGCTGGGAATATCTTCCTACTTGCCTGCATTTCATTCAGACTTTCCTGCCTCACCCCCAAAAGGTAAAAACTTGTCGAACAAGGTTTCAGAGAAAGCTCTTGACTTGCAACTGTATTCTCAAGAATCTGCTTCAGTTCTCTCTGTCACCCACCCTTGAATGCCTGTGTTCACTTTCCCCCTGCAGTTACCTCTTTCAGTCTGTCTCCTATGACGTCCCCTCTGCTGGCCCTGCACCCTGTGCCCTGCCTGACCCTTGTACACGCCACCCTACTCTGGCTTTCGTTTGGAACAATTTCCTTATTCTCCATGCCAGTGCCATGTTTTCACAGGTACGGAGGATATAACACCTTCACTCTTCCGTGACATTTCCCTGAGTGCGCTGTACCCTGTCCTGTGGAAATTCTGTGAATTTCCTTATTTCAGAGAAGAAAAGCATAAAGTAAAAGCAGATTAGCACAGTTGTATACCCAAGAAGGCTTTTGCCCTGGTTGTGTGCTAGGTTAGAAGCTTTGTTTTTCTCCTTATTTGGAGTGTTTTGGGGTAACTGCTTAGTTGATATTAGTTGATTTACACCTTTTCCGCATTCTGAGTTCTGCTTGGCAGCTTTCTGCCAATTCTGCTGATGTAGGATTCCACTGAAGACATGGGCTGTGTGATCTTGGCCCACTCAAGCAGGAAAAGTTCTTAGTTTTCAGGATCCTGTGTAGAACGAAAATACAGGGACCCTTATTCAAAAATTACTAGATATCAAAATATTGCTGATAGAGCACTAGAGTGAGTGCCCGGCTCTTCTAAGTGCAGGCCCATGAGACACACACACAGGTTGCACAGCTTGTGGGGGGCCACACAGGCCTGAGAAGTGTTGCTAGTTCTTTCCATATGAGTAGAATTAATTTTTTCTCACCATGAAGGTTCCAAGTCAATGCACACATCAAGTGTAATTGGTTTGTTGACTTTCTAAAACAATAATTTTGAGCCTATAAGCCTTGTCGTACTGCGCTTGGTTAGTTTAGCTGTTTTGGTTCCACAGGGGTACGGAGCGCTAAAGCTGGGGTGTCACGGAGGCCTCTGTGGAGATTTGCAAGGATACCTATATTGGAAATTCTGGGCCAGGCAGAAACTTGCCACAGGGGTAGAGCTGCCACAGGGACCATCACAAAGAAATGCTGAGGGGGGCGGTAGGTAGGGCGCCACTGAGTGGTGCCGGCTGGGGAGAGCTGCAGGCTTGGGACTCCAGTGGGCACAGCTGAAGCAGGGGCCGAGCCTTGAGAGGCCAGTGGGGCCGGGCTGCTGGAAACCTGGGTGTCTGGGGCTCCCCGTGGAGTCAGGGGAGAGGATAGTAACCCCTTTCTCTTGCCTACTTCTGCCTTTCGGAGTGGGAAGGCTTATGCTATGCTTGGCCTATTATGTTTTGGATGTAGATTGACTTCAATTTTATGGGCTTGTAGCTGGAGAGAAATTTGCTTCAGGAGATCTCGTGTCTGGATTCTAAGCCTTACCTAATGTAGAGGAGATTCTGTGCGTTACAGAGAGGATGAGTGTGCTTTGCATTGGGGAAGGACCTGGCTTTTGGGGTCCAGAAAGGTTTGAAAGAGAACAGTTTAAATGTGCTTGTCCCTCAAAGCTCACATGTTGGAAATAATCAGTAGCGAGACACTGGAGAGGTGGGGCTTGTAGGTGCTTTGTGCTCATGAATAGCCTAATATGTTCACTGGGGGATCAGGGTGGGTGTCAGGAGAGTGGGTTTCCAACGAAGGGATGAGCTCTTCTCTTCTTCCAGCACAGACCCTCCTGCCTTTCTGCCTTCTGGAAGGGACACTTCTCAGACCAGGTCCCCTGTGCTCTCCCCTCCCAGCCTTCAGAGATGCAGAAAATAAATCCCTATGCTTGGTCAATTACCCAGGCTCAACTAATCTGTCAGAGCAGCACAAAAGGAACCCTGACTCTGGCTCCAGGTTTTCCGTCAGCCCGAGGCCTTGTACTGGTGATGCCTGTGCTTGATGTGTTGGAGATGACACTGTGCCCTTCCAACTTTGAGTGCCCGAGGCGATTTGCTCTTGTCCCAACATGCCCCGAAATGGTTTATTCATCCTTAAAATACTTGTTGCTATTTTTTATTGTTTTTGAGACTGGGTCTTGCTGTGTAGTTCAGGTTAGCCTTGAACTCACTATGGAGCCTGGACTGGCCTTGTACCTGCTGCACTTCTCCTGCCTCAGCCTCCCAGGTGCTGGGATTATAGGTGTGCGCCACCATGCCCAGCCATACTTATTGTTACTTTTAAACTTCCTGACAACTTGTTGGCCAAGGGTGGGGAAGATCTTCCTCCCCATCTCCTGGTTCAAGGGTAGGAAGTTCTGCTTGAACTTCTGTTCTCCAACTGCCATCTGTGCGAGATTATGTGACCCAGAACCGTAGGATGAAAGTAGCTGGGACCATGTAGCTCATGTTGGTAAAAGTGGCTTTATGCGTAGAGGTAGCCATCTTTGTCTTTAGGCTTTTTCTACGCAAGAAGTTTAGGAGAGTGAAGGGCCAGACTAACTCCTCAGTGGAGCTGTTAGACTAACCTCAGCATGATCCTGGATGAATTGGAACCTTGCTGTCATCCTATGACTGGGACAGATCGCTGCCTCTGTAGGTGATTTGTTCTCTAAAGTTCAAGGATGTTGACTGTGGCTACTCCTAGTAGGTGCCTCAGATCACAGGGAGAGAAGGAAACAACTGTAGAATTTTACCTAGGGAGGGATTTAGAATGCCTTCTCCTAAGATTGATGCTGGAGAGCATCTAGCATCATCCAAAACTTTTTCTGAGAATATTATAGTCATTGGAGCCTTTTATCATGTTGACCTATTTCCAGAATAAACTTGAGGACATTGATTTTTCCCCTGTTCAAGGAAGAGTTTCAAAACTTTCCTGTTTTGATGTAGTCAACTGTCTTCCAATGATATAAAATACATCCACATTCATTTTATTTTTATTTTGTTTTGTATTATCTAGTACAATGAAAACTTCACGAAGGCATGATCTATTTTGTTTTTTCCATTGCATCTCTAGCATCTAGCAGGATCCCAGGTAAAAAGTTATTCACAAAATATTTGTTGAATGAAGACATTATGAATTATAGCAACCCAGCAGTGTTTTGGATCCACACATGATAGGGTATTTCCAGGGTACAGGAGGGATAGTCCTACCTACTTCACTGTAGAGAAGGAGAAATCTCTTTAGAAAGAATTTAATCCAAAGAAAGAAAGAAAGCAAGAAAGTATCAAGACATACTTTGCATCAGCCCATTTTCTGTGGCTCAAGGTGAAATGCCATAGGCTGGGTAAGGAAGACTGGTTTATTGCTGCTCATGGCTCTGGAGGTCCCATGTCAAGGGGCTACATCAGATGATGGCCTTCCTGCTGGCAGAGGCTCAAGGGGGTGCAAGTCACCACATGCCAACAGACGGGAGTTCCTGTGCTTATCTGTCTCTTCTGGTCTCCTCCTGCTTCTTTCACTGCCACTGGGACCCCCTCACAGGGACTCTCCCCCAAGAGCCTTATACAACCTGCCTCTCAAAGGCCCACCTCTAAGCACCACAGTGGGTTTAAATTATACCCTCCCAGGATCTCACACAATAGTTTCAACACTGGTATCCAGGGGTCCACTCATACTATAGCAGACTTTAACTTTGATAAAATGAGTGTGGACTCTTAAAGGAGGAAATATTTTGAGGATGGCAAAATTGTTATCATTCAGGCTGAGCTCTAGGGCAAGGGGAGCCCAGTTAAACTTCAGTGAAACCCAAAAGAAACTATAAATCAATATCAGCTGCTTAATCCCAGCAGCTTCACAGTGGCAGTAGGCAGCTTTGGTGCCTTTGTAGGGATGGCCGATGGCACCCAGGTGGCACACAGAGCTGGCAGGTCCCCTCTGTCATCTGCACAGGGGGTGACGAGCTGGTAGGACTGCCCTCGGGATGACACCAGGAACTGAGGTGATGCCCCTCTTTTGCCACGAAACACCTGCTCTACACCCCCGGGGACCTCAGAGAGTTTGTGAAGTATTTTCAGGGGGCCTATTGTTTCCCAGCTGGCTCTGGAGGAGGAGGGAGATGAATGACTTTGTCCTTCCCGCCTGCTGTGCTTCCGTCTTCCGTCCCCATGTTCCGCCATATTCAGGAAGACCGAGATGATGAAGAAAAGCTGACAGGGCTGGCGTTTTCTCTACCTGAAGGTTTAGTGCTGCAATCTGCGATGCCTTGGGATTGGGAAAGCTCAAATACTCCAGAAAAGCTTAGCTTTTCACTGAATAAAACATTTTTCTATCACAATTAGTAAACCAAATCTTCCCACAAGCTTTCTTTATTTACTTAGAGTAAAACTGAACTTTTTTTTTTTTTTGTTACGTGCAAACCATACTCAAGCAAAAACAGATACAAAAGTGCATAACTTTGGGACTCCACACTAGCAGGAAATTCCTTATTCTGGGTAACTTTCCCTCACTCTTATTTCCCAAGGTCTTCTGTGCTCGAGTTCTTTTACGTATTCACCGGGGTCTCCTCAGTGGGCGGAGGTTCTGCTCGCTCGCTGGGAGACTCCCTTGCTTGGCTTCCCTTGCTTCTGCCATGCTGCACATTTTAAGAAACCCGAATGTGATTCCCACTAATTTCGATTCCCAGTGTTTATCTCACACACAGCCAGCTTCATTCTCTTCAGCTCCAGGGTGCTCCAGTCTGCCCCGAAGCCCACTCTGAGTCTGTTACCCAACAAAGTCTTCTCTCTCCCACCCCAGGAAAGCTGTGTTCACCAAGCTTGTCACAGCCAGCACGTGAGAGACCAGACACGTTTACCACGTGAGACTAAACACCCGCTATTGTGTCTGTCCTCTCTTCCCACTCTGACCACTTGAGCTCTGGGACCCCGCATCTGCCTGTCTCACTATCATAGTCTCTTCGCTCTGTTGGGCTCCCGTTTCCCTCACTGGGTCACTGTGGCTCCCCAGTTCTAGAGAAGAATCTCATCTCGCAAGATCTCACTTAAGTAATTTTGCACTCAATTTTCAGGAAGGGAAGAAGAAGAAAAAGAACACAATGGACATGTCAATAGAGAATAAACCTGGGAGAAATCAAAGAACACAAATGTGCAGCTCACTAAAGAATTTGTAAATTGTGCAGTTCTGTATATGTCCTTAGATATTGTCAAGAATGCAGAGGGATAGAATGCAAATAAGGTATAGAAGGAGGGAGATAATTAAAATATTTGCAAAAATATTAAACCTTTAAAAACTACTTTCCTTCAAGTGTTTAAGTAGCTCTTCAGTCTATATGTGTAAAAATCAATATATTAGGTCTTTCTTGAAACAAAACTGTTTTGTCTCATTGGTTTAGTATTTGGGTGCTTGACATAATATTTCCTTCTAGGTTGCTCATGATAACATTTCAAATGGCATTGAGAACAATCTTGCTGCTGTCAAAATGTAAATTTTGTTTATTTCTTGCTTTTGCAATTTATCAATCTTTACACTCCCAAGATCAGTGTGGAGAGCTTTATATTTATTAGCCCTCTAAAATGAAGAATACAGAGATGTTCTCAAATCTCTCTACCCAGGGCAAGCTTGTTATAATAGATTTGTTTATGAGGTGTTGTTGTTTTTGCCTTTAACAGAGAATAAATTCCTTAAACGTCTCTGAATTGCTTTATTTATTTTCTCATTGAGTTTATTGGTACATCTTAGGTATACAGTACAGTTACATTCATCATTGGGATCTTGTACCTTTACATGACAGGTCTTGGTTCTCATTTTTTCCCCTTACTATTTCTAAGTCTGGACAAAGATATGGAATATTTGTTAAAGAGAGAGAAATGTAATTGGTAGGCATAAAGGTACTAGATACGCTGTTCAGAGACTGTTGGAGAATGACAAGGATGCATTCAAATGCCAGCATATGCACAAATCCAACATCAAATTTGACTTATTGGCCAAATTTAAATATTAAAATACACTATAATAATTTAATACATGATTGACTAAACTGGGAATCCATGAGTCTATGCAGATATATATATAGATCCACACACACACACATAAGCAAGCAGACAAATGAATTAAAGTCTTAATGAAGAAAAGGATAGAGTCATAGTCTCAAAACACTTCCCCGCAAGGTCAGATAAATGGACATCACAGACCACCTGACAAAATGCAATGGGCAGGAGATGGAATCTCGTCCGTGATATTCTTGTCAAAGATGAATAAACTGATATCTAAGGTGAGACAACAACAGATTCTCTACAAAATAACTGGCCATGAGGGTTCAAGAGTGTGTTGGTCTTGAAAGTCAAGGAGAAGCCGAGGGACTGCGTCAGACAGAAGGAGACAGCACATGTGAAAATGAGATACGGTCTGTGATTCTGAACTGGAACAGTTCTGACACACAGTGAAGCTTGAATTGAGTCTGGAGATTTGATGATGCTAATGGGTTAATGGGACACCAATCCCAAATAGTTCTGGAAGGAAATATTATTTGTACTGTTTCATTAAACTTGAAATTATTAAAAAAAAACAACAGACACGTTTAGCATTAAGTTAGGAAAGGCGCATGGCTGTGTATTCCTCAATTCTGTCCTCTCTGAACATTTCTAGAAACAAACAACAAAGAAAGCATTTTATCTTGAAATGTGGCGGGGCAGGGAAGTCACACACTGGTGCTCACCTTCTCTGCCTAGGGTTAGCATGCTCTGCCCACAAATGATCTGACTCTCAAAAATCAATTACCATACCCGCTAATCTCCTCTGGGATTTTGCCATCAGACAATGAAGTTAATGACTCAAGGAGTCAGGGTTATAATCATTGTTTGTTATATAGAAACTTGTGATTACTGGGCAAAAGCAATAGTTCCTCCCTTTAATCCCACTGTGTTTCCTCTGTCCCCACTGTCAGCCCTTTAAAGTTTACTGGCCTTTGGGATCAAAGTGCAGAGTTGGGGAGAGGGTAAAGGAAACTCAGGGTGGGAGTAAAAGCTTTTTGTTTGTTGTTCATTTCCCACATTCCCGAGGCCAGCCCGTCCTGTCTTATGACTGCATCTTGTGTGATCTTAGTTTTTTCACCTGCTAAAAATCAAGCACAGACTGATAAATAAAAAGGTTGTGTGTGATCAGCAGGTTTGGATATTGGTTCTTGGCCAGAACTGCAGGGTTTCTGAAGAAGTTGCTGGTCAGGAAAGGTGTGTGCTAGGTGACCGGGAAAGTTCATTCTGCTTTGTAATGTCCAGATGGTAGGCTTAGGATGAACGGACGTTCTAAAGAGCCACTGCCACTCTGACTAAACTTCCGAGCCAAAGTAAGAGGTGTTGGATGAGCTGAACACTCTGGAGGGTTGGGCTGCACGCGGGAGCTGGTGGCATTTGGCGATGTGTGGAACATTCCTCACAGAATTTGCATCTTACAAGACCCGGTGGCCTAGAGCAAAAGCCGAGTCCACAGACCCTGAGGAGGGATGCGAAGCCTGCATATTTGCTTTCTTTTTTTCCCTCATGATGAATTCCAGGGGTTTATTGCACCAAATGCCACAGAAAAAATAATACATGAACGCATTTTAAGAAAAATTTCCTACATGTTGGCATTCGTGTCTATTCAATTGATCAAAAATAAAAAAATTTATTCTATTTTTTCTTTCCCTATTAATTTCTCTCAATGAAGCTTTAATAAAAACGAATCCCAGAATTTTCTGCTTTTAGCTAGCACTTAAATTTAAGCATACTGTAATCTCACCTCCCAAATAGATGGTTCACCAAAGTTTGATATTTAAAAACTGACATTTGGAGTGGGCAAAAATTATATTAAAATATCAGCTCTCCCCAAGCACGGTAAAAAAATCAAATGATTTGCATTAACCAGAGAAGCTAAAGACTTGTCCAATTTCATGGCTAAAATGTGCGTGAAGAAAATACTCCCCAAATTACATTACTAGTGAAAAAACTCACACATTTAAAAGAATTTGCTTGTCACTTTATATTCCTTATGTACAATCAGCTTTAGTGAAAAACATAGAAAGCTATGGAATATATTTTTTATAAAATCTGAGGACCTAATTAAAAGAGCCCAAACTACAATTTAGTATCATTCAGCAAGTGGGGAGGTATTTCCTCCTTCCAAATACGTTCATTTTGAAAAATATGGTTGTTTAAAAAGTTGAAATGTGTAAGCCGCAGTTCCATGGGATGTGAAAAGATTATAGTTACTTTTCTTAAAAAACAGCACATTTCAGAAAAATGCGCTGAAGCCTTTCCAAAGGCCATATCATACTGATAAAAATAAGACACCTTGGAATTATGCACAAGTATAGAAGCTGCATTTAAAATTTGCATTGTGGCTTTTAAAACGCACACAATTACCTTCACATTCATATCACATACTGATTTGTTAAAAATAAAGCTGCAGTGTGCTAGGAGAAAGGCAGCAAGGTTCCGCTGACACCCTTCTGCTCAGTCACCCCTCCCTGGCTGGCTCAGGAGAAAGCAGGATGCCACGAAATTCCACTCAGCAGCTAAGGCTCGAAAGTTGAAGAAACCCTACAGGCCGAATCCTGTCAACTGAGGTAGATTTCTGTCGTTTTTTGATTTTGATTTTTTTCTTGCGGTGGGCGTGGGTGAGGGCAGGGTCCCTTTCTGGCCCAGTGGCCCAGGCGGGTGGACTCAGGGTGAGCAGTGGTGCTGGTAGGGCGTCTCCGAGCAAATCCAAGAGGGGATTTCGTTCTTACTTTTGGGAAGAGTTCGAATTTAAAACAAAGAAGACATGCGCAGTACGTGTTTAGAGGAGGATTACGGGGGCAGCAACTTCTCTGTCTGTCTTGTAGGCAGCAGACACGAGGATCAGGCTCCGACTAGAAAAGCCCCACGTGTGTCCCCGTGCAGTTCCCAACAGCTACTTCCCAAGAGGGAGTCTGGAACATTGGGGGGCAGTGTTCTCCAGCTTTGGGGGAGGGTCTGGGCTAAATAAATTATGCGTGGAGTTGAGAATCAGCCATGTGTTTCCTCTGGATGGCGCTAATTTTCTCATGCCCCTGGGCCCGCATCAGGAAATAATTCACTTTGTATCCAATGGTTTTCTCTGACCCCCTGGAAGGTGGTGAATGAGGGCAGTGCCCACGGGTGTACGGGGAGGAGGCAGCCAGACCTGAATGGATCCCCCCACTAAGCGGGTCCCCAGGGAAGGCTGGTTTATTCGGTGTGAAGAGAAGCAAAGCTCTGGAGCGCAGCCCCAGAGAGGGTGAGTTCTCTTCCTGAAGTGCAACGGGAAATACTAAAAAGAATGGGAAACTTCAATCTTGTGAAAGACGTCAAGTAAAAGAAGTCTTCCGTCAAGTAAAAGTAAGAAGTCTTCCGCCTGGCGTGCCCACTGACTGCCACTTAGCCGCAGGCAGAGGGGAGGTGACAGCCGGACCTAGTCCTGAGAAGTGTTGTCCTGCAGTTGCAGGCTCTCACTCGCATTTGCAAAGAACACAGAGACAATCTTACCTCCTTGGGTGGTTAGGGTCACAGTTTTACCAAAGGTCAAGTCTGAGGTCCTCCCAGCTCCTGGGGAGAGCTGGAAGAGCTCCCCGAGGGCTTTGAGCACCTCTCTTCCCAACCTCTGTTCCTCTCTTCTTTCACATCATTGTCCAACAGCAGTTGCTTCCGCCCCAGAGCTGATGATAGTCGGTATGACTTTCTTCATCTCACCTCTGTGAAAAGCCGGGAGTGGTGGCGCATGCCTGTAATCCCAGCACTCAGGAGGCTGAGGCAGGAGGATCGCTGTGAATTTGAGACCAGCCTGGGCTACATAGTGAGTTTCAGGTCAGTCTCAATTACACAGTGAGACCCTGTCTCAAACAACAACAACAACAACAACAACAACAACAACAACAACAACAACCACCACCACCCAAAAAACAAAAAAGCAAACTCTGACCAGGCACCCAAATTCTTGTCTGTCTCCTTAGAAAAGCATGCTCTGCTCACTCTAGTCTACAGCATTCACAGGGTGACTTGGGGACATCTGCTGCTGGAATGTTCACCTCCCTGTCCCTCGGCCTCCTACTGAGCAGCATGCAGAAGCCAGTGCCCATTGCTTAGTGCTTAGTGTGATGCTTTGTTCCCTCCACCAGCAGGCCCACTCTGCTGATTTACAGGTAACAAAAAGTATAGAGGATTCCTTAACGCCACAAATGCCAATGAAGTCACAAAGTCTTCAGTGAAGCGTCCATCTGAAAGCACCCATGCAAACCAAGTGGTGGGATAACTGTTTCTGTTTGCTTTTCTCCTGCTTTTGATGTCCCAGAGAGCTTATTCCTTTCTCTTTCAGCTGAGGATTTTTTTTTCTTCTTTCAGGGAAGAACTGTCCTGAGCTTTAGCTTATAAGAATATTTGATTCACACTGGGAAAGAGTGTCTCAGTTACTTTTCTCATTGCTGGGACAAAACACCCGACACTCAAGGTTAAAGGAGGAAAGGTTTATTTAGCTCAGAGTTTGTAGAGGTTTCAGTTCATGGTTGGTTGGCTCCAAGACAGGGTGGTGTGACAGAGGGGCATCGCCGAGGAGAAACGGTTCATGGTAGGGAGAAGGTAGCAAAGCAAGCAAGAGGCGAACACAGCTCTTTCTATCCCTTATGCCTCATCCAGGCTACTTAGGGTGGGTAGCTGTCACATCCTTAATCCCAGTGCCCTCGAGCCTAGCATTGCACCATGAATCTTTCCCAGCAATGAATACTCTAGACCCAGGAGGCTGTGCAAAAGCCCCACCTATGGCTCCATGAGGCTTTGAGGGGACATCTAGACACAGCCAGAACAAAGAGTGAATGCTAGCCATAGAAATTAACAGAGGCAGGTCATTAGATATAATCCTGGATATAAAAGAGAAGAATATTACTTTGTAATAGCATGATTTTGTAAGAAAGTATTATTCCTAGGTACCAAGCTTGGTGCATCAGTGCTTTAAACTCATGAAAAACTGGGAGGCTGAGGCAGGAGGATCACAAGTTCAAGCCCAGCCTGCGAGATTTAACAAGTCCCTCTCTCAAAATACAAAAGGGGGTTGGGATGTAGTACAGTGCAAAGGCCCTGGGTTCAATCCTAAGTACTGAAAAAAAAAAAAAAAACTAACCCAATGAGAAGACAATCAAATATTATAGACAATAGACACCAACCAGTGAGGCTGTGGGAGCAGGCTGGAGGCCACATGTGAGCCGGTAGCAGCGGGTCCAACTTGTCTGTCACTTTGCCAAGCTCCCCATGTGACTTTGGTGCACTTTACTCGGAGGCTTCCCCATCGTTTCCTCATCCTTCCAGTCAACATTCCCCAAACCACACTGACTTTGCCCTTAGGTTCAAGCTAATCTTAGGAAATGCTGATGGCCGTCGTTATCCCCAGTGCCTCGAGGAGGATTTGTCCCAACAGGTTACAAAGCTTAGGTCCCCGAGGAGCATCTGAGCCACAGTACTCAGAGCAAAGCGGCACTGTTAAGAGACAGCTTCCGTTGCCTCTCTTAAAAGCTGAGACAGACAGCGCACAGTGCCTGGCCGGATGTCATACTCCAAGTTAGGGGAACAGTCCGGGAAGTTGTCCTGGCCTGCAGGCAGCTGTGGGAAGGAGCAGTCTGTAAGAGGGCAGTGGCTGGCATCCCCACTGGCACATCGGCGGCCACCAGGAGGCCGGAGTCCTGAAGACACACCAGTCCAGACCAGGGTTAGTGACGGTCCTTTCATGTCTTTCAAGCACCTACCTTTCCCCAGTGCTTTCTGGGCTCCTGGGACCGGAGGCTCCTCCAGGACCATCTGCCCGGCATCAGATCACTCTGGCAGTTCTTTAGGCAGCTACTCGTTGGTCTCCTCCTGGACGGTTTGGGGACAATTTCCTCCTGCCCTGGGGTCCTCACAGCAGGGAGGGGCTGAGGAGCCAGTTGGGGGTGCTGTTTTCGCACTGTCTCCACCCCCACAAAACACTCCCTGTGGGGTCCAAGCGCCATCTAGTGCTGGTCATGGAGGCCCCTGCTGCAAACCTCAGAGCTCTGCGGTGGCCTCTGGCTTCCTTCTCTGTCAGGTCTGGCACTCAGGTCTCTCCTGTTGGTGCCACCCAGGGCCCCAGCTATCCCTGTGGGACCAGGGCCCTTCTCCCTTCTCTCTGCTGTCATGGGTGGTAGAGGGGTGGGCACAAGAGCAGGCTCATTTCTCACTGTAACTACCACCTACCGGGACTCCTCTGCCTTTCCTTTCTCCAGGGCTGTTACAATTTTGCTGCCATCGATAACCTGGTCTCCTTCACTGTCATTCTCACTCTAGGTCGGCTGGTTCTCTTGTAGAAGCCTGCACGTCAGAGAGTCCCTAACATGGAACTCTGATTTTCTAACTAATCGTGTAATCCTCCAGCCATGTGCCTGGGTTAGTGATGCTGGCCAGCAACTTCCAAATTAATATGCTCTGCATGCTGCAAGTTTATTGCTTGTTCCCTAGCAGCTGATCCCAAGTGGGCTGTGCTCTCTGAAGCAGGGACTTGGGGACCAGGCACTTTCTAGAGTTGGGACCTACATATGTGTAGCATGCAAAGCTCTAAGATGACTCTGATATTCCACTTTAGATGGCTAACAAAAACAAGCAGCAAGCAAGCAAGCAAAAACAACATGTCCAGGGAAGACCATCTTATAAAGAGATCTTGAAACTCATTTCTTTCTTGCTTGCTTTTTTTCTGGCACTATGGCTTGAAGTCAGGGCTTTTACACGGAGGTGCCTACTCAGGCTTTTCATTAGTTTTAGTTTGAGAGTAGGTCTCGCTAAGTCCCTACATTGCCCAGCCTGGGCTCCAACTTGCAATCATCTTGCCTCAGCCTTCAAGAGTGTTGGGATCACAGGTGTGTATAACCACACTCAGCTTGAAACTTTTCTTAATATGTGTTTGAATTTTTGCAGCATTATCTATTCTAATTTATTCTTCAGTGTAGACTCCACAGGCCAAATACAAAGTATGTTCTCTCTCGTCTTCGAATATGCTAATCACCCACCTCAAACGTTGCATGGACGTCAGAATTCTGAACAGCTTCTTAAATTTTCACAACTCTTTCTGGGTATGGTGTCAGTGTTATAATTTGTCTTCTTGCCAGAGGAACAAGAATAATTCGGTTTTAACTGTTCTGTAATTTATCATAGGTTTACAGTTCTGCTTTATCTCCATACAAATCATTACAGCTTTTTGGCTTTTACAGACTTACTGATTCATAGATGAAACTGTTCCTGGATTGAGTTATGATCTCCATACATGTAAAAGATTTCTTAGATTTTTTTTTTTCAGAGTCTTGGTTGAAAAAATAGTTGCAGAAGCAAGTGATTGTTCCTTTAAAAAGAATTATATAATTTTCCTGTGTTGATAATACTGCCTTTCACACTATAGCAATAATCTCAAGAATTAACTTAAGCTTTTTCAGGAAGAACATCCAAATATTAATCACTTCAAAGTCCAGATCAACATTTTGCTTGGACATAGTGTTAGATTATGCTTTGCAGTGTATTTGACACGATTATGCCATCTGAGACTTTATTTGACAAAGTGAGTGTCCGTTTGTTATTTATATCTTGTTAGTATCTGGGGTGCAACACTGTTCAAAATCTTTTTGTCTTGTCTCTCAGAGTTCCACTGTTGTAAAAGTGTAATTTCAGCTTTCAACATCGTTTAGAACACTGCCACTTCATCCCTGTTTCATGGGGGAGGCTTCAGTGGAGTACAGTGTGGGACATCTGACCGGCTCTGGAGCCCAGGGAGGGCTCGTGGGCTGCACGGCTGTACCCACTCTAGAGCACAAGGCGCCACTCTACATCAGACCCAGCATGGCCCTTGAAAAGCACCCTTTGCAGTACGTGTCCCCAACCACAGCCAAGGGACGTTCTTTGACTCACAGAGTACTGACTTCTCAGGGAACCAGCCGTTTCCACAGCTCTGACCATTTCACACCAACTCTTTCCTGAAGCTGCTGGGACGGGTGATTGATCTTAGAGAGAGACAGTGAAGGCCAAGGCAGCAGTCATCCTACGCCCTTCTCTGGACTTTGTGCATTCAGCCAAATCAATAGACTGGCATATTCTTAGATCACATCGCCATGCTCAGCCACTCATCTGAATTTCTTTAAAAAAGACTTAACCATCCATCCTCAGCTTTCACAAAGATCTAATATAAAAAAATGTGGAAGTTCTTCACAGTAGATTTTGCTATGTGGCTTTTCAGAATATAGCCATTATGGTGTTCATATAAATAAACGTCCCAGGAACGGATGGGCAGTGTTTCCTCCTTCTATGAGACTATGCTACTATTAAACACACTTTTCTAAAGTTTTTATTTTGACTGCTAAAATTCAATATTTAGCCAATACTTGCAGATATTTTTCACTCATCATAATTATATTATTTTTCTCTATTTGCACTTGCCCCAATTTTAAAAATTGAGTTTATGTTACTTTTTAAGTATACAGTACAGTTACATTCATTGTTGGGATCTTGTACCTTTGCGTGACAGGTCTTGGTTCTCATTTTTTCCCCTTGTCCCTGCCCTCCCTTCACCCCCTCCTCCTCTCCCCATTTACAAAGACTTTGTTTCCATTTTTTCCTTTTCTCATATTTTTTCTTTTCCCTATTTCCTTTCCCCAATTTTTTGTCTGTTATTTTTGAGACCGAGTCTCATTGTGCGGTTTAAACTGTCCTTAAAGTCCATGTGTAGCCCAGTCTGGCCTCAGACTCGTGGCAGTCCTCCTGCCTCAGCCTCCTACACATGTGCAGTCCCAGCACCATGCTCAGCTTCTCCAATTTTTTGGATGTTTCTATCTTTTTTGTTGTTCTATTTGTTATTACTTCTTAATTCAAGTATTGAGTTTGGAAATGTTTTTGTTTTTATTTTACTTATTACTCACTGGAACAGATGCTTTTTGAGGTCTCACTATGTACCACTCACAGCCCTCAGCTTAGGAGTGGTGCTGGTTAGATAACTGAACAAAAAGACTCTTCCTGTGTCTTAAAGACTTCGGGCTGTAATCTTTTATTGTGAGCTATCTCAAAATATTTTGGAAGCATGTAAATGTGAGTCTGCTTCCCACCTTTGCATGCTGCGGTGTCGCCTGGAGCTCTGCCTGTCTTGCAGGATTGCTCTCCAGCTGTGTCTCCAAGTCTGCAGGGCACGTGAAGGCTACTTCCGGCACGTGAAGGCTACTTCCGAGCGCACGCTCTCGGGGTGCTGTGTCACCTGTTGTTTTCTTTCTCCCTTAGCTTCCTTTGCAGTTGGGTCTCCAGAGCTCTTGGGCTTCTCCCTGCTGCTGCCTCCTTCTCTGCTGCTGTTGCCTTCTGCCTGTGGCTGCTGTCCTCTCTCACTGTGCGGCGTGATGACTCCCCTAAGGGGGGCTGCTCTGCCAATATGGCTCGCAGCTCCTTCCCTGGCTTCTGCCCCTCACCTCATTTGTTGCGGTAAATTTCAAAATAATGCCTCACTTGCCCAGCGTTGTGCAGATTTCTGGAAGAGAACCACTTCTTCAGTTCTCAGATCCCTGTCTCTGGAGCTCTGATTCGAGTCCTTGCTTCTGGCCATCCAAATCTCCTGGAACTCCTAGCACAGCTCGGGTTTGTATTTTATGTTAATGCATTCAATGTGCACTGCTAACTAAATGTGTTGAATGAGAATAAGCTGATGTAGGATTTTAAACTTTTCCTGCTCTTGTCAAGTCTTTTCCTACCGTACTCCTCATTGGCCAGCACTTCAAATAGAGTCTTGCTTGGCATTTTGTATCACACTGATTGAAGCCATCGATGAAAACTACAGTTAATGGTTTAGTGATTCTCAGAAAAAAGCCGCTTGATTATCTTTCCAAAGCCCTTATTCACTTATTTTGGGGAATTAAGAAGGCAACTTCTAATTTTTATGGATAGGTTGGCTTTTGCTGAATTATGTTATACTCTCATAACTGTCATGAGAGCAAAAAAAAAAGGTAGTTAATATGCTCTGTTTTCAATACACAGTCAATAAAACATTTAATTACCTGCAAAAAAATTGAGGAAACTTGTCATGTTAGCATTTTAGTGCAAGGAATTAAGTGTTACACTAGGGAGAAGGAAAATTTCAACTAACATAATTAATGGAAAGAAAATTGTTTTATAGAAGGAGATAGAAACATTTCAAACTCTCAGTTATCTTTTTGGTCATCCACCTGGTGCTCCTTGGATACCCCTGGAAGCGTTTTGTGGCTTTATTCATCGAAGTCAGTAGTGCCACTAGGCTTTGAGTTCTGAAGCCAGATCAGAGTACTGTGCTGATGATTAAGAGAGGAATGGGTCCTGAAGTGGATATGTCTTACACATGTGAGAAATTACCATGAATTATACTGAAAAACCATTCAGTTTAGCATGCGAATACCCATTAGGTGAAAATAACCAATGACTTTAATTCAGAAGCCCTGAGTTCAGTTCAGCTGTACCACTGATGCGCAGTTATCTGTCTCTGTCCCATAGCGTCATCTTCGCCTTCTGTCTTCTCCTCTGCATCGCACAGGTCTGGAAGTCAGAAAAATCACACTTGTTAGAGACCTGCGAATCATCCAGTGGGAGGACCTGCAAAGATCATGAGGTAGAGAGAAGCTAGAGAGAAGCTGTGTTTCTTCTGCTTCTGGAGGCAGCAGAAGCAGGAACAGTGGCAACTCTGGGCTCTAGTTGGGAAAGAAACTTCAGATTTGCTGGCTCTTGGCTTCCTGTAGGAGAAGTGTGGGTCCCATGTTTCGGTTCGGTTGGTTCCTTGCTCCTTGGTTCTCAGAAGCACCCCTTTTTCGTGTTCATCAGTTCTGGAGGGGGTTGATCATCTTTCCCTTTGTTCTCTCCTAGCTCTTCGAATGCTTCAATAATTCTTTGTCTTAAATCACCTTCAGTTGACATAGGGACAGTTTTTGCTGTTACCTGGCTAGATCCATATGGAAGTAACCTTCTACTAGCCTTGAAACCTTGAGCATTTGATTCTCAGAGACCTCAACTGGAAAATGATCGAAATCTATCACATGCCATTGCTAAGGTCCAGGACAATAATGTTTGTAAAGTTGCCCTGAAAACTGCTTTGCACGTACAAGATATTATTATATAACAGTAGTATACATTAGATATTAGATTAGTAAATAAACTACTTTGGATGCATAAGTTATTATTAGGCATAGCAGCCAGTGTACCAACGAAACAGATATAATACAAGATATACAAATACATAAGTATTCATAAGACTGGCTTACAGTGGTCACCCACAGAGACAGATGTGGGAGAGGGCAAAGGGTCCGTCTGCGCACTGGAGATCCGAAGGATCCAGTCAAAGGCTTGGAGCTCACCGCGGTGTCCTGTGTGAGTTCGTATCAGAGGGCCAATGGGTCTGTGATGGAAGACTGAAGGATCTGCACTGGGAGCTGAAGGCTCGGAGAGGGTGTCCACGGTGCAGGCGGAGACTGGAGGAACTCCTCCGGAGAAACAGGAGCAGATCCACCCTTCCTCACTTCCCCTTTATGCCTTCCAGGGACAAGCTGCCCTAAGATGGGTCCTCCACACACAGGGTGTGGAATTGCTGAGCCAGTCTACAGGGGCCAGGGCTGCACTTCACAGCCCTCTGCCATTCTGGGTGGAACCCGCCGTGTGACTGAGCCTTAACAGAGGGAAGCAAGTGGCAGCGACGTGTGTTGCGTCAGTGGGATTGAGAACTGAATTGGATCTGTTATCTTTTCTGTCTGGACCCTGGGGAATGGTGAAACCCTAGCATTGGGAAGTGCCCAGATCCCTGAGTGGTCGCACAGAGAATAGCTCGTGGCAGACAGATAACACGTATGTTAGATTTGTGTTAGTGATAGATTAGTATCCACTGAAATTAGCATCATCCTAATTACATACCCAGGCCCACATTCCTGCTTCTTCCTCCCCACCCCTGTCCTCTTCCTCCCTCTGCCTCTTCCTCCTCCTCTATTTTGCTCTTTTAGGCTTTCATCTTCATTTCTTCTGCAGTTTTTAAACACACAGTGTCTTGTACGTAGCAGGCATTTAATTAAGTAAAATTAGGTATGACTCTTGACCTACCATCTGAATTTAAAAAGTTAACTGAGTTTAAAAAACTTTAAGGCAACACATGGAAAAAAAATGCAATATTCTTAAGATGCAGTGTAGCCTGCATAGAAGAAAAGTTTTATGATAACTAGAAAAAGAGACATATGAACATAAATTCAAAAAAGGTGAATCTGTATTTCAAGAGGCCCTTAAAAAGGGAAAAATTGAGAAAGGTGGCATTTTTGTGGGTGACAGGGCAGGTCTTAAAATTGAAATTGCCTTCTCTTTTCATTATCTTTCTTGATGACCTCTTTCTTTCTTGCAGTTATCCAAACTTTTCATGCCCTTTTAAACACCGCACAGCTCTCTTCAATTAACCCAAGTGCCCCAGATAGCCACCATCCCGAGGCCTGGCCCTGATACTGGATAGGTAAAGGGTCGTGAATGGTGCAGATCCAGGGGAAGATAGTGTCCCTCCTGGTCTTTCTAGAGGTGTTTTCCTCTGGAAGGACCTGCCAGCACTTCTCACATCATCTGAGGGACGTCTTCCCTTTGAACATGCAGAGACTATGCTCCCAGACACGAAAATTCCCCTTCACCTAATAATACCCCGAATCTCAGAGTGGACCTTCTGTCAGAATTAGTCCCATTGTCGAAGTTGACCCTCAGCAACGGGAGAAATTGTACACTGTGTTTTGCTTCCCTTAAATAATCTTCAATAGCTTTTATTTATAATATTTCATATTTAGTTTAGTAATAACTTCTACAAAAATTCTAAATAGTTACCAGATTGGACTAATGACATAAGAGGTGTGTGTTGCCAGAAAACATAATTTCTGTGAGTTCACACAGTGTTAAAAGAATGATTATCCTCTACACAGTACTTCACAAAATGTAGATCCAAAATAATTTTGGAATTTTTGCCTGCCTGATGAAGTTCTACAGAATTAAAAGAGCTTGGAAATTGTGATTGCTAATTACGCATTCTGTAAAACATTCTGGTTTCCTTTGTGTGTCTTTGCCTGCCTAATGGTTTACTCAAGGTGAACAAAAGTTCAAGACATCACCACCAGGTGTACAGCTCTGCATCTTTGTCGGAAAAACAAAGGCTGCTCCCAGGAGTGGGGAAGAGACAGTACATCAAAAACTTGTCTAGCAGCTTTGTAATAGCTGACCTTCTTGAGGCTTGATAGCATGGCTGTATTTGTCTTGACCGATGTCTTCTTCATTTCTCTTCCTCTAGAGCTTGGTAGCCAACTTAGAAAGAAACAGCCATGGTGCTCCACAAATATCCATTCAGGAAATAACTTGGATTCAGTCATCTTGAGTTTGAACTCTTGTACGTTGCATCAACTGTATGCATTCTTTTATCATTCATCCTTTTTATTTTTCCTTTCATTACTACTAAAGCACACGGGTGATGTAATCTGTGTTAGACATTGTATAAAATCCTGGGAATAGCAAAATGAGTGAGAAGCAGTTCTTGGTGCTTACCCAGCTCTCCACAGAGGGGCAGCCCTGCTGATCAAGTCTGTGAGAGGCAGCACAGAAGGGGGCAGCTGTCTCTGCAGGAGGGGAAGGAACAGTTAGGAAGGGTAATTGCATTGAGGCTAGACAGGCAAGTGGACATCTACAAACGGGGGGGGCAGGAGTTAGGCTAGAGAAAGGTGCGAGAAGAGGACACATG
>NW_022900939.1:35933371-35951708 GCF_012274545.1 Fukomys damarensis
GGAGGAGGAGGAGGAGGAGGAGGAGGAGTGCAACGCGAAGACAGATGTGTAGGGCTTCCTGGGGAACTGGTGAGGTCTGATTGGGAAGTGCCTTTGTGTTGCTAAATGAACTGAGCTTTATCCTACAGGTGAAACAAGAAACAATTTAAAGTTCATGTGGGGTGACATGGAATCTATGCTACTTAACCGTGTCAAAATTTTAAAAAATCCACAAAACAGGATATTAGTTACTTCCAAAGATGACTGTGAAAAATCAATGGATTTCTAAGCTTACCTTAGAACATGTGACAAAAGCATTAGCTGCTAAAATTTGCTAACAGCTCACTCACATTGTGAAACTTATTTCTCTAAATACTTTATGTGGATTAAGTAGAAATGTCTGAGCTTTATTGGTTCGATTGTTTATAGAGATAATGAAAGTAACACAGGTCATCTATCATGCTTTTTCACTTCTTGGTTTCCATCTTTCAACTTTATAATAACGTGTGGTTATTTTTATTTTTCAAAGTCCATAGAAGTTTTTACAGAGATTTCAAGATAACAGAGTTAGCACTTACTTTCTTTGCTACTTTTCTACAGTTAAAAGAAGATCCACGATGAATGCTTTGAAATTTCTCACATAAGGTTTTAAAATAGAAACTGTTTAACAGAGGCTATAAATTTGCATATAGCAGTGTAAAATGAACTTTGATGAAGAGAAATGGTCCACATATGAAAGACTGGTAAAGGACTGGTCTCATCGCTTCATCTACAAACAGATCTCATTGAACAGGAGTATTCTCCAAGCCATGAATAATCATGCAGGCCCATTTATAACAGCAATGCCACAGGGGGAAAGTAAAGCAACAAAGCCTTATAAAGTTTGGACCATCTGATAGGAACCGCTAATCTCTTCATGATATAGAGCCCTAGTGCAAATACATATACAGCAATGTTTCAATATTTTACTGAAAGACAGTTTTCAACTAGAACACATGCTTGCTGACTTTATTAAGAGGTAAGCCTTTGAAAGTTAACAAGCAAGGTGATAGGTGGTGTTTATACATTCGGTATGTAGTGAATGTTATATGTAGGCAGTAAAGTTTTACTCTGGGTTAACTGCTCCCATAAAATCAAATACACTGCTGAGAAACTTAACAATCTTTTTCAAGGTAAGGTAGTCATACATTAATATTGGCCCAAATGGACACTTTAAATCAATGAATCTATTAAAAATCATAACTTCTATTGTAGTTATTTGTACCTTTGAATTCTGGTTGTTCACACTTGACACGGTTTCCCTGGAGCAGATAATTACTGCAATCATGAGCATCATTCCTAAACATGGAGGGCCGAATTATGTGCAGTCAAGAAGCCTAAATCTATACAAGAAGATTCATTGGCTTTTAGAACAAAAATTGGAAATTTCTCTACAAACGTGTTGTTCGTCCAAAGTGCTAATTTAAAATCATTCATTAATCTATTCATGGACCTACTATTTTCTGAGTATGTACTAGGTGGTGGTATTGTGTATGATTTAGAGTCGCAAATATAAAAACGACAGATGCTCAGACTGTTATGGCTTGTATCTAGATGTTTCCCCAAAACCTCATGTGCTTGTAGGTGGGGCTTTTGGGAGGTGACTGGATCATGGATATGTGATGCTGGATGAAGGGTGTGTGTGTAACTAAATTAGTTCAGCATAGTTCTGGGTGTGGATGATAGAAGCCCCACTCTGGGTGCTCCCCCCAATCAATAGGCTCATAGGCTAGACAGAATATCAAGAGAAAGAAGAAAAGAGGGCTTGCTGCTGCTGCTTGCTGCCTTCTGCTTCCTGTCTGCAGGCCTTGGATTGTTTCTCCTCTGCAATGTGCCCCCTGTCATGCTGCCCTTTCTTGGAGCCAGCTGATTGTGGACTAGAACCTCTACAAACTGTGCGCTAAAATAAATCTTTCCTCTTTTAGGGTGTTTTGACCAAGCAATGTGAAAAGTAACTTAGACACAGAGAACAAAATAGAGAGCCTAGAAGTAAACCCATACATCTACAACCAGTGGATCATTGACCAAGGTACTGAGAATGTGCACTGCAAAAGGACAGTTTGTTCGGTAAATGGCACTGGGAAATTGATATCCACATATAGAATGCAGAAGAGAGACCCCATCTCTGGCCACATATAAAAAATTAACACAATATGTATTAAAAACCTAGAGTACATGTAAGACTTCAAACTATGATAGCACTAGAAGAAAATACAAGGGAAACACTTCAGGGCATTAGAATGGACAAGGAATTTTAGAAAAGAACTCCAAAATACAGGAAACTGAACCCAAAATACGAGAATGGTGTTTCATTAAATAGGATCTGCACAGAAAATGAAACAATTAGCAAAGATAAGAGAAAGCATACAGAGGGAGAGAAAAACCTTGTAAACTATATACCTGTCAACAGTTAACATTCAGGATGCATAAGGTACTCAACTCAATAGCAAAGAATGAAATAATTCAATTAAAAATGGGCAATGCACCCAAATAGATATATCTCAAAGAAAGACATACACATGTGTAACAGGCATATTAAAAACACTTGCTATCAGTAATCATCAGGAAAACACAGATGTAAACTACAATGAGATACATCTCACTTTGGAAGAATTACTATCCTTTTTTCTGCTACTGGGGATTGAACCCAGGGTCTCACGTGTGCCAGGCAATGGCCCAACCATTGAGCTGCATCCCCAGCTAGAATGGCTGTTATCCAAATGACGAAAGTCAATAAATGCTGGTGAGGATGTAGAGAAAAGACCCTTGCATATGTTTGGTGGGAATGTAAATTGTACAGCCACTATGAAAAGCAATGTAGAAGTTCTTCAAAAAATTGGAGCTGTAATTACCATATAATCCAGAAATCCCACTACTGAATGCCTATCCAAAGAAAATGAAATCAGTGTGTCAAAAAGACATCTGTACACCCATGTTCATTTTAGAGCTGTTTATAATAACCAAGGAATAAAACAAGATAAGTATCTATCACCTGATATAAGGATGCAGAAAATATGGTACATGTATACAAAGGAACACTACTCAGCCACTAAAAGGATGGAATCCTGTCATGTTACAATATGGATGGGACAGGTGGTTGGTATGTTGAGTGGAATAAGCTAGATTCAGAAAGACAATTATCACAGGACCTCGTTCATATGTGAAATCTAAGAACATTGATTCCATAGAAGTTGAGGGTAGAATAGTGGACCTCAGAGGCTGGGAAGAATGGGAGAATGTGAGAGAGGGGTGGGGAGTGACTGATTACTGAATACTACATCGTGGCTATGTCATGGTTTAGATCTACAATGTCCCCCAACAGTCTCATGTGTTTGGAGGTGGGGCTTACAGAAGCAGAGTGGACCATGGGGTGCTCTACGCATCACTGCACTCATCTAGTGATGAATTCACAGCTGAGTGTGCTTCTAGGGCCTGGTTGGAGGAGGATTACTGGGAGTGTGACTTGGAAGGTGTATTCTTGTCCCCAGCTCTTACCTCTTCTCTCTGATTCCTGTAGGCCAACAATGGAGCAACTTTCCTCCACTAGGCCTTTCCGCCATGCTGTCTCTAGCCTTGAGCCAGCTGACCATGGACTGACTCTTTAAGACCATTAACCCAAATCAAACTCTCCTCCTTTAAGCTGTGGGTGTCAGGTACCCTATCCCAGCAAAGGGAAAGTGATCAATATGGGCTAGATAGGAAAAGAAAAGTTCTGGTGTTCTGTTGCATAATAGAATATTTATAGGTAATGATAATGGACTGTATAATTTTTAAGAACTGGAGAAAAGGATTTTGAATGTTCTAAGAAATGATAAATGTTAATGAAGATAGATATGTTTGCCCCAATTTGCATGTTATACAGTGTACATCTATCAAAATATCACATGGAACTCCATAAATACGTATATCGCTATGCATTAATTAAAACAATAATTTAATAAAGAATAAGACATGAAAGAAGTTTAATGGCAAAAAATAAAAATTGTATTTTATAAACATAATTGGTTATTAATTTTCCAGATTTAGATAAGAAGTCCTGTTAAAAGATATATTAATGGAAAATAAAAAAATGTGAGATAATGAAAAGATGGAAATAAAGTGCTTGTAGATGGGGAGGGGAGGAGGGGGTGAAGGGAGGGCAGGGACAAGGGGAAAAAATGATAACCAAGACTTGTCATGTAGAGGTACAAGATCCCAACAATGAATGTAACTGTACTGTATTCCTTAAATGTACCAATAAACTCAATTAAAGCTGAAAAAAAAGAAAAAATATATTAATGGAAAAATAAAAATAATTTTCCAGCTAAGTGTTCTAGAGTTGTGAAGGTTTTTGGGAAAGGGATAACATAAAATCAAGAAATAGTTTTTATCAGTGAGATACAAAGAACATATCAATCATAAAAAGTTTCTTTCCATAAGACATCACAAAAATAAAGCACTGGGAAAGGCAGCTTAATTACATTTTTTTTTTTTTTGGCAGGAAGTTAAGTCCTTAGTTGTCCTGATCATTCTTGTTAAATTTCCTGATTGTGTAGGAAGCTGACCCACTCCTGGTGAAAGTTAAATGGCTGAAAATATAAATTCTTCTCACAATATATAGGGAGTATTTGTCTGTGGGCCAAGTGCTGCACAGGATTTCTTTGTAAAATTTTGTTTGAGAGCTCAGAATTTAACAGTTATTTTGACTTTTTGTGTACAAACAAGTATTGAAAAATAGAAAGATATGTAAATATTTTGATCTTTAAATAAGTTGCAAATGAAAAAAAAAACCACATCTTTAAAAGAGCTTTCCCTAGACAGAGGGCAGCTGAGGCAATTTTTCTAATTTATATGAAAATCTAAGGTGTCGAATTTGCCTTATCAGTTAAAACTCAAATCACTTCTGCACACTGATAAGCCATTCATTTAAATTATGATCAGAAGGAGTGTAGAGGAAGCCCGATAATAAGGAATGTTTGGGGATCTGCATAAAGGTCTATAAAACTTCAAAACTTAGCATTGGGCTGTATGGATGAGGCCGTGTGAGGACGAAATTATGGTGATAAGATACACATGCATATTACCTACTTTCCTGATTTGTCTTAAATTTTCAGAGCTGCGAAGGGTGGTTAAACAAATTTTCTCCTGTCTTAATGTGTGTAAAGCCCACACAGTGTACCTAGGCAGAACTGTGTCTGAATCCTGCGGGATTTGTGCTCTGTAACTGGGGCTTGGTGCCTGCTTTGTCTGCTCTGATGGCTTCTGCAAGCTCTGACTGCAATAGTCAGGAAGGATTTCTTCATTTTAGCTTTCTGTGGCAATATTTGGAGGGATGTTTTCATCTGGGAAGTTTATAGGGATAACAGCAAAACCTAGTGGAGAATGCCTAAATCATCACGTTAGTAGAAGGACTGTGTTTATGTCGTTAATTGAAGCTAACTTCTTTGGCAGTATGATTCCAAGTCCTCTCTGCTAAGGAAATGTTACACAGACTGCCATCCACTAAAAATAAAAAACAACACAAGACAAAAACCCAGAAATCTTGTAATAAGTTTATTTAAGTCTGTTTTTGATTTCTTTTCCTCTTGCACTGCCGAGAGAGTATGCATTTTCCCTAGGATCCAGGCAATGCTTGATATGAACTTTTTGAGCTAATTTGCCATTTCCTTTCATCAGAGACTGTGGTAGCAGTCCAGGGCTGCCACAGCAAAGTTCCACGGACCGAGCAGTTTCAAGAACTGAGACTGAGCTTCTTATAGTTCTGAAGGTCAGAAGTCTAAGGTCAAGGTACTCTAGACTCCATTCTGGCTTTTAGAGAACCCCTGCATGGAACTGGCATAGTCTAGTGCTCATCTTTAGGGTTGTCTGTCTGACTCCCAGGGACTATGTGACCCACAGTGGTGACTCCTTAGGCACCTGACGGGCGCTGCAAATCCTGCTCCTCTCCTTGTCCTCCCATCTCTACAGGTCACAAAGAGTGCATCCAACCCAAGGTGGCAGTTGCGCGAATGTTTGGAATTGGGGCTGGGAAAGAGCAAAGAGAAGCTGGAGACGGTGAGAAGACCAGCGTGGCGAAAGCATGGAGAATGAGGTGAGCAAGTGTCGCACGAAGCTTGGCAAGTGTGCGATGGTTTCAGCCTTTGCTCAGTGTGATGACAGGGCCATGGAGAGTTTTAAGGGGATGGGGTTGGAAAGGGAGTGAGAGTGTGTGACATCACCCAGTGAGCACAGTGGAAAGGCCGGCGGAAAGGCTGTGGTGGGAAACTGTCTGAGCAGGTCAGACTGAGTGTAAGTTACTCATGTAGGGGGTGCTCTGAGTAGTCCAGGCAAACCACAATGATAGGATGAGGGAGACTGTGGAGGAGAGACAGTGAGTAGTAGAGGCACTGACAGATTGAAATGGGGGAGGAGGATGAGGGAGAGAGAAAAGTGTGGAAGGAGGGTAGATATAATCAATGTACAATGTATGTCTGTATGGAAATACCACAGTGAATCTCATTAATTCGTATAATTAATCTATGTTAATAATTGTAAAGACTATAGCTTTATTTACAAATTGAGGACTCATTTTACAGGTCAAATGTGGCTCTTTGTCTGGATATCTATTTTATGTACTCTGGAGCCTTGGTATTTGTAATAGCTGTAGAATAAAATTCATAAAAGTAAATACATGACATAGACACTTCACCTGCATGATCATCATCAAATGGTTTTTGAGACAAGGATTTTTGCTATGACACTTAATTCTTACTTTGACTCCTAAAGAGTAGACATTGTCATCATGATGAAGGGCTTCCTGGGACAACCCAGCAACCTCCATAGAAATCCAGTATCACAAGAAGAAGGCATCTAAATCAGGGTCCATTCTACTCTTATCATAAAAAGGTCTTGAATTTTATAGATAGAATGCTAAAAATTAATAGACCTTTAATTTTCTTTAATTTTCTTCCCACTGAAGCTTGAAGACTAGCGTTAACAGATGGATCTTTGTACTTTTAGCTGCCTAAGTCATAGTGATCAATTTTTTTTGTTTTTAATGGAAATGATTGAGTGAGATAACTCACTGTAGGTTTTTCTGTGGCACTTAAGTTACTTCAAACATTCTAAAATTGCCACTTTACTTCAGAGTCTAGTATTGTACCATCTGTATGTTTAGCCCAGCATTATCCTTAACTGCAGTGGTTAATAGTAAAATGAATGAGTAGAGCTGCACTTTAGAGAATAACACAAACTTCTTAGATTTTTTTTTTTTTTTTGGTACCGGGGATTAAACTCGGATCCTTGAGCTTGCAAGGGAGGCCACCGAACCGCTGAGCTAAATCCCCGGCCTGACTTCTTAGATTTTTACTTAGAGTATCCCATACCCATTTTGAATTCTGGAGAAAAAAATCTTCAGCCTTCTTAATTTTTTTTTCCTCATTGAGTTTATTGGTACATTTTAGGGATACAGTACAGTTACATTCATCATTGGGATCTTGTACCTTTACATGACTTGGTTCTCATTTTTTTCCCCTTGTCCGTGCCCTCCCTTCACCCCTCCTCCTCTCCCCATTTACAAACATTTTATTTCCATTTTTTCATTTTCTCATATTTTTTCTTTTCCCTTATTCCCTTTCCCCTACCTTTCCCTCTTTCCCTGAACCTTTAGCCCTTTACTTCCTATTTCACATTGTCATTTATCTCATTAGGATCTTATGTACTATTATAGTTTGTTCACACCAGAGAAACTATTTGGTATTTACACATGGGTGGCTTATTTATTTCAGTTAGGAGTATATCCTCAATATGTATTCATTTTCCTGTGGATGAATCTAATTTCTATTCTTTATCAGCCTTCTTCATTTTTAACTTTGGAAACAGTGAAACTTTTTTGACAATATGCTCAAATTATTATTTTTTGCTTGCTTCCTTTATAATGTTTGACTTTGTTTTTTAAAGAATAAAAAGCATATCTGCACGCTAAATGTTTTTATGACCTAATGCCTGTTTAGTAGCTGAAATGTGACAAAAATTGGTATAAGTTGAAATTTGAGAGGAAAATCACGTACACTATGAAGTGAGCACTTTGAACGATGTAACACTGAACTAATGGAGGCATTAATCCAGTGGACTTGGAAAAGAGCTGATCCCTTTTATACCTGAGGCCTGTGAAAGTGTGAAGAAAACAGATGTGTGCTGAGGGGTGAGTAGCAGCATGGGCCAACCAACCATACTGAGAGAACCCGTGCCTGACCCGAGGCTGGAAGGTGAAGAGGACCATCATCAGCACAAGGAGAGCAGAGAAGGGAAGGCGGAGAGGCTGGGAGATGGCCCTGATCAGTAGGCAGTGGTTGGCCATAGCGGGTCTTGTATGCCACATTCAGACATTAGAATCTCACCTCGAAAGATTTAGGTATGTTAGAAGGGTGTGGGGGTGTCTTCATCTTCAGGAATGATATTCATCACAGCAGGGAGGCATGGCCACGTGTCTGGGGCCTGATTGGGCCTGGGCTGTCAGTTATAGAGACCTGGTAACCACGGAGAATGCTGTCTTCATTTCTTCTGGTGGAGAATTCTCACAAGGTCCGGTGGATCCTTGCACCCAGAGATGCCTCATTAAGAAATGAAAACTTTAATTTGGCAGAACCATGAGGAAGAGAATAGCAAGTCGTGGAGTTATGAGAGCTTAAATACAATGTAAATAACAATGTAGTAGCAGAAACTATGCCCCCCCAAAAAAAACCCTCAAGAAAAGAACATTGGTCTAATATCCTGTGGCAGTTAGCATGCACTTCACATAAGTGTGCAGTACTTGAATTTTACTGTAAGCAGTATTACTTAATTGCGTGATCCATTGACCAGGAATATAAGAGGGTTTTTCTAGGCATGCAATTCTTTTGGCATTTCTTGTAGGGACATTTGGTTATATTTCTTTAACTAAAATTGTTTGTAGCTCTGGGGAATAGAACTAATACGTTTAGATCAATCAATGCTTTTTCCCAGAATTATAATATAATTGCATTTTGCAGCACCAGAGGAAGCCTGATGGAGAGTTGAAGTTGGCCAATGAAGCGACCCAGGGACAGTCTGTCAGTGTGGCCCAAGGCTTGAATGACCAGGACAGGCTGAATTTGAAAGCTCAAAATCCAGCTTGTCTCTGGAGAGAAATCACTCAGTCTGTAGAAGACAATCATTGCCCGCGAGCAATGAATATCACATTGTGAGCAGACAGTGGTCCTTAGGAATTTAACATGAGGATTTTATCTGGAGAGTTTTAAAAAAGCATTGGCTATGAGTTTTGGATATCTAAATGAGTTTTCCATTGTGTGTTAACTATTTTTCCTCACTTTTCAATTTTTCTATGTTTAAGTATCATCAACTTTTTCCTCTTTTAAAATTAACACACAATATTTATATGTCTTATGGAGTACAGTATGAAAATTTGGTACCTGTAGTCAATATGTAATGATGAAGCCAGGATAATTAGCATTTCCACATGGAATATTTATACTTTTGTGTGTGTGTGTGTGTGTGTGCTGGAAAACTTCAGACTCTTTCTCCTCTTCTAGTTATTTTGAAATACTACCACTGTAGAATTAAAGTTACCTTACTGGGCTTTATTTTCCTACCTAACTCTGTTTTGGTAACCCTTATTTAACATATTTCCATCCCCTCTCCTCTTCCTAGTCTTTTGACCATTCTTTCTGGGGTGAGGTGGAATCTCAGTGCTGTTTTCATCTGCATCTCTCAAGTGACCAGCAATGTTGAACATTTTTCATGTATTTGTTTGCTCCTTTTCCTTCTTTGTCTGAGAAGTGTCAGTTCATTTCAAATGCTCATTTTTGAAATGCGTCTTTATATTTGGGGGCCTGATTTTTTTTGAGTTCTTTATATGTTCTAGCTAGTCGTCCTTTGTCTGAGGAACAGCTGGTAAAATTTTTTCCCACATTGTAGGTTGTCTCCTAGCTCTGTTGGTGGTTTCTCTTGCAGTGCAAAAGCTTTTTAATGAGATCCCACTTTTGATTCTCTGTGCTCTTTCCTGTGCTACTGAGGATTTGTTCATAAAGTCTTTTCCTATGCTGATATCTTCCAGAGTTCTATCTTACTTATCTTCCAGGAAGTTTAGTGTTTCTGTTTTAATATTTAGATCTTTAATCCATTTGGATTTTAGTTTAGTGCATGGTGAAAGATAGGGGTCTAGTTTTAATCATTGGTGAGTTGAAATCCAGTTTTTCCAACACAATTTGTTAAAGAGGCTATCTTTCCTCTACTGAGTATGGTTGGCTCCTTTGCCAAAGATGAGGTAGCTGAGTATATCTGGAGTTGTTTCTGCAGCTTCTAATCTATTCCACTGATCCTTGGGTCTGTTTCTTTGCCAGTACCATGCTGTTTTTAACACAGTGGCTTTGCAGTTTCAAGTTGGGGATTGTGATACCCGCTGCCATGTTTCTGTTTCCTAGAATGGCCTTTGCTATTCTAGGTCTATTCTGGTTCCAAATGAATTTTGGCATTGTTTTCTCTAGTTCTGTGAAATATACTGTTGGAATTTCAATCAGGATTGCATTGAATCTGTATAGCAGTTTTGGAAGTATGGCCATTTTCACTATATTGATTCTTCCTACCCAGGAACAAGGGATATCTTTCCATTTTCTTATATCCTGTTTGATCTCTTTTTTCAGAGTGTTGTACTTCTCAATGCAAAGGTCTTTTGCTTCCTTTATTAGATTGATTCCTAGATATTTCATTTTTTGGATGCTATTGTGAAAGGATTGTTTCCCTAATTTTTCAGTGAGGCTTTTATTGTGTACAAGAAGGCTAATGATTTTTGAGTGTTTACCTTGTATCTAGCTACTCTACTGAATCAGTCAATTAAGTTTAGAAGTCTTTTGGTGAGTTTTTGGGTCTTCTATGTAGAGTATCATATTGTCAGCAAATAATGACAGTTTAACTTCTTCCTTTCCTATCTTTATTGTTTTATTTCTTTCTCTTGTCTAATTGCTGTGCCTAATGTTTCCAAAACTATATTGAACAGGAGTGGTGAAGGTGACATCCTTGTCTTGTTCCTGATTTTAATGTGAAGGTTTTCACAGTTTTACCATTTAGTATTATGTTGGATATTCATTTTTCATAGATAGCCTTTATCAAGTTGATATAAAGACCATCTATTCCAAATTTCTGCAGGGTTTTTATCATGAATGGGTGTTGAATCTTGTCAAATGTCTTTTGTGCATCTATTGAGATGATCATATGGTTTTTGTCCTTGACTCTGTTGATACAGCGTATTACATTTATTGATTTATGTATGTTGAGCCATCCTTGCAACCCTGAATAAATACAACTTGGTCAGGGTGTATGATCTTCTTGATGACCCTCTGTGTTCTGTTTGTCAGTATCTTATTGAGGATTTTTGTATCTAGGTTCATTAGGGAGATTGGCATGTAGTTCTCTTTTTTTTGGTTGGATCTTTCCCTGGTTTTGGAATCAAAGTAACACTTTCTTCTAGGAATGAACTTGAAGTATTGCTACCCTTTCAATTTCATTGAAAAGTTTAAAGATTAGTGACAATAATTCTCTAAAAGTTTTGTAGTATCAGCAGTGAAGCCATCAGGACCCAGGCTTTTCTTTGTTGGTAAAATTTTAATTATGTTTTCAATTTTACTGATTGTAATTGACAATTTAGAATTTTTTTATTTTCTTCACTCAACTTTGGTAATTCATATGTATCTAGAAATTTGTCCTCTTTGTTTTCCATTTTATTAGAGTACAGATTCTCGAAGTAAATATTGATCCTCTCGATTTCTCCTGGATCTATTTTGATTTCACTTTTTTTTCCAAACTGCATGGATATGAGCCTTTTTGTTCTTTTTTTTAACAAGGTTAGCTGAGGGTTTATTGATTTTATTTATTCTTTCAAAAAATGAACTCTTCTGTTCGTTGATTTTTTTGTATTGTCCTCTTAGTCGCTATTGCATTGATTTCTGCTTTGTTCTCTATAATTTCCTTCCTTGTATAAGCTTTGGGTTTGTCTTGCTCTTCTTTTTCTAGAAGCTTAAGATTCAGCATTAGGCTGTTTTTTTGAGCTCACTGTGTTTTCCTAGTGTGGGCATTCACTGCTATGAATTTCCTTCATAGTACTCTTTCATTGTGTCCCATAGATTCCTGTATGTTGTATTGGCTTTATCATTTATTTGTAAAAACTGTCTAATTTCATCTTTGATTTCCTCTGTGCCCCATTGCTTTTTCATGAGGGTGTTGTTCAATTTCCATGAGTTTGTGAAGTTCTTATGGTTTCATTTGCTATTGATCTCCAGTTTAGTTGCACTAAGGTCTGATAATATACATGGGATAACTTTAGTTCCTTTGGATTTATTTAAACATCTTCTATGAGCTAGTATGTGGTCTATTTTGAAGGATGACCTGTGTGCAGCTGAAAACAATGTGTATTCCAATTTTGTGGGGTGGAACACTCTGTAGATGTATATTAAGTCCATTTGCTCAAATGCTTCATTCCATTCTAATATTTTGTTGTTGATTTTTTCTCTAGATGACCTGTCTATTTCTGACAGTGTGGTATTTAGGTCCCCCACTACAATTGTATTAGTGCTTACTTGGTTTTTCATGTCCCTTAATATTTGTTTTGTATAGATAGGGGCATTAATTTTTGGTGCATATATATTTATGTTTGTCTTCTCTTCCTCTTGGATTGTTCCCTTTACAGGGTCGTAGTGCCCTTCTTTGTCTCTCTTAATGAGTTTTGGTTTGAAATTTGCTTTGCCCACAAGTAAGATAGCTACACCTTCTTTTTTCCAGATTCCTGTCACACGGGGACCTGTTTTCCATCCTTTTACTTTCAGTCTGAGTTTCTTTTTTAACTAGGTGTGTTTCTTATATACAACATATTGTTGGATTTTACTTCTTAATCCATTCTTCCAGTCTATTTCTTTTGCTTGGTGAATTGAGGCCATTAATATTGATGGTTATAACTGATGTGTATTGATTTACCATTGTCATGTAATTGTCCTATTGTTGGCTCTTTTTAATTTTTACCCCTCCCTTTAGTTTCTTGCCTTGCCTGATTGATTTGCTCATGGTGTAGTGACCTTCATTGTCTTTTTCTAGGGTATTGTTTAGAATTGTTTTGGAGGGCTGGTTTGGTTTTCCTGAAATTTCTCAGGTGTTCTTTGGCAGGGAAGTATCTTATTTCCACAAGAAGAGAGTTTTGCAGGATACATCAGACTAGGTTGGAAGGTTGTTTTCTTTTAGGGCTTGAAATACTTCACTCCAGGCTCTCCTTGACCTGAGGGTTTGTGTTGAAAAGCCTGCTGTGATTCTGATGGGCTTTCCTTTGCATGTGATTTGTTTGTTTTTCTAACTGCTTGAAGTATTTTGTCCTGTTGGGATTCCAGGATCTTGACTATTATATGTCTAAGAGTAGATTTTTTTTTTATCATGGCTAATTGGAGTCCTATATACCTCACTTATGTGTATGTCAAATTCTTTTGCTCTGTTTGGGAAGTTTTCTGTCATTAATTGTGTGGACAGGGTTTTTATGCCATTTGTACTTTCTCTGGCTAGTTCACGGATTTCTATCAGTCTAATACTATTCTTCTTCTAATCATCTAGGAGCTGTTGAATTGATTTCTCATGGTTCCTTACTATTTTTAAGACATCTTTCTTTTCATGATCACTGACTGCCCTTTTGTCTTCTATATCTGATATCCTGTCTTCAGATTGTGACAACCTGTTGTGTATACTTTCAATAGAGTTTTTTTTAAAATCTTCTAGATATTTATTTGAATCTGTTTCCTGGATTCCATTTCTTTCCTATGTTGGGTATTCATGGTTTCCATTTCCTTCTTATGCTGGAATTCAGGCTTCTATCATGGTCCTGAACACATGTATTTTTAAATCTGTTTTTGTTCTAGAGTCTCTAATCAAGTCTTTCACTGTGTTCATCATCTCTGTAGCTATCTGGGAAATTACTTCCATTTTGAATTTTTCTAGAGCCTGATTGATCTTTTTTGTTATTTCTTGTCCTATGAATTCAGGGTGTCCTGGTAGTTAATTGTTGGACTTTTCTATCTTGTTTCCCCTGGAATTTGGCATTGGTGAGCTGGAAGTCTGTATTTGTGCCTTGATTAAGTGTTTTCTCATTTTTATTTTTGTTGTTGGTACTGTCCTTAGCTTAATTCCTGGGTTAATATTTTGATCTTCCAGTATAGCTGGTCTTTAGGTTTTGAGTCTCTAATGACCCACAGACACTCTCATTTTCATAATACCAGAAAGGACAACTGATTAGATCAATCACCACACCTTAGCCCAAGTGGTACAATCATCAACACAATAACGTCAAGTATAGCTTGAAATTGACAATTTGTATTATTTATTAATCTATCCCCTTTATCCAAGGTAATTATATCAAAATTGAGGATCAGCTCAAAATATGTTTATAGTGGATGAACTCCTCAATATAACAACTTTACCCTTCAGGATGGGGACTTAGAAGGAGTTGGGAAGAGAAGGACAGATAGGTAGAAGGATAGGAGAAGGTTACAAGTGAAGCTGGAGGACACAGGAAGATTGCACAAAGCCTAGGAAACTGTTGAAGATAAGAGGGAAAGACAGAATGAAAGAACAAATGCAAGAATAGGACAATTTAAGAGCAACAGGGAAGCTATATATTGTATTCACTTTCATTTGAAACTACTGACAATCAAGAGAAGGAAAAAGAGAGAATAAATCCAAATCAGGGCACTTACAGGAATAAATGGGGAGATAAAGAACAATTTTGGGGAGCAAGAGACTGAGAGGGAATACTAAGAAAAAAAGGAAGAATCTGAGGAGTGGTAAAAATAAAATAAAATAAATTAAAAGTAATAGGAAAGAGAAAAAACTAATTAAAAAGATGAAAATAAATGTAGGGCTTCCTCAGTGTATGTCTCTGCTGACATAATAGATGATGTGGGCAGCAATGTGCAGATCTACATTAGTTAGTCTCTGCAAGCCAGCAGCAGATCCCTGAGATTCGGGCTGATTTCTGGCTGCATGGCCCTGGTTGAGCTCCCTGACCTCCTCCTGCAGGGTTGAACTCTGCAAGGTTCTACTGCAGATTCCAGCTGCCCTTACCCTGAAGATAGTCCAGGTTCTGATGGGAGGAGATGATCCCTTCAATTTAACCAACTACAGTGGTCTGGTGTGCTTTGACTGCAGATTCTCTTCACTTTTCCAGTGGCCTTCAATTTTCATCAAGGAGCCTGAGAGAGGCCCTCTTTTGTGGTTCATTTCCATTCTATGTTCTGGAGCTAAGAACAATGGCTTTTATGACATCCTGAACCTCTACAGTGTGGATCTAGGATACCAGCACAGCCAGGAGGCCTGAGTGGAGGGGCAGGAGGCACTGCTGGGGCTGGGCTGGGCTGCTGGGGCTACCATGCAGCTTGCAGTCCTCATGGTTCTGTTTTGCTTCAATGATTAGTAATGTTGAACATTTTCATATATGTGTTGGTCGTGTGTGTGTGTGTGTGTCTTCTTTTGAGAAATGGCTATTCCAACTATTTGTGCATTTTTAAATTGGACTTCTGCTGTTGAGTTTCTTATGTATTCTTGATTTAACTCTTTGTCAGATGAATAATCTGCAGATATTTTTTCCATGTCTGCAGGTTGTCTTCAGTGTTTTGATTGCTTCTTATTTTATTTTATATATTTTTTGGTACTGGGGATTGAACTCAAACTCAGGCCTTTGTGCTTGCAAAGCAGGTGGCAGAACCACTGAGCCAAATCCCTGGTTCGAGAAGCTTCTTCATTTGATATAATGCTATTTGTGTATTTTTGCTTTTATTTCCCATGCGTTGGGGATTTTATGCAAACAATCATTGCCTATACCAATGTCTGGAAGTGTTTCCCTTATGTTTTCTTCATAGTTTCAGGTTTTACATAGAGGTCTTTGATCCATTTAGAATTAATTTTTTAAAACCATGATAGGGAGAGATCTTGTTTAATCTTCTGTGTATGTATTTTGAGTTTTCTTGGCACCACTCACTGGTCTCTAGAAACTCTGTCTTCCAGGGTATGTTATTAAATATACCAACTCAGATGGATGAATCACACCACCCCTGTGATTTTTCTTCCCCTCCAAACAATTGTTATCTAATTCAAAATGTGGCAAATTATTAGTTTATAGCCTATCCTGTGTTACTTATCCATCTCTTTGTAAATATTGATTGAGTATAATGTTTGCTATTCTTGTTTCACCCAACAGATCATAAGATTTTAGTATAAGAAGTAGGTTTTGCATCTCCTTAAGAGTTTAATACTTTTAAAATTATTACCTGTAGCTGTTCGAGTTTTTATGTTGAGACAAAATTTTAATTTAAAAAGACAAAAATTAGCTATGTACATATTGTGTAGTGTGTGTTTTGCAATATGTCTACATTATGGAATTGGCTAAATTGAGCCAATTAATACATGCATTACTACTCATTTGTTTTTGAAAACACTTAAAATGCACAACTTTAGATTTTTATCAAGAATTGACTCAATATTTTGTAACATTAATAAACACTGTAAGAGAATGCAAGCCATTGTTATTGACTACAGTCACCATGCTGTACAATATGTGGCCTACAGCTCTTAATAATTATAGATGAACTGCAATTTACAGTGATTAACTTTCAAGCTATAACTTAAATACAAGTAAGCAAAATTTCCCCAAAAAGTCAATTTCCAAATGATTAAAAACTTGGCATAATAGCCCAAACAAATTCTTCACCGCATTTTTGAAAGTAAGATGTCTCTGCTCTTATTCCTCACCATCTTAACCAGAAGACTTCATGTGCAAGGCACTGTGCTGGAGCTTCAGATCATTCCGAAAGAGTGTGCTTGTTCTCATGCAGTACTGATTATGCAAATGCTTACCCCTAAAGTGAGTCCTTGTTGAACTGTCTCCAGTGACTGAGCAAGTTGTAAATCTTTTGGATTGAAAGAGTTTAACTGGAATAGCATCTTGTTGCATTCCATATACTGTAGGTGTGCTGTAGGAAAGGGGTGTTTGGGATGGAAAGAGTAGGTTGAATTCGCCTTGAACAGCAGGAATTCAGTACTGTACAAGGTATGATCAGACAATATGGTGAGCGCTTAAATTAAAAAGTTATTGTAGTAAAAAACACATTTCCATTGATCTCAGATAGATACTGACTGTCGCTTTGAACACCCCTCCTATTGCTCCGGGCACTTTCTGAAGCACTTCTGAAAGTCCTCTTACGTAAATGTCTTTAGTCGCACTGTTGTGGCTACCTCCATGTCCTGAATTATTTCATTATAGGTTTAATTTAAATATTCTCCACGTTTTCAATCACTTCTTGTAGAGTGACACCTGAAAGGTAATGTTTAAAAAGAAAATGGGTTCCAAAGAGAAAATGTTTTCCTCCCCTTTGGAGTAGGATTCCTCTGCGTTTTGGGGGTTAGCAGTTGCAGGGCGCTGTAGGGCAACCTGGAACATTGATACCTTGTAACTAATGCTGCTAGTTAGAGGACAGCAGTGACACAATGATCCTTGTACCTTCTTGGTACATCACACTGACTGGTCACTTGGAGCAACTTCTTAATTAGTCACTTGCCTCTTTTCTCACTGTGTTCAAATCCAGTCTTCACAGCCTTGACTAGAGTGCTCTTTCTAAGGGGATGCATTTGGCAGAAGTGTTTTGCTTTGCTGCTTATGCATAGGCAAGAGCACATTTTCTGAAGTCCCGGGTGCATTCCTGGTCTCACCTCTTCCTATCATTCCTCTCACAATTTATGCTGGACTGATCCTAAGCGACTTCCATGAACAAGCAGAACAGTCTGTCTTAGGCTGCATTGTGTTTGAATACTCTCGTCTCCCTGATCCTATGCTATTTCCTCTTCTTTTTCTGTTGAATTTATTTCAAAACATTCCTTATATGCTCAGGTTGAATGTCAGTGAAATTTTTACTTGAATGCAAACACTGCTCTAGTATTACCTTCATAAGCCTTATCCACTTTTGTAGACAAGTACAGTCACTCCTGACTCTACTTCTGTGGTTAGTATGTATGTTCTCCCTTCTTCTAAAAATCATTGTCAATGTTGTATTTCATTTCAAAGATCTGTGAGAAATCTGTGAGCTGTTCTTGCTTTGGCCTTCTAAAGGTGGATGGAGTGGTTCGCCCACAGGTAGAGCCTGAGAGATCACTGCTCTGAACTGAGTATCAAAGAATCATGGACAACTAGAATCAGAAAGGACTTGGGTCCAGGGAGCCTGAGAGCCAGTCACACGTTTTCTTCAGGGATTTCATTTAGCTGTCTTGCTCTTTGTAGTTTGTCTTTTTTTTTTTTTTTTTTTTTCCG
>NW_022900939.1:35951942-35955022 GCF_012274545.1 Fukomys damarensis
TTTTTTTTTTTTTTTTTGCTACCGGGGATTGAACTCGGGTCCTTGCCTTGCGCTTGCAAGTCAGGCCACTGAACCCCTGAGCTAAATCCCAAGCCCTGTAGTTTGTCTTTTAAGAGATTAATAAAAGTCTTTTTAGAAAGGAAATAAAATTTCATATATTCAGCACACATGACATGATGTTTTGAGATGTGTATACAGTTTGGAATGGCAACATCCTGTGAACTTACATCTGCATGACATCACATAGCTGTCATTTTGTGATGAGAACTCTGAAGCTCTACTCTCAGCAGTTTTTAAGAGTGCAATATACTGTTCTTAACTAAGCCATCTTGTTATACAGCAGGTCTCTTCCATTTATTCCTCTAATCTAACTGACATTTTGTAACTTTGAGCAACCCCTCCTCAAGCCCCCCTCCACTGTTTCCCTAACTCAGGAGCCACTGTAGCCTCTACTGTTGTGAGATCAGTGTTCTTGGATTTCACATATAAGTGAGATTAAGCGGTATTTGTCTTTCTATGTGTGATTTATGTCACTTATCATAGTATCCACCAGACACATCCCATTGTCAGAAATGACAGAATTGTGTTCTTTTGTAGAGGCCAAATAGTATTCAGTTGTGTATATGTATCATGTTTCCTCCATGCATTCTTAGGTGTGATCTATCTTAAGTTCAAATTGCTGTGCTTTCCTAATGGCTGTCAATAGTGGTATAAGGAAATGATTCAAGCCCACATTCAAAAGTGTGACTGCCTGTGACACCTAAAACATTTGATCCAACCCAGAGTAGAAGGTGGATAATCAAAGATCAATAATTAACATGTGACTGAGGATCTATTGAAAAAGATTTTGCTTAGTAAGGATCTGTGCACTGCCTGCTGGTGACACTTCCAAGGATGCTGGTGACGGCACAGACCATGAACTTGCCATGGTCTCTGACTTTAAAGAGTCTGCTCAGCAGTGCCAATTCCAGAAGCAAACAGAAACTTGGAGTGCTCGAAGGAAGGAGCCATTGTATGGGAGATGGTGCTTTCTTTTCTTTTCTTTTTTTTTTCCTCATTGAGTTTATTGGTACATTCTAGGTATACAGACAGTTACATTCATCATTGGGATCTTGTACCTTTACATGACAAGTCTTGGTTCTCATTTTTTCCCCTTGTCCCTGCCCTCCCTTCACCCCCTCCTCCCCTCCCCATTTACAAACACTTTATTTCCATTTTTTCATTTTCTCATCTTTTTTCTTTTCCCTTATTGCCTTTCCCCTACCCTACCCACTTTCCCCACACCTTTATCCCTTTTCTTCCTATTTCACCTTGTCACTTATCTAATTAGGATCTTATGCACTATTATAGTTTTTCACACCAGAGAAACTATTCAGTATTTAGGGAAATGGTGCTTTCTGTAAGGGTCCTCATGCAGACTTGGGGTTAGGGGAGGGTTTCCTAAGAAAATAATAAAACCCAAAGATGTTATTGGCAAGATATGGTGTGGTGGGGGGGAAGTTTATCTCCCTCATCACACTGAGTCATAAATACTTGTTTGTATTCCTAGCTGGCATACATCCTGTTGGAGAAATTATTGTGAAGTTAATTATATGCCTAGTGTCTTTTTCTAGGCATGAATCACTCATAGCGCATACATATACACTTGAAAAGTGGTAAAGATCTACCTCATCCATATTTTGGTTACTTCATTCAAAACAATTTTCAAAGCATGATTTTACTTCATGAATATTTTAATAAGTCATAAATCATTTAAATGATAAAAATACTAATTGTCTTTTCTCGTTTCGTACCATAAAACCTTAATGATAGCAGAGAGGAAAAGGGTTCATTACTGTCATTTGCTTCATGAAAATGAAATGAGAGATTTACTGCTTTTTTCCCCCCTTGTATGTTTCTTGTCTTTTATACATCTGGAAAGTAGATGTACAATTTTAATATTTTATCCACATTCCACATGCGAATTGTGTGGGATATATATATATATATATATATTTTTTTTTTTTCCTATTAATATGATAAGTGATTCATTGACTGTGACTTTTTTCCCAATGTTTTTTACTTGAAGAAAAAGTAAAGTTGGAACAAGCTTAGTTCTGTTGGTTTGGAATGGGCCAGAGGAGGCATAATGTTTATAGATCTAGCTTTTTGCAGTCAACTTCTTCTTGCTCCTGTTACCTAGGGTTTTCTTCTTCCCAGCTACAATATTGTTAACCACCGTATTACGTCACAAAAGTCATGGTTGCTAGTTTTTTGTTTTAGTGGTTAAATTATGCTTGTGGCTGCTAATTGCCAAGTTTATGGCAATACAAATTACATTTACAGACTTTTCTAGCTTTGGTGTGTGTTCTTGTCTTAAAGAGATTTAAAGATCTCCATTACCGGTTTTCCTTCAAACTCATGTTAATATTCAAGTACTCCCTAAAATCTGCCTTCAAAGTCTTTTTTTGCAACGGTGTTGCCAATATAGGTAACAAGCTCGGGACACAAAGTGGCGGTGTGGGTCTGTACACTCATGCTATTACAGAGAGACAGGGAGGACAATGCTTGTCGGCTTTTTTTTTTTCAAATGCCAGTTCCATTTCTCCCCACTCTTCTGTAAATTTAAAAGGCAGCAAATGGCTTGCCTTGACATGATATGAAACTCTGTTGTTGCCATGAGTATGTCTGCTAAGTGTTTAGCCAACAGTTGCCTGTGTCAGTGGGAAGAAAATAATCCTTCATCCCCCTGAATGCTTGTGGCACTAAACTGGGATGAACTCTCCTTTCTTGAAACTACTCCAGGGCTGTGGGTGTTAGGGTAGGGTGACGGTAATATAGGAGAAATATAACTCTGACCTGTTAGAGGTCACATGTGATGCTGTTTGTGGTGCCATTGATAGAGACGGGATGGGGTACTGCTGTCTTGACCAAAGCCTGCCATTTTAGGAGATCTAAATCTCTATTTAACCTTCTGTTTCTCAGAAGATACAACCAGATTATCAAAAAAAGGAATCAAAAGTCCCTGGCTAATGTTTCCTGAAAGTCTCCGGTCAGAAGACACTCTTAAGCTTTCCAAACCCTAACCCCCCCCCCCCCCC
>NW_022900939.1:35955042-36018170 GCF_012274545.1 Fukomys damarensis
GAGCCTGTAAGAGAGCATCTTCTCCTTCTGTCTGCCAGATCAGAGAGGTCCCTGTCAGGTTTGCCAGTAATAAACCTACTTGGACTGTTGAGTTCACTTTCTGCCTCTGCCTCCTCTCACCCACAACATGGAGGCTTCTAGTAAGAAAGGCAGAGAGTAAGAACATAGAGAATGTGTAGAGATATATTTTTGATAAGAGAGGATTTTGTACGATAAGTGTTTTTGATAGCAGCAGAACTGAAAGGCTCAATCATGTTGAGGATGTTTGTGGAGGATGTAGTTTATGGGAAGAAATATGCATGTTTACTTGTTGGTTTGGTTGAGCCCAGGCTGTTCCTTCTAAAAGCTTCTTATTGCTCAAAGGAGACTAGGGGGGCCGTGGACCTGATTCTCATCAATTGCTATCACCCAGTTTCCAACCCTACTCTCCAGTCTAATTGGTGCTTGACTAACAGGGGAGCTTAGATTGGTGACAGGAGACAAGGCAAAGCTACTTCCTTGGGCAGTTCTGACTTGGTCTTTGACACTTAATATTGCTGACTTCATGGTGTATTAAATGTATTTTTCAAGTACAGGTCTTCAAAGATGCAAAACACACAACAACAACAACAACATCCTAACAGTATGTCACAGGCCGAAGTTGTTCATGGTGATAAACTTGTTAGGCTTAACACTCAGACATTCCCTGACTTGTGTTTCAGCTGTTAGTGATGAGATGTACGTGACATATAGATAACAAATTACCTGAAAAATATGTCATTGTAGAAAAAAGTAGTTTTTTTTGCGTGTATGAAATTTGAAAGCCCATATCCAAATACAGGAAGTTATTGTTATTATAAAATTTAGCTCAAATTATCTTAAATCTAATAATAATGTGGTCTTTTATTATAATCATAAATTTATAGTGTCTTGGATATTAAGCAAAACTCTTCATTTACAGAAATCAGACCATGAATTGTAACTTACGTATAGTGATATCTACTCATGAGGAGATTCAGCTTTTCTGCATTTGACATGAGAATGGAAAATAAAAACAAGAGACTATTACTACAGAGGACGATGCCTCTGGGTTTGACCCTCAGTCAAGGATTTAAGAGAAGGTAGTTGTACTTGAGCGGTGATCTCGGGGAATGTTGTTAGGAAGGTGCAGTGGTTAATTTTAGGTACCAGTTTGACTGGGCTAAGGCAGGCCTGGACGTCTAGCAAGACATCTCTGTCAGTAGTGGGGATTGGGGATCCAAATCTGAGGTCTTGAGTATCCTGTGGAACCATTTTTACCATTGAGCTACAACTCCAACCCAAAACATCAAGCTTGTCCGTGAGTATTTCTAGAAGGTATTGGCATTGGAATAGGCAGATTAGCATTTGCAATAGCATCTGACTGAGTAAAGATTATCACCTTCACCAATCTGAGAGTCAGAATAGAATTGAAAGGTGGAGGAAAGGTAAATTTGTTTTCTGTTTGAGCTGGCACATCAGTGTTCTCCTGCCCTCAGACTTTGTGTTCCTGGTTCTTGAGCCTTAGACTTGGATTGGGACTTACACCATCAGGTTACCCATTGTCCTGGCCCCTTCGCCGGCCTTTAGACAAGGACTGAATTATGGCACCAGGTATCCTGGGGAGGCTGTAGTTTGCAGAAGGCAGATTTGGGACTTCCTGGTTTCATAATCACAGGAGCCAATTCCTGTAAGTGATCTCTGCCTCTCCTAGTGGTTCTGTTTCTCAAGAGAACAGCACAGAAGGGGAGGAAGCCAATGAACAAACTGGGAGAACATGAGGGAACAAATTGTCATTGTGGGCTAGTAGGGCTCAGGGCCCATGAGTGGACACCTGAGTTGTCTCACCTTAGAGACAGACACACTTTTGAGGTATTGATCCACTCACCCCTGTGCATTACCGATAAAGGGCCGCTTCTGAAAGCTTTGTCTTCTCAGGACTTTTAGTTTGCCAGCTGAGACAAACTTCAATTCCAGCGGCCCCTCAGGCAGGTGTTACGAGTGCCCTCAGTGAGAAGCTCTCAGCCTGTGTGGTGATGGCTAAAGCTGAGGAATACAGGTGGGCAAGATGTGTCTGCTCCATAGGGAGCCCTATTGTTACCAGGCTTTGGGGGACTAGAGTCTACATCTGGAGGTGGTTTCCGGGTTCTTTCTGTCCCGAGCAGAGTTGGTCAAAACAAGCACAAGTGGTAGCACAGTTTTATTAAAAGTAGGAAAAGAAAGAGGCTCCGCAGAATGAGTTTGAACCAAGTAAAAGTAAGAAAAGAAGGACGCTGTACAGAGTGAGAGCCGGCCACCATGTGAGACAGATCGCAGACCATTCCTTTGTGTCGCCCGCTCCTCCGGCTGACCTCAGGCGTAGATCATCCTGTCGAAAAACCTGCTCGAGCTCTTGCGAGACGTCCACGTGCAGGGCTTGGGGAATTGTTCTGCGCAGGGGTCCTGGGATTTTGTAATCAACAGGTCATGACTACCCCCTGCCAACTTTGCCACCCCTGATCTCCTATCTCATTATGGCACAGGACAATGTCTAGAATATGGAAAATGAGCACACAGATAGGAGGACTAGAAAATGCACAGGAGATTTTCCTTGGTCTTGGCCAAAGGATTAGTCTTATATAAATGAGGATCTGAATGTTGATTTTTAAGATAGTGACGGATTGGTGAGGGGAAAAAAATAACTACTTCATACTGTGGATTTGGTGATTTCTCATTGGGATTAACCTAGTTATAATAAAATATATGAATTGATGTAGAGGTCAAATTTTTACCCATTTCATTTTATTCTTAGTTTGAAGTAGGTGTGATTAATTTGACTAGTGGAGCACAGTAGCTTCAAATGAGGTATTAAAATTTAAATGAGAAGGATGTGTAAAAATTGGGATAGATCCTCCAAGAAATTAGCATATTAACACTTTTATCTTGAATACTGGTAGAACTTTGGTTGTTTAACACATAAAGACTTCACCTACCTCAGGCTCAAACAAATCAATAATGAATGATTTTAAAGAGACAAAATATCCTAGCTCAGTTTACCGTGACTGACTCTTGATTTTGTAGTTGATTGTCAGGCATACCTCTTATTAAGATAAGCAGCTATTAGAACCAAGAGGTTAGCGAGTCTAAGGGTAAAAAGAAACAAAGTGGAAGTTGAAAAGTAATTTGCTTTATATATGAGAGTAGTTTTTTAAAAAGTTATTTATCAAGGTCTGAATTGTCTTTGTCATTACTGACCATATACCAGTGTAGATCAAATCAGTTATTTCATTTGATATGTTCTTGATTTTTGAAAAGTTACGGCGATGTTTCAACATTAATAGTACCATATTTGAGAGTGATACCATTTCAATGACAATACAATTTTCAGTACTTAGGGCAAAGTTCTGGCATTTTCCACTTCAAAAGTCTGAGTACGACTTAAGAAAAGGGCAAATCTGCACAATGAAGTTTAGAAGTGCTGTTAAAATGCTGAAGTCTGCTAAATAGTTTATTCTTTTACACTATTGAGCTTTTCCAATAAAAGAGCTATGAAGAGTTTGAAAATATGATCATCATAGAAAAAGTAAAAGAACAGATATTATCACTTGGCCTGAGTACTAAAGGTCATTTTCATAATTATTTTCAAGTTATTTGTATAACATTTACCCAGAATATTGTACTCCATGTCTATATCTTCACTAAGGAAAATAAAAGAAAAAATAAGTTGAAATTGTGGTATAATGTATTTAGTTAGGTTGTAAGGAAAAAATTTGGAGGGGATAGTAAGGAACTTAAAAGTTGTAATCAACTGAGGGAAGATTTAGATCTTCTTTTGCAGAATTAAAAATATAAGAGTAGAGCTGAGACTACTTTTGGAAAGAATACTGAATAAAATGATTTAGATTCTACCCATATTTGTGACTTAAAATCTACGTGGATATTTTCAATCTAAGCAATCATTTCAGAATCTATATTATATGCTTCAGAATACCTTTTTCTGTGTGTTTCTAGTCATTTATTATTATTATTATTAAAATTAGTCTTTTGTTTTCTTTTCATTTTTTTAGATTTTAGAATATTTTTAGATATATGGGAAAGTTACAAAGACAGTAGAGAGCGATCATTTACTCCACATCCAGGGTCTTCTACTAAGAAACTTATGTTAGCGGGCCAGGGAGTTAGCTCAGCAGTGGTCCTGCCTGCCTTGCAAGCACAAGGTCCTAAATTTGATCCCTGGAACAAAGACAACAAAAAAGAAACATGTTAGTATAAATGTGTATTACTTTAGTAGAGTACATCTTCCTAACTAATCAACCAATATTGATGCATTATTGACTGAAGTCTGTATTTTATTCACATTGTCTTTGTCCTTTTTTCTATTTGAGGATCCCATTCAACCTGCCATATTACGTTTTCATGTATCTTTAGATACTTCTTGCTGTGACCGTTTCTCAGGTTACTGCCCACCCCATTTTTGATGATCTTTATAGTTTTGAGAAGTACTTATTTGACTACTGACATAAAAATATACCCTATAAGAGAAAAGGAAAACAGTCCCAGACATTATTTGGCCTCAAATTGAAAGTTCATCTAAAAAAAACAATCTCTTAAGAGGGATTTGTTTGATTTTGTTTACGCCATTTTATGGAGGTCTGAGAAACCTAAAAGGCATACATATTCAATGCATGCAACTCAGTACCTTTGTAGATGAGCGCACACCCGTGAAACTGTCATCACAACCAATGTCACACACACATCCAAACAAACCAAGGAAAGTTTCCTCCTACCCTCTTTTTGTATTCACTAATTTTTGCCTGGAATTTTTCTCATCTCTAGACTCTGGCTATGATTTTTTTTGGATCGGGGATTGAACTCGGGACCTTGCGCTTGCGAGGCAGGCGCCGTGCGTGGCTATGAATTTTAGGGAGGAAGATTACAGGGGTGAAGCGCCACTTTCATCGGATCACTTTAAGGGTGCCTACTACCAAGGTGACCTCCCGTCGGTGATGTTAATTACGACCCACTGGTGGAGGTAGTGTTTTTCAGTTTTCCACAGCGTATACTTTCTCTTTTCGCCCCCCTTTCTAGTCTGCACTCTTGGATGTAAGTCACTGTGCAGAACCCACACTTTAGGAGCGGGGAGTTATGTTCTGCCTCTAAGAAGGATGAATGAAAGGATACATAAATTATTTAGAATTCTTCGTGGGATATTTGACTCTTTCCTATTTATTTATTTATCCAATGATTTATTTATGGCAGTATAAACCCATGTAGATTTATTTTCTACTTTGAGTTATAATTCAGTGTTACTTTTTAATTTTTTTATGTGAATTGTTTCAGCTGAGGCCATGGGGAAGTAGTTCAATGGTTCCTGTGTCTGTTTGATGTATCTCTCTCACTGACTGTGTACACTCTTTTAAAAATGTCTTTTTTAGTATTTTCTTACTTCTTGGAACTACAAGGTATTACAGACTCATTTTGGATATACTTATTCCCAGTTTCAAGGTCAGGTATTTCTCACAGGAGCCGTGGTTCCTTTGACTTGAGGATGGCATTAGAAATTAAGGTCTGGGTACTGAATGTGCTCTTTGCTGTTGAGTTATAGTTGGCTCCAGGCCTTCTTACCAGAGTGCATTATGTGTATGTGAACTAACTTACCTATGTAAGTGTAAGAACTAGATGCATTTCTGTATGTCATAACTAAACCATAGTGCCAGCTGACATAAATATGTCTCTGTTAAGTTAAAGATGAGTCCATATTGATGCTCTCAACTCTAATCTGCTACCACATGGGCTATTCTAGCTTTCTCTTTTTGCATGATTTTAATTTCCACCCCAACAATGAGAAACTGTGCTCTACTCTCTACCACTTGTTTACTTGAGTGCTAATTCCAGTACACATGTTCTTTGCTCCCCAAAACATAGCCCAGATGGTTTCATAAAGGACTTTCTACAAAATTTTTATGGCAGAGCTGATTGCTCTTATTTTTAGAAGTTATTCCAGAAAATGAAAAAGAGCAAATGCTCTTTTTTTTGGCCCATCAAATCATATGAATCTAGTACTATAGTGATAGTAAAGCCATGTATGATTAATAGAAGAAAAGAAACCTTTATCAACTTTTATGAAGTTACTTGCAAAAAATATTAAGAGAATATTAGGTAGCCACATTTGGTACTGTATTAAACAAGAAGTATACCAATATGAAGTGACATTTATGTTAAAAAAGCAAAGATGGCTCAACACAAATCTATGGCTATAACTTATAATTACTGAACTAAAAAGAAAACTCATAGGCTTATTTCAATTTCTGTGTAGAGAATCATTAGATAAAGCTCTTATCCAATTATTAAAAACTTTTATCTATTATGAAAATTCTTAGCAAATGAGGACTAGAAAGGAACTTCTCTTATTTGATAAAACTTTAATACCACACGATTTTTCCCTACACATTAAATTTACTGAAGCAAACTTGCATGTGTTTATTTTAGTGTGAAGACCTCAAATATTACTTTAGAAAATAGTTGAAGTATGACCATTAAAGAGGAAAATATAATTATAATATCCAGATTATAGTCATCTGCTTAGAAAAACTAGCCTCATTCATCCATTTTTGTTACTATAATGAAACATCTGAGCCTGAGTAACTTAATGAAGAAATTTATTTTAGCTCATAATTATGCTCTAAGGTTGAGGTATTCCATCTGGTGATGACCTTCTTGCTGGCAGAGCCCTGAACTGCTGCAGGATGTCACACAGTAAGGGACAGGGAATGTGTGTGTCTACGTTCTCTGACCTCTCTCTTTTTATATGGAACTTGTATTCAATTACAGCAGTTCCACCCTGATAACATGATCTGATTCTAATCACCTCCTGAAGACCCCAACCCAAAACACCAGAGTCAGGGTAAGTTTCCACCCTTGAACTGCAATGCGTGCACCTTCAGGGTTACGCTGGAACCATACCTACACCATGGCACCGGCTGAATTAAAGAACTCTTAGAATGAAGAAAATAGATCAGAAAGGTTGCTGAACAAAACCAAACCCTAAAAGTTGCTAGCAGTCTTCTATCAGCAAAAACCATTCTTACAACAGACACTACAAAGTTTTGCTTGGAATTTATCTAACCAAGAATATGCAAGATCTCCAAATAGAAAATATTAAAATACTATTTAAATTAAAACATAAAAGAAAATTGGAATAAGTGGCCTATGATAAATTAGTTGATATTATGAAGACATCAGCTTTCTTAAAATGAATATCTAATTTAGTTTACTCTCAATGGATATCTGAGACGTTCTTTTTCTACCCATAGCAAGCCTTGCAAGCCACAAGGGCCCGAGTTTGATCCCCAGTACCAAAAAACAACAACAAAAAAACCCCCCAAAAACAAAGCCAGCCTGGACTAGATAGTGTCTCAAAGAAACAAACAAACAGAAAAACCCAAATTGAGCCCCAGTAACCTGAATATTTCCTCTTTTAATGTTGCCCCACTGTTACTGAGCTTTGAGGTGCTGGATTCTCCTTCTAGAGCGGGTTTCTACATTCTTTCTGTCCTTAGCAAAGAATTAGTCAAGACAAGTGCAAAAGGTAGTGAGGTTTTACACTGATTAAAAGCAGGAAAAGAAAATGTGCTCCGCAGGGCAAGTTTGGACATAGAAAAATGAGGACACCCTAGGAAAACAAGCACTCAGGGGCAGAGAGCTCAGTGTTGACTGTCCTTTTTGAATCACCGCACATCCGTGCTCATGTCAAGTCTAAGCCATCCTATCAAAAACTTGCTTGAGCTCTTGTGAGAAGTTCACGTGCAGGGCCCGGGGCACTGTTCTGTGCATGTGTCCCGGGATCTTGCAGTGATCAGGTCACACCTGCTTCCCCCACCAGCTTGCCATGCCACCGTCCACCACGCTACCTTCACGTCGCCTTCCTTTTTTCTCCCTCTAACCCTGTATTTTTTGACAACATATTTTTGAGCCCGGTAATTATTCTGTTTGATCTGTTCTATGATGTCTCTTGAATTTTAAAATTCTACTTATTGTATTTTTCAGCTCAAAGATTTGTTCAATTTGTATAAAATTACTTCAATCTCTCTTTTAGGTTTCTCTGATTGATACAGTAATGACTGAATCATTTCTGTTTTCTTCATCTCATTTCCTTTCTTACAAACGGCTGTTTTGAATTCTCGGCCCCAGAGTTTGCATACATTACTTCATCGATGGTTGGTAGCTGGTGCCTCATTTTGTCTGTCAGGTGAGGTTCATGTCTCCCTGAAAGTTCTTAATGCTTGTTGGCATATGACATCATCTACGCATTGAACTCTTCATTATCTTGCCTTGTCTGTGCCTGTCCTTACAGAAATCCTTAGCAAGCCACTTACTTTCTATAAGCCCGTGGTCACTTCTGATATTTCCACACTAGTTGTTGCCCTGAATTTAAGTTTTCCATGAGTTCACTGTTGGTATGTTGTTACTGGTTCAACACTAAAGGGTTCCCTTAGCTCAGACATTTTCCTAATTGACAGTTGGTGTGTGATGCAGTAGAACTGTAGGAGTGCCTAAAAAGAATAGTTCATCTCTATATGCCTTCACCTGGGGATAGAGCAGCCCCAGATGTCTCACCCCTAGTCTCCAGCCTATGGTTAGGCCCTGCAGGGTTCTGCCTTGCTCTGGACTTCAGCCCCCATGTTCCTATGCAGTGATTTGGTACCTGCCTCTCTTTTCTTCTCTCAAATAGATAGTTACTTTCTTCAAGTTTTATTGCCTGGGGTTGGGAGGGTGGAGAAAGGAGTCCTTCAGCCACACTTGGGCCTATAGTCGGTTGAGATCAGTGCATCCCAAGGGAGGATCAAACCCCACACTGCAATGGTCTGCTTTTCTGCTGGGGTGGATTCATGGCCTGAGACCACCACCACCAGCCCCGGGTGATTCTAGTCGGGCAGAACATCTATTGCTTTGGTCATAGGTCTCTGCCTAAGGCTGGGGGAATCCAGAGGCCCCACCCTCAGGTACTGACCTGAAGATAGGCACCTTTGGGATCTGTGTGGTATTGTGCTTTATTGTAATAGCCCTGGCACTGAGTTCCAAGGCAAAGTCCTGTGCTTACCCTTCTTGTTCTGCTCATGAATGGATGGTCTTACTCCATGCTGTGCTGCTCAAGGTTAGGGGACAGGTGTTAAAGGAAGCTCTTAGTCACTAAGCTAAGGCAGGTCCAGAGGTTCAGGCTGTGGGCCGTAGCTTGGAGCTGTGGGCCCTGGGGCTTTGCCCAGTCCTGTTTTTGCAGCGGCAGGCAGGTTACTGGTTTTCTTGTCTAAGCTTTGCACTTAATTTATTTCCTTCCAAAGAGTGGGAGGTGTTTCTCTGTATGCTACTTGGATTGGGGAAGTGATAACATAGCCAAACCTTCCTTTATGCCTTTTTCAATACAGATTGTTTTATTATTATGTTAAAACAGGGTATTGTGATCTTTCATTTGCTTTTTTTAGCTCTTGTGAAAGTATTTTGCTGCATAGATAGTTGTTTGCAATAGTTTATGTCTAGATGTACCCACAAAACCTTATGTGTTCATAGGTGGGGCTTTTGGGAAGTGGCTGGATCATGGGTGTGTGATGCTGGGACTGTGGGTATGTGATAACTAAATTGTTATAGCATAGTTCTGGCTGTGGATAATGGAAACCTCATCCTGGGTTTGGGTTGCACCATTGAATCGGTGTGTAGCCTGGATGGAATAAAAGGGACAGAAAGAAGGCAAGTTTACTGATTGCTGCTTGTTGCTTCTGCTTTAATGCCTCCTACATGCTGTTCCGTACACTGTTTCTCCTCTGTGATGGCCCCCTGCCAGGCCACCCTGCCGTGGAGCCAGCTCACTGTGGACGGAAGTATCTACAATCTGTGAGTTGAAATAAATCTTTCTTCCTTTAACTTGTGGGTATTGGGTATTTTGTCTCAGCCATGAGGAAAGTCACTAAGACATCGTTTGCATTGATGTTTCTGTGGGAGTCCTTTGAGGGAGTGTCTCGCTCAGCCACCAACTATCTACTCCTTTCCTGCTTTCAGTTCTTTCTCACTCTTTTTTTATATGTTGTTTTCTATCTTACCCTGCATGTTCTTTGTTGCATTCTCATGATAAGAATTGAACAAAAAGCATAATAGAAACTTTGAATGAATTTTAAGAATTTACCAATTATTTTGAGCTTCTTTTTGAGATGGACTTCTCAACATTAGCACATATGATATTTTGGGCTAGAAAATTCTTTGTTATGGACACTGTCCTGTGCCTTGTAAGATACTGTGTATAGAAGACCCTTGGCCTTTATCAGGCAGATGCTTTTAGCACCCTGCCCATCTGTGACACTGGTAAAGAAGCTATGGGGCACTATTACTGTAGGCTAGACCATTTCTCAAGGAAACTACCATGAATAATCTCCCACCTTCTCGAGGGATTGTTAGAGTCCCACAAAATAGGCTTCTTCTTTTTTTTTTTCCTCATTGAGTTTTTTGGTACATTTTAGGTATACAGTACAGTTACATTCATCATTGGGATCTTGTACCTTTACATGACAGGTCTTGGTTCTCATTTTTCCCCTTGTCCCTGCCCTCCCTTCACCCTCTCCTCCCCTCCCCATTTACAAACACTTTATTTCCATCTTTTCATTTTCTCACATTTTTTTCCCTTACTGCCTTTCCCTTACCCTTCCCACTTTCCCTATACCTTTAGCCCTTTTCTTCCTATTTCATATTGTCAATTATACCACTAGGATCTTATGTACTAATACAGTTTATTCACACCAGAGAAACTATTTGGTATTTATACATGTGTGACTTATTTATTTCACTTAGGAGTATATCCTCAATATGCATCCATTTTCCTGTGAATAAATCTAATTTCTCATTCTTTATGGCTGAGTAGTATTCCATTTTATAGAAAAAACACATCTTCTTTATCCAGTTTGAAATAGGCTTCTAATCACTTGTCCGGGCAGTAAAGGTCTGTCTGTTAGATTTCATAATTCTTAGTACAAGAAGACAGTGGGTATTTATGCTTTCATGTTGACAATTATGGTTGTCTTAGTTACTTTTCTCTTGTTGCTGAGACAAAATACCTGACACTCAAAAGGTAAAAGGTTTATTTAGCTCACAGTTTGTAGAGGTTTCAGTCCATCATTGGTTGGCTCCAACGCAGAGTTGCACATGGCAGGGGGCGTCACAGAGGAGAAACGACTTCATGGAGCCCACACCATAGCAAAAGCAGCAAGGGAACCTGACCAGTGTCTTTCTGCCCTTTTCATTTTATCCAGACTACCGGGCTTAGGGCGGTGTCAAACCAATCAATGTTTAGTGACCACCCGCCCTCAATCCCAGCATCACAGGCTGTAGATTCAGTCACCCCTGAAAAAGCCACCTCTGACCACATGACACTTTGGGGGACATCTACACATGGCCATAACAATGGTCTTTATTTCTCTGTATAAACAAGACTAATTATATCTCAACAGTTGCCAGTGTTGCCCAGTAAAGAGATCCTCTTTTTTCTCTTTAAAAAGAAACTTTCTATCAGGATTAGGGTGGGGGGCCGGAGATTTAGAAAAATAAATTTCCCCTTTAAAGTTGACTTCTGTGTTCCTTATCTCACCTCCCACCCCATACTGGAAGGGTCAGATGCTGCCTGATTGGGAACTTTCCGAGGTTTCTGTGTTTCTCAGCCTTCCCTGTTACTGGCTTGGGACCCAAACTGCTTGACTAGATCTTTTGGCTTTCAAAACTCAGTTGCTATGTTCTGCAGAATATTTTTTAAAAAAGAATCCTGTTATTATGGTTTTAGGGGAAAGGAAATAGAGATGGGTGTTTTCACATTTTAACTAAACACATTCTGTTTTTGGAGATTTTAGAAATGTGTTATAAAATTTGCCTTACTAAAGTGACAAGTCTGACTTAGACTTTGAAAGTGAAGTTCTTAGAAAAAATTATTTGTTTTATCAATAAGTCTGCATTTTTGTGTTTAACATATTTGAGAGAGGCATATTGGATAATTGCTATTTGAATTGTCTAAGAGAATTTTAATTATGCAAATAAATGAGCTTAATTGCTTTAAAAATACTTAATCTGTTAAACTTATGAGTTATTGTACATTATTCAATCAGTAAGTGGAAGGGAAGCTTCTACTTTAAGCAAAAAATTCAGAAATAAAATAAAATCTTTTAATTGATCTTATTTTAGAAAGTAGGCCTGTGTTTTAAAATATATAAATTTAGTATTCAAAATTTAGAAGAAATTTTTCCTTTTTCCATGAATTCAGACCTGCCCCTCCACCTTCAGATATTGAAAGATCACCCAAATTTTTTTTATCGCTGATGGTATTCAATATTGTATTCAATAAGTGAGACAGGATAAAGAAACATGAACATGTAAAACAAATCATATTGTGGCACAATTTGTTGATATACCCAGAAATACAAGGTGTTCAAAAGAAATGCAGTCAGAATACAAGAGAGAAACAAAAGACAAAGTAGGGTAGACCAGTTCTGCAGGTTTGCAGAAGTTCAAGAGCGAAATGGAGCTGGAATAGGCCAGAGTGCAGCAGAAGCCATGGAGAAAACGGACAAGACGAGGGCTGGGCATGGGTTACAGGTAGGGTACCGGACGAAAAGGGAAGTCACCAGGGCTGACCAGAAGGTTTCCGGCCAAACCAAAGTAGAGAACAGCACTGTGGCTTACTAATCCTACGGGGATTAAGGGAACATTACATAGCCTGTGAGTGGGAGCTGCGCATTAAGAGCTCAGTTGTAGAAATCACATTTTTGAAATATCTATTGGGCATCTAACTGACACTGTCAAGTAGGATGATACAGATATGAAGCTCTGAACAGTGGTGTTTGCTGGAAAAGATTCTTCAAGTCTTGTGAGAAGGAGTCTTTGTGAGCTACATTTAGGGTAAATTAATCAGTAGTTTGTAAGGCCTACAAAAGTTTTTAATCTCATAGGATAGATTTAAACTGTAATTTCTTTTTTTTTTTCCTTTTTTTTGGTTTTTTGAGACAGGGTCTCAACCTGCAACTCACTATGTAGCCCAGACTGGTCTCAAACTCAGAGCGATCCTCCTGCCTCACCCTCCCGAGTGCTGGGATTATAGGTGTGTGCCACCATGCCAGGCTCTAAACTGTAATTTCAACTCAATGGACAGTACAGATTATTTTGATGTATTAGAAAGATTTTTTCTTATTCAGAGACTACTAAGTCACTCGTGAGTTTGGCATTATGCTATGACTGTGCTGTGTAAATTATTTCCAGCAGGTACAGCTTGCACCTTCTGTCAGGTTTAAGACTTTCTACTCCTCTTTGTCCATGGTTTACATAGACCGAATGGGCCCAAGTCCGTGTAGCCTTAGCCCCTGTCTCTTGTTTGGATCTCCTGTGTAATTTTTTTTTTTTTGATCAGCAGTGACGTAGTGGTTTATTGTTTTTGCCTGAGCAGCTCGAGTGACTTATATTCATAAGAAAGTTCATACAAACTTTATGTCTGTAATTATTTAAAACTTCTCTGTATGCTGAACTGAAAGATCCCTTTCTATATCTTCCAACAATGGTTCTTATTTTATCTTAAGAACCATTCAGAATAGAAACTTAGTAACTTTGTCATCAGAGGGACAAATTCCCCAACATTCACAACTTAAAGGTGAAAAGGTTTACTTTGGCTCTCGGTCTGTAGAGGGTTCAGTCCGCAGTGTTGGAAGGCTTCGAGGCAGCCCAGCCTTACAGTGAGTCGCAGCAGAGGAGAAAGCACTGATATCAGGGCAACCGCAAGCAGAGGGAGGAGTCAAGGGAGGAAGGAGGTGGATGAATCCTTTCAGGCCACACCCCCAGCGGGCCACCTCCTCCATCCAGGCTTCGCTGCCACTTGACATCACCTGTGGCTGTGAACCAATCCCCTGATGAATATCGCTTCCCCATGATCCAGTCACCTCCCCAAAGCCTCACTCGATGAGTGGGTGAAGAGGCTTGCGGGGGGGCATCTTGACATAAACCATAACAAATATTGTAAATATGTCAGGACCAATAATGCGAGTTTTCTGACTCTGTCATTACTTCAGCGTCTGCTGTGGTAGGTTTCTCGTGGCAAATTCAGTCCCACGATGGCTATTAATTTAATATAACTCGAGATTTCTTCGACTTTTTTAAAAAAATAGCCACATTACTGTGTTATCTTGTCTTGAAACTTGAAATCTATTAAAATCATTTTGTGTGCCTGCAGGTGACTTTGCCTGTTCCCTTCAGAAATGCTACACTTGAATTTTTTAAAATCAGTGATAGGATCCTGCTGCTATCCCGTGAAGTTTGATCTTATTAACTTGGCCAATCCTTTCAGCTGGTGAAGAATTTTTTAGGGCTTGGTTTTGTCATCTAGTACATTAGTTGGGATTATTTGAGATTCTATAAGCAGTGGGCATTTTCATTTGGGTCCTTTTGTGAGCACTCAGACCACCAGGAGTGGCATTTCCACTGGCCTTTCTCGTGTCTGGACACAATGTCTGTATGGTGGAGAGAAGAGCAGGGTTTGAATTCCCCTCAACCACATCAGTGGCATAGTCTTTACAAATCCCATCTGGCTTGTCAAACAGGGATAAAAATAAGTGCCTTGTAGATTTGCTGCGAGGAAGACGTGAAATAATTCCCATAAGCCAGTTAACACACTGCCCAAATGTCAGTAAGTGTCAGCTTTGATTTCAGTAATTTGTTTTTATTGAGGGGATTGAGATTGGTAGCGTTAACTCATTTGCCTGAGGTCAAGAGCCAGTGAGAAAATGAATCAGGGCTTGTTGCTGGGTGTCCATCAACATGCAAGCTTGTCCACAAACACCAGATATAAGGTCACTGGATTCAAATTCTGCTCTTGACGTTAGCTAGCTGAAGACCTTGCCTCAGTAACTTACGCCCATTTAACTTCCGTTTTCTCTTCTATAAGAGAATGTAGCATTTCCATCAAAGACCCCTAGCAGACTTCAGTGAGTAACATGTATGATGCCTATAATATCTGACTGCACAAATGATAATCTTCTTTCTTTTTTATTTTTTACTCCATCTCTTTTTTCTTCCACTAAAGATGTAGAGTTTTAATGAGATAAGGAATGGAGAACACAGGAGTCTATAATATGGCATCTAGAATACATTCACTGAATACAAATAATCTTACATTTTATTACTGTGGGATTTGAACAAGTCAGGAAGTAAATCTCAGTAATTAAGTCTTAGTATATAAGTCTCTGAATATTTAATAATTTGAGATAATAACATCAAGTGATCCTGAGGTCCTACTGAAGTTGATCAAAGTGAAGGAAAAAAGTTGGCTGGTATAGTCAGGGACGATGAGCGAAGTTCCACCCACGATTGGCTGTAAAAGATATGCAGGATTTGAAGAATTGAACCAGAATAAGAACCTGTAAAGGATAAGGTAAGGAAACTGCTTTTGCTTCCGGCTTGTAAAGGAAGTTGCCAAGTTGTGGGTGTGCTGGTGGAGAAATAGACCCATAAGGGAATTGGAACTTTGTTGACTCGGTAGGTACCTGAGAAAGACTGATTAAAGTGAGTGTTGACTAATGTGTAAAATAGAGCTACACACATGCTCATTAGGAACCGTGACCTTGCAATCCCGTTTCAGTTTGAACCCCACCAGGACAAAAAGGGTAAAGGAAACGTCTAGTTCCTACAGCCGGCAGTCGGCTTTCATGGAGGCAGAGATGGAATGAACGGTGTCACTGATGCTGGATTGATGCTGTTCACTGTGTGCTGGGCACCGTGTGGTTAGTACTCAATAATGTGGGAAGTTCAGTTGTTGTTTCCATTTCTCACAGAGGGCGCAGGTTTAGAGAGATGAAGTCATTTCCTGGAGACTGCGAGATGAATAAACCAAGAGACTGAGACGGTGTTCCAGAGCTCTGCTCGGTCCGTACACACTAGGAGAGACTCCCACCCCTGAGACAGCCGGAGAGGAGCCGTGAGGGAGAAAGGATGAATTCGAGACATCTTTGGATTTGACTGAAGGTCAGTTTCAGATCAGTTCTGGATCGGGCAAAGTCTTTAATCCAAAAGTGATGGCACAATTCTTCCAACACAAGCATCGAGTGGCCTTTCGGGCTTTTTGTTCTCTATGACCTGTCTGCTGTGTCTCGTTTGGTACAGCACTTCAGGGGAGAGAACACAAAGTATTTACAGCTCATAGTTTTCCTGCTTTTTTGGATATGATTCTCAAAGCTCTTCTCTTTGTGACTGTTTCCTTTCTGTGTGTAAGTTAGCCCTTTTACTTTTGACATTTTTTGAGTTTTTCTTTGTGTGTGTGTGTGTGTGTCTGTGTGTGCTAATTTCCTTGCCTTCCCTTTCTGCCTGCTGTGCCCCAGGCAGCACAATGAGGATTTGAGTCAGCACCAGGAGAGTCAGCACATTGTTTCTGCACAGCCTGTCATCGGGCGACCTGGAAAAGAGCCCCTCGGCCTCGGAGAAAATTGTGTGGTACAGACTGTGCTGCCTGCCACCAGATGGGATCAGCCTCCAAAAAGCAACAGTAGAAGGAAAGGCAAACTTTCCCTTAGAGCTAAGCTTACTGCTTAATGAATGCCACCAGCGCTTGTCTGCAGGAGAAGGCAGGTGGTTGGATTCAACTTCGGTTCACGTGTTATAAAATGAAAACTAAAAGAACACAAGGCAAAGGAAACAGCCGACAAGCCCCAAACATCCCCTTTCTGCTCTGTTTTGAAGAGACACTGTGAATATAAGTAACTATCAACAAACCATGTAATAAACCATATAGATAAACTTTTACTGATAAGTCTAGTTCTCTGATTTGTAACATGGTTCTGGTGCCTCTCGATGGAAAGATCTATCCACAAAAATTTTCAGGAAACCATTTGACAAAAATGACATAGCAGCGTTATTGGTCTATGAAAATCTAGTTAATGAGTTTACCTTGAATTTTACTAATTTATGATACATCATCGTTTTTACACAGAACCGAATTGTTACTAATCACTTTGTAGGGTAGGTACTAAAGGTTTGTTGTTGACACTGCCTAGCTAAAAAAGTAGTTGTGCAATCTAATGTTATTGATAATTAACTAAGGTAACAACTAAATCGGCAGATAAGTGTTTGGATATAGGGATTCTCATAATCTCTCGAGGCAAGGTTTTGATGAAACAGGTGGTATTTCATTGATAATTTGAAGATAGCAAGTTTTGGCAAGGCTATGGAGATACAGGGCTTCTTGTACATTGTTGCTGGAAATATTAATTAATTAGTATAGCCATTATGGGAACAGTAAAAATCAAACTACCATACATTTCAGTTACCCTGGGTGTGTATCCAAAGGAAATGGAATCAGCGTGTCAGAGTTGTCTCCTCTCCCTGCCCCCACGTATGCTGCAGCACTGTTACAACAGCCCAGACACGGAAACAACCTCTGTGTTGAACAGCAGACGAATGAATAAGGAGAAATTCACACAACACACACGCCTGCACACTCACACACAGCGGAATACTATGCACCTCTACAAGGAGGAAAAATCTTGTCATTTGTGACAACGTGGGTGAATCTGGAAGATTTTAGGATAAGGGAAATGATCCAGACACAAAAACAACAATATTATATGAGTTTAACTTATATGTAGTATCCCAAACACGCAGCAGATTGGTTGTTTCTAGGCGTTGAAGGTTTTTAGTTATAAAGTGAGTAAGTTGTAGATATATGTACCATACTGTGTGGTGACTACAGTTAATGTCTGTATTAATTACTTGAAATTTCATGCAAGGAGATTTTCAGTGTTCTCACTGCATTTATACACATGCACAAAAAGTTGTATCTCTGGGTGGGAGTGGTGGAGTTGTTACTGGTTTTGATAATCAATAAACAATATGTTAATCATTACTTTGTACTCCTTGAACAATTATTATTTGTTAGCTAAATATTAAAAAAGTACATAAAAGTGTAGATTTTGGTGGTACGCATTGATAGTGAAATGTAATTTATAAGGACACATTAAAGATTCTGAAAAGTATAGAAAGCCTAAAGACATTACTGATAGCTCCCCTACTCAGAAGTAAACTTCATTATTTTTGAAGATAATAATGTTATATAATCTTCCAGAAACTTTTTTTGGGTGCTAATAGTGATATAGTTTGCAGAAAATGTATGAGGTGTTATAAACATATCATAAATGTTTAAATAAAGGAAAACATTTATTACATTAAAAGACACACTGCCTTTAATTACCCTCCAGAACCCTCACTCACTTTGAACCCGCTTTCCCCATTATTCCTGTCTCTTTCTGAAGCGCTTCTAAAGGCCCTCTCTCACAGGTGTCTTTAGTTGTGCGGTAGTGGTTGCATTGAGGTCTTGAATCGATTCAAAACATTTACCTTTCACAGTCATTTTGACTTTGGGGAAGAGCCAGAAATTGCACAGTACCAGGTGTAGTAAATAAGGTGGATGAGGAGACATCATAATGTTCTTTCTGTTGGATGCCCCTGGGCAACAGGATTCCCTGTATGTTTTGATACCAATGGTATAAGTGTGTTTGAAACAAAGGAGAGTATTTTGAAGGGGATTAATGGTGGTGTGGATTCTACAATAATACATTTTAAACGTTTTAAATTATTCACTGTACACTTTGATCAACCCTTGTAATTTGTACCTTACTATTATATATACTATTTTAGAGCCTCCCTTTCCTCTCACAATTTACCAAGAATTTATTATTATACTACAAAGTATTTATCTACAGCATATTGCTCTTTTTGTGGCTTTTAATTTTTTCATTTCACTAATTTTACCTTTAAAAATCAAATACTTTTTATTTTCTAACTCAAAGTTTATTTGAACTGCACTAATCTTAGATGCACATCTTGTATTCTTCATAGGCAGACACCTGCCAAACCACCACTGGGGAAAGACAGACAAGAATTTCAGCACCTCTCAGAGCTCCATCATTTTCTTCTTTATATGCCGGACTCCAGCAGTAACCAGTAGTCCTACTTGTGTTAACATGAGTGAGTTTAGCTTTCTCCTTTCTGAAAACTTAATCCAAACAGAACAAGATACTATGTTCTCCTTGTGTTTGTATTCTTTAGCTCAGCATACATGGTTTAGACTTCTCTGTGTTTCAGCAGTTCTTTGTTACTACTGTGTTTTGTACTGTTGAGTATACAGTTGTGTATGGTTGTATACCATTGAATTTACGGTACGCTTTGGTTTTAATCATTCTGCCCTTGATGAATATTTGGAAGATTTCCAGTTTATGGTTTTTATGGGTAAAGGGACTATGAATGCTCTTGTACATGTTTTGTTAAAAAATCTTTATTGTTTATTGGTACATTTTAGGCATACAATATAGTTACGTTCATCATTGGGATCTTGCACCTTTACATGACTTATTTTTCCCTATTCTCCAGCCCTCCCTTTACCCCCGCTTCCCTGTTTACAAAGACATTGTTTCCATGTTTTCCCTTTTCACATATTTTTTCTTTTCCCTTTATACCTTTCCCCTACCCCTCCCATTTCTTCTACTCTTTTAGACCTTTTCTTTCTATTACACAATATCAATTATACATTTTGATCCTTATTTACACTTTTAGCTATTTACAGCAGAGAAACTATTCAGGATTTACACATGTGTGTCTTACAATAATGGCCTCAATGTGCATCCACTTAGCTATAAATATCTGTAGTTTCTCATTCTTCTGAGTAGTACTTTTTATATAAAAAAATCTTTTTTTATCCAGTCTCCAGTTGATGGGAAATTGGGCTGTTTCCAAGTTTTAGCTATTACAAACTGTGCCACTATAAACATGGGTGCACATATATCACTGTGGTATGATTCTTTTAGTTCTTTTGGGAAGATACTCAGCAAATGGGGGTCAAATAGGGTCAAATGGGACTTCTAATCCTAGTTGTTTGAGATATCTCCATATTGATTTTCACAGTGGTTGCACCAGTCCACAGTCCCAACAACAAAGAAGAAGGGTTCCTTTCTCCCCACGACCCCACAAACATTTGTTATTGGTTGATTTCTTGTTAGCAGCCATTCTTTCTGGAGTGAGGTAGAATCTCAGTGTTGTTTTCTTTTACCTCTCTTGAATGACCAGTGATGTTGAACATTTTTCATATATTTATTTGCTGCTTTTACTTTTTTGTCTGAGAAATGTCTGTTCATTTCAGAGGCCCATTTTTGAATCTGGTCTTTATATTTGGGGGGCCTGTTTTTTTTATTTGTTCTTTATATATTCTAGATAGTAGTCCTTTGTCTGAGGAGCAGCCAGTAAAAATATTTTTCCTACATTATAGGTTGTCTCAGCTCTGTTGGTGGTTTCTCTTGCAGTGCAGAATTGCCAGAGCTTTTTTTTTTTTTTTTAAATTGAGTTTATTGGTACATTTTAGGTATTTCTCTTGCAGTGCAGAAGTGCAGGAGTTTTTTTTTTTTAAATTGAGTTTATTGGTACATTTTAGGTATACAGTACAGTTACATTCATTATTGGGATCTTGTACCTTTACATGACAGGTCTTGGTTCTCATTTATTCCCCTTGTCCCTGCCCTCCCTTCATCCCCTCCTCCCCTCCCCATTTACAAACACTTTATTTCCATTTTTTCATTTTGTCATATTTTTTTCTTTTCCCTTATTACCTTTCCCCTACCCTTCCAACTTTCCCTACACCTTTAGCCCTTTTCTTCCTATTTCACATTGTCAATTATCTTATTAGGATCTTATGTACTATTATAGTTTATTTACACCCGAGAAACTATTCTGTATTTACACATGTGTGACTTATTTATTTCACTTAGGAGTATATCCTCAAAATGTATCCATTTTCCTATGAATGAATCTAAATTTTTATTCTTTATGGTTGAGTAGTATTCCATTTCAGAAGCTTTTTAATGAGATGAAATTCCAGTTTGTCGATTCTTTGTGCTAGTTCCTGTGCTACTGAAGATTTCCTCATAAAGTGTTTTCCCATGCCAATGAATTTGAGAGTTCTTCCAGTAACTTAAGTGTTTCTGTTTTAATATTTAGCTATTTAATCCATTTGGATTTTAGTTTAGTGCATGGTGAAAAATAGGGGTCTAGTTTTAATCTTTGGAGAGTTGAAATTCAGCTTTCCCAACACAATTCATTGAAGAGGCTATCTTTCCTCCACTGAGTATGGTTGGCTCTTTTGCCAAAGATGAGGTAGCTGAGTAAATCTAGAGTTGTCTCTGTATCTTCCAATGTATTCCACTGATCCTTGGGTCTTTTTCTTTGCCAGTACCATGCTGTTTTTATCACAGTGACTTTCTAGTATAGTTTCAAGTTGGGAATCTTGCATGATACTACTAGCGGCTAGTTTCAAGTTGGGAATTGTGATACTCCCTGTCATGTCTCTGTTGCCTAGAATTGCTTTCACTATTCTAGGTCTCTTCTGGTTCCAAATGAATTTCCATATTGTTTTCTCTGGTTCTGTGAAATATACTGCTGGAATTTCAATCGGGATTGCATTGAATCTGTATAGAAGTTTGGGTAGTATTGATCTCCAGTTTAATTGCATTATGGTCTGATAATTTGCATCGGATAACTTCACTTTCTTTGCATTTATTTAAACATGTTCTATGAGCTAGTATGTAGTCTATTTTGGAGAATGGCCCATGTGCAGCTGAAAAGAATATATATTCAGATTTTGTGGAGTGGAACACTCTAGATGTCTTTTAAGTCCATTTGTTCAAAAGCTTGGTTCCGTTCTAGTATTTTGTTGTTGATTTTTTTGTCTAGATGATCTTTTTATTTCTGACAGTGAGGTATTTAGATACCCCACAACAATTGCATTAGGGTTTTCATGTCTCTTAATATTTGTTTTATATAATTGGGAGCATTAATATTTGGTGAATATATGTTTATGTTTGTCATCTCTTCCTCTTGATTTGTTCCCTTTACAAGGATGTAGTGACCGTCTTTGTCTCTCTTAATCAGTTTTGGTTTGAAATTTACTTTGCCTATAAATGAAATTTACTTTGTCTACAAATGAAATTTACTTTGTATACTTCTACCTCTGCTTTTTTCTGGGCTCCTTTTGCATGGAGAACTGTTTTCCATCCTTTTACTTTCAGTCTATGAGTTTATTTTTGAACTAGGTTTCTTGTATACAAAATATTGCTGGATTCTTCTTCTTCCTCCTCCTCCTCCTGCTCCTCCTCCTGCTCCTCCTCCTGCTCCTCCTCATCCTCCTCCTTTGTCTTCTTTTCCCCCCTCCCTCCTCTTCACCTTCTCCTCCTCCTCCTTCTTTTTTTGGTACCGGGTATTGAACTTGGGTCCTCGTGCTTGTGAGGCAGGAGGTGGCACCACTGAGATAAATCCCTGGTCTTTGGATTTTGCTTCTTAACCCATTCTGCCAGTGTATTTCTTTTGATTGGTGATTTGAGGCCATTGACATTGATGGTTATAACTGATATGTATTGATTTATCATTATCTTGTTATTGTCCTGCTGTTGGCTCTCTTTAATTTTTCCCCTTCTCCCATTAGTTTCTTGCCTTGCCTAATTGATTTGCTCTGTTGGGCCTCATGGTGTAGTGACCTTCATTGTCTTTTTCTAGGATATTGTTTAGAATTGTTTGGAGCGCTGGTTTGGTCTTACTGAAGTTTCTCAGGTGTTCTTTGTCATGGAAGTATTTTTTTTCCCCATCCATTTAAAAAGAGAGTTTTGCAGGATACATCAGTCCAGGTTGGAAGGTTGTTTTTGGGCTTGAAATACCTTAGTCCAGGCTCTCCTTGATCTTAGTTTTGGTGTTGAAAAGTCTGCTGTGATTCTGTTGGGCTTTCCTTTGCTTGTGATTTGTTTCTTTTCTCTTACTGCTTGTGGTATTTTGTTTTTCTGTTGGGTTTCCGAGATCTTGATTATTATATGTCTAGGGGTAGATTTTTTTTTTATCATGACTAGTTGGAGTCCTTTATACCTCACTTATGTGTATGTCAAATTCTTTTGCTCTGTTTGGGAAGTTTTTTGTCATTATTTGTGTGAACAGATTTTTTTTTTTATGTCATTTGTACTTTCTCCTGCTAGTTCACAGACTTCTATCAGTCAAATATTATTCTTCTTTTCATCATCTAGGAGCTGTTGAATTGATTTCTCATGGTCTCTTACTATTTTTAAGAGATCTTTCTTTTCATGATCACTGACTGTCCTTTTGTCTTCTATATCTGATATCCTGTCTTCAGATTGTGACAGCCTGTTGTGTATACTTTCAATAGAGTTTTTTTTTAATCTTCTAGATATTTATTTGAATCTGTTTCATGGATTCCACTTCTTTCCTATGTTGGGTATTCATGGTTTCCGTTGCTTTCCTATGTTTGACATTCATGGTTTTTATCATGGTCTTGAGCTCATCTATTTTTTGTTTTTGTCTATTTCTATTCTAGAGTCTCTCATCATGTCTTTCATTGTGCTCACCATCTCTGTAGTTATCTGGGAAATTATTTCCATTTTGAATTTTTCTAGACCCTGAGTTATCTGCTTTGTTATTTCTTGTCCTATGAGTTCAGGATGTCGTGGTGGTTCATAGTCAGATTATTCTGCCTTGTTTCCCATAGAACTTGCTATTTGCTGGAAGTCTGTATTTGTGCCTTGCTTAAGTGTTTTCTCATTTTTATTTTTATTGTTGGTACCGTCCTTGGTTGAATTCCTGGGTTAATACTTTGATCTTCCAGATATAGCTGCCCTTTAGGTTTTGAGTCTCTGATGACTCAGAGACATTCTCATTTTCATAATATCAGGAAGGACAACTGATTAAATCAGTCACAGCCCCTTAGCCCAAGTGATACAATCAGCAACACAATAGTGTAATGCACAGCTTAGAAATTGACAATTTGTAGTAGTTATTAATGTATTACCTTTGACCATGTGAACTAACTCCAAATTGAGGACCAGCCCAAAATATGTTTATAGTGGATGAACTCTTCAATATAAGGACTTTACCCTTCAGTATGCAGACTTAGAAGGAGTTGTGAGGAGAGGAATAGAAGAATAGGAGAAGGTTTCAAGTGAAGCCAGACAACACAGGATGATCATGCAAACTCTAGGAAACTGTTGAAGACAAGAGGGAAAGACACAGTGAAAGAACAAAGACAAGCATAGAACAACTTAACAGTAATAGGGAAGCTGTAAATTGTAATTAGTTTCCTTTGAAACTAGTGACAATCAAGAGAAGGGAAAAGGAGAAGAAAAGAAAAAGAACAAAGAAATCCAAATTAGGGCAGGAACAGAAAGAAAAAGGAAGATGAAGAACAATGTGGGAGAGTAAGAGATTTAGTGGGAAAAAGCAGAAAGAAAAGAAGGAAGAATTTGAAGAGTGTGAAAAAATGTAATTTTAAAAATAATTAAAAATAAGAGGAAAAGAAAGAAAAAAAATTGAAGTCCTCCCTCAGGGTATCTCTCTGCTGTCACACTAGATGACAACGAGGGCAGCAATGTGCAGTAGTAAGTCAATCAGTCTCAGAAAGCCAGTGGCAGACCCCTGAGATTCAGGCTGAATTCTGCCTGCAAGGCCCAAGCTGAGCTCCCTGACCTCCCACAGGGTTGAAATCTGCAAGGTTCTGTGGCAGGTTCCAGATGCCTTTCCACTGAAAACAGTCCAGATTCTGATGGAAGGTGGTGATCCTTTCAACTTACCAATGATGGAGGGCTTGTGCCTTTATCGCAGCTGTTCACTTCTGTTCTATTTTCTGGAGCTCAGTAAAATGGCCTTTATGACCACCTATGCCTCTGCAGTGTGGATCAAGGTACTAGCACAACCAGGAGGTCTGAGAGCATGGGGTTGGGAGAATGCTGCAGGGGCTTCCACAAAGCTGGGCAGTCCTCATCAGTCTGCTCCAATGGAGGCCTTGGTGCTGGGGATGGGGAAGCAGCCTAGCTCCCCACCTTGGCAGTCCTCACCAGTCTGGTATCTCATCTTTTTAAAAAGCTTCTGCGCTGCCACAGAAATCACAAGTAGAGCTAAGAGACAACACACAATGTGGGAAAAAATTTTTTTACCAGCCGTTCCTCAGACAAAGGTCTACTATCTAGAATATATAAAAAAATAAAAAAAAATCATACCCCCAAACATAAAAGCCCAGTTCAAAAATAAGCTTCTGAAATGAGTAGACATTTCTCAAATAAAGAAGTAAAAGCAGCAAATAAACATACAAAAAAAATGCACAAGTTTTTTGGTGGCCATATGAATTCACTGTTATTGAGTGTGTACTTTGGAATGAATTACTGTGCTGTATAGTAGAGCTAGGTTTAGCTTTAGTAAATAGTGCCACTTCTCCAAACTAGCTGCACAGCTTTACATTTCTGCCAGCAGTAAATGAAAGTTCAAGGTTTTCATTGTTCCTTATCCTTCTCAACTTCTGGAATTGTCAGTCACTTTAATTTTAGCCATTTGAGGGGGGCTTTGGTCTCAGTTTTCTTTTCTGTAATGAGTACTGATGTTGACCATTTTTTCCTTTATCTTATTGACCATTTAGGCATAGTTTTAAAATGCTTGTTAAAATTTTTGCTCATTTAAAAATTTGAAGTGTTCCTTTCTTATTGCTTTGTAGGTGTTCTTTCTATATGTTAGATACTACTCCTTTAGCAAATGCATGTATTATGAATAATATTCCAAGTCTGTGGCTTGCATTTTCGCTCTCTGAATGATATTTCTCTGTTACTCAATGGTTCTTCAAAATGACTATTGAGTATCCCAATATGAAAATATGGCATAGTTTTAAAAATAAAGTAATTACTATTATTTGGGGATGGTAGTTGTTATTTGACTCTGGAATATCTTCCAAAGGCTCATATATTGAAGGCTTGATCTTCAATGAAACAATGTTCAAGGGACCTAGAGAGGTGACTGGATCACAAAGGAACTAAGCCCATCAGTGGACTAATCCACTGAGGAGTTCATAGCAGAACGGGCTATCAGGAGGAAAGGTCCAGTAGAAGTAGGTCATTGGGCGTGTGCCTATAAAGAGTTTATCTTGTCCTGGCTCCTTCCTCTCTCTCTTTCTCTGCATTTTCTGGCCTCCACACTTCAGCCATGTCCTTCTGCTATGATTTTTCTGTCTTACCACAGGCCTAAAAAACAATGGGGCTGGCCATGTACTGAAAACATCTGACACTGTGAACCATAATAAATCTTTCTTCCTTTAAATTGATTTTCTCAGGCATTTTGCCACAGTCATGCAAATCTAACACTGTAATACATGTATATAGTGGGATGTTTTTCTAGTTCTTGTTCCTATTTTCAAATTTGAAGGTTTGGAAAGTCTCTGTTAGCATTGCTATTTCTGGGTAGAAATGTTAAATTGATGGGCTATTTCTTGCTTCTTTTGATAACTCTGGCATTTAGGATTGGGGTCTTACAGTTTAAATTCAAAACAAAAGTACATGTAATCATTCTCAGCAGCCATTTTTAACTTGCCTTTTACTAAATTACAGTCAGAAAATAAACTCTTTCAGATAGAAGTTCAGAAAAATTGACAGGAAATTATGTACCTACTGTTAAAAAAACCTCTTCCCTGAGGCTAAATTATGGTACAAAATTTACATATGTTCTTCACATTTTAGCAGATGTGTCTAGAAGTCACTGCATGGGCACTAATTACAGGATTCCAGGAGGCTTTTTTGGCAATACAGAGATACATTTGCAAAAATAGACCAGACTCAGTCAGTTTTTTTTCAGCTTTAATTGAGTTTATTGGTACATTTTAGGGATACAGTACAGTTACATTCATCATTGGGATCTTGTACCTCTACATGACAGGTCTTGGTTCTCATTTTTTCCCCTTGTCCCTGCCCTCCCTTCACCCCCTCCTTCCCTCTCCATCTACAAACACTTTATTTCCATCTTTTCATTATCTCACATTTTTTTCTTTTCCCTTTTTACCCTTCCCCTACCCATCCCACCTTCCCTACACCTTTAGCTCCTTTCTTCCCATTTCTCAATGTCAGTAATCTTATTAGGGTCTTCTGTATGATTGCAGATTATTCACACCAGAGAAATTATTTGGTATTTACACATGTGTGTCTTATTTATTTCACTTAGGAGTATATCTTCAATCAGTCAGTTTTATTACGTGAAAGAGACTTAGTCTGATTATGTTAAAATAAAACCTTTTTTAAAATAAGTCTCATCATGTAATTTCTTTAGGTAGAAAAGTTTTATGAAAGTATGGCAAAATGAAGTGTGATCAAAATATGCAGTTAAAGTTTAAATTAAAAAATTTATTATAGTAAAAGACACCTTTCCATGAATCTTCTTTAAAATATTCCCCTTGTTCCAGACACAATCAGGCCATCATTTTTGCCTCTTACTGCAGCAGTTCTGATCTGATCCATCCATCTTTATGTTGCTGGCCCAGCACGCTTCTGCTATGCCACTCTGCCGGCACTGAGGCAGTTCTGGAAGGCTTCTTTCCTGAATGTCTTACTGAAGTGTGATGAAAAATATGGTGATTGCTGCTGAACGCCACCCAATGGAGAGGCAGGCTTTTAAAAACGTTACTTGTGTCCTACCCACTTTATTCACCTGTTATGGTACCATGTGACTTTTGGCTCTTCCCAAAAGTCAGAATGACTGTAAAAAGAAAAGGCTTTGCATAGATTCAGGGTATCTGGGCAGTGCAACTGAAGACATGAAAGAGGACTCCCAGAACCTTTCATGGCACGAATAGTGGGAAAAGTGTATTTGGAGTACAAGGGGGAGTATTTTAAGGAGGATTAATGGCAATGTGTTTTTTATTAAAATATAATAATTTTTTTCTAAACATTCACCATACTTTTTGATGACATGTGGTATACATTAATATATCTATATCTATATATCTATAGAATATAGATATATATATTCAGATTATATATATGAAATTAAAATGACTTTGAAGCGGTGTTGTATGAGGATTGAGCAGCCTTTAGTTTTTCTCTTCTCTTTCCCTGGTGAGACTGCTGATGCACGTGTACCAAGTTGCCAGTCTTCACCCTGTGGCTTTCCTCCTTCTAGAGGGACACAGCTTCCCCTGTGCCTCTTTCCCTTTCCCCCAGGTCAGCTCTGCTTTGTGGGGAGGGCTGGCTTGCTCTCCTGCAGACAGATGCCCTTCCCTTCTCCTTTGGGTCAAAGTCAAACCTCTCTGAAAAGATGTCCCTGTTATTTTCTTGTCTTCTGCATTTCATAACATATATTATTTGTATCATAATTAGGAGAGTATACATGATTTTTAGTTAGTGAATCCTAGTGGGCAAGAACCTCAAGGACAGCTGGGTATGGTGGTGCATGCTTGTAACCCTAGCACGTAGGAGGCTGAGGTAAAAGGATCATTGGCAGTTGGAGGCTAGCCTGGCTACATAGTGAATTCAAGCCCAGACTGAAATACATAGCAAATCCTGTTTCAAAAAACAACAAACTCCCTCAAGTCGTGTATAGAAAGTTGCAAAAACAAAAATTACTTGAGGAAAGGATTATGATTGATTTAATTTTTGTGTTTATATATACTAGTGTGTATGTGTGTGCATATTAGTATATATGCATATATGTATATATGTGTGAGTAAATACCTATGCACCTACATATATAATTTCCATATGGGCATATGTATTTATGGGAAAAAAGATAAAGTCTAAATACTGAATCTTGCAATTTTATAAAATAGGAGTAAGCAGTATACTTATTAGAAAACAACAAAAAATGAAATATTTTCTGGTGAACTTTCCAGGAGGTCATTTTTACTCATATCATTGCGTGCTGGTGAAAGGAAGAAGCTTGGTTTCTCTATTTCCTACACAGTTTATTCTAGATAAAGAGACATTCTGTTTCTATAATCTGTGCTGAGCAAAGTGAAAGGTAGGTTATTCTAACTCCACACTGGCTGTTTATAGAAACTTCAGGGAGGTGAAGCCTGAAATACCAGCTTTTGTAAGCTTCTCTTTGCTATCAAGGACAGCACGTGGACAGTCCCTGTCCGAGCACGTTAATGAATCTTTGAGTATGTAAGGCAGGTCTGAGGAGAAGTGGGCGATAGAATATAAAGTTGTCTTTATAATAAAGCAAGAAGATGGAAGGAAATCTAGAAAATAGAGGAGCTGGGCAATGTAAGGTTGCCTCTGGAGGCCTACTGCTAAGTGGAGAAATAGCTGTTGAATTTCCAAAATGGACAAGGCATCATTCTAGGTGTTAGACATTCATTGGTACATGAAATAGTTAAAAGTTTCTGCTGTAGTCAACCTCACAGTGTAGTACGCAGGTGGATGGAGCCTTGAGATTTTTGAGAGGCCAGGTATGCTACAGAACTTTTAGGAAGATCCAAGGTTGCTTTCTTCTTCATGCCTGTCATGTAAACTCAGGTGGCCACCAAATTTCCAGCAAAATCACCACATTTGAAGTTGCTACGGGTCAAAGCCGTGCAGCTATATGTCTGTAGTTATGTTTGTAGTTACACGTAGTTGAAACAAACCAGAGAGAAAAAGAAGTGAAGCAAGTAGGGCAGGCATCTCAGGCGAACTCTGCCCATTTCTGTGGTTATCAGCACCAGTCCTCCCATCGTGCCCTGCATTCTCCTGCTGTCCTGATCCTCAGAGTCCTCTGGGATCCGATCCTGCATGCATCATGCATATTGCCAAGCAGGAAAAAGGCAGCCCTGTGTTCTTTTTATGTTCTAATCTGTCTGAGAGTTGCCCGGACCACATTGCATATACAATAAATTTTCTCAGGTTTGCCAAAAACAGGTGTTTCAAATTTAATGTATAATCTCTATTCTTTACCTTCTGTGCTGAGAACTTTTCAATAGCTTTCTATTGTCTTTAGGAGACAGGCTCAAATCCTTCCAGCCAGAGATAAGAGCCACACAATCCCCTGCTCACTCTGGCCTCCCTGGACTTAAGTCTTTCAATGGATTCTCAGGGCTTTGTACAATACGACTCTCTATCCTTCACACCCGGCCCTGCTTGGCTCAATGTCAGTTTGTTCTTTTCCAGAGAAATTCCTCTGACTTGCCCACTTTAAGCTTCTGTCTTAGTCTACTGAGCTGCAATAACAAAATGGCCTCAGTAATGTATAAATAACAGAGGCTATCAACACTGTGTATCTACAGTTTCAGAGAAGTCCAGGATCACTGAATTGCTGGCAAATTCAGTGTCTGGTGGGGGTTCGCTCTATGCTGCAAAGATGGTGCCTGGTTGCTAAGTCTTCGCATAAAGCCAAAGACCTCATGTCTTTTATAAGGACTCTAATCCTATTTATGAAGGTGGAGTTTCCACGATTAACCACTTTCCAAAGGCCGCACTCTTAGTACTCTTACATGGGGCGTTAGATTCTAGTGTATGACTTCTGGGAGAACACCAACATCCAGGCCACGGGAGCCTCCCTGTGAGTGCTCTTACAGAACCTTGCAGTTCTGCATTTGTAGCTTACTGTGCAGTCATGGTTTCTGAGTCAGTTTTTAAGTTTCAGTAGTCTGGTAGCTGTCCTTCTCCTGTTCACCCTCCATCCTCAGAGCTAAGGGAAGACTGCAGACAGCTCTCTCCAGGGGCCTGGAGGCCAGTCGGAGACAGGCTCAAGGTGGTTGGCAGAATCTATCTTCTTTCCTCATCACCGAGAAGCTTTGTGCCTAAGCAAGCTTTTCTCTCGTGGGTTGGGTGAGCTCCCAGGCGACTCCTTCCTGCTGCACAGTTGCACATTTCTCTCTGGCTTGTTTGGGCTCAGGATGGGACCTTAGGTCCAATGACTTTCAGCAACCCTGCCCCCAAGGTGTCGAAGAAGACACACACAGAGCGAATCAGAATGGGAAAAAGTATTCTATATCCTCTGCCATCAGGGAAATGCAAATTAAAAGAGCAATGAGATTCCATTACATATCTATGCGAATGGCCAAAATCCAGAACACTTATGATACCAAATATTGGCAAAGATGTGGAGCAGCAGAAACTCAAACTCCCTGCTCTGGGAATGCAGCACGGTACAGCCATTCTGGAAGGCAATTTGGCAGTTTCTTACAAAGCTAAACATAATCCTGCCATATGATCTTACATTCATGCACCTTGGTATTTATCCAACGAAGTTGAAAACTTATGCCCGCAGAAAAACGTGCACACAGATGTGTATAACAGCTTTATTCATAATTTCCAGCACTTGGAAAGAAGCAACATGTCTTTCTGTGATATATCCAGACAGTGGAATATTATTCAGTGCTAAAAAGAATTGATCTAAGAAGCCATGAAAAGATATGAAGAAACTGACATTCATTTTACCTAGTAAAAGAAGCCAATTAGAAAAGGCACACACTGTACTATTCCAACCATATGACTTTCTGGAAAAGGCAAAACTATGGTGAAAGTAAAAAGTCAGTGATTGCTGAGGCCTGAGAGGAAAGACAGATGAATAAGCAGAGGAAGTTTAGGGCAGTGAAACTTCTCTGTATGACACGCTCCTGGAGGACACTTAATGGAGGACTTTACTTCTGTCCAAATCCACAAAATGTAACACATCAAGAATACATCCTCAACTATGGACTTGGGGCCACAATGGTGTGTCACGCTAGGTTCATTGATGGTGATAACTATGTCACTCTGGTGGACTCTGAAGGTAGGGGAGACAGCATGTACTGGGGAGAGGGGTGTATGCGAAACCTCTTAACTTTCTGCTCAGTTTGGCTGTGAATTTAAAATTGTCCTCACAAAAAACAAAACAAAACAAAACCCAGAACAAAACAGTGAATCCCACAGTGGACCAAAAGCTTGGCAAGAGTAACCACAACAGTGCCCAGGCATTGAGTTGTTTATGCTTTTTCAGGAAAGCCAATATTTGGCTGAGCTAACTTGTTTTTCTTGAGGAGTTGGGGATTGAGTCCAGGTCCTTGTGCACGCCAAGCACATGCTGTACCACAGAGTTACATGCTCAGTCCTGGCGATAATTCCTGTAACTCTAGTACGTGATAGAGCCCGGGCAGGGACACCACTGGTTCAAATGAGCCCACCCAGCATCTTAGAAAAACATAGGTTTAATTTGACTTAGGCCACAGGAGACATGGCATTGGGTGCCAGGGGACCCCTAAGGACGTGTCAGGAGGTTATAGAGGACACGTAGGCACTCCACAAGCCCACCAAAAACGCTGCAGAGAAGCCTCTTAGCCTGCAGGAAACAGGTTTTTTTTTTGTTTTTGGTACTTGAGATCGAACTCAGGACCTCTCGCTTGCAAGGCAGGCACAGTGCCTCTGAGCTAAATCTTCAGCCCTACTCTTCTGCTCCCATAGGAGAGGCTTAGCAATAAACCCGCTTGGACTGTCGAGTTCCTCTCCCTTCTTTCCTGCTCAGGATGTATTAAAAACCTACTCATATTTCAGATAAGGCCCTATGCAGTTTCCTTTTCCTCCTTCATTTCTCCCACATTCTGTTACTTTTCTGTTTATTCTTTACAGAACTTACTTCAAGGTTGCCAAACACTTCCGTTTCTGCTCACTGTGCATAGCTGCTCCTGCTGTTATTTCTATTTCTCCACTTGCCTAGCACCTCTGCGTGTGTGTCACTGCTCCATGGCTACCCTGGTTCTCTTATTTTTATATTTTTTCATTTCTGTCAGTATGTTCCCTCAGGAGCTTGTTTCCATCTTTGTCTAGATTCTGGCCTTGATTCTTATCTATTTTCCTATCAGAGGCTTCAGAATCCTTTGGGACTCAAGGGGCGGGGGGTAAGGACCTCCTCACCCCACTGTGAAGGGCCCTTGTTTGTGAGTGGAGAGCTCTCCACATCGGGCGCTTCAGGCTTGCGGTACATTCCAAGGCAGCCACGCCAGGCTCCGATTCTGAGAGCAGCGTGTGCTGACAGAGAGAAGAAACACGTACATATCAAACCATTTTTCTAACTACCGCATAAATGCGAACAAAGTGGGGAGAACTAAACCCTGGTAATCAGAGAGTAATTTGGGTGTCTATTTTTACTGAACACTCCTACCTGGTCGTTGTAGCACTACATATGTCAATTAAGCTTATAAAAATTGAATTTGACTTGAATTATGTTATCTTGTGCAGAGATTTTCTTGCCGCAGTTAACAGATAAGAGAAAAAAAATCAAGATAGTTATATACCTTTTTCCTCTTTTTCTGAAAAGGATCATGAGATATCGTTTGAATAACAACTTTAAGGAATCACATGCTGTTTCGAATGAATGTGATACAAAGCTTTGCCTCTCTTGTTGGCCACCTCTGTTGTCATGACAACGATCCTGATTTCAGAGATGTAGCAGGGCATTTGTTGAGCTGGAAGATCAGGCCACTGTTTATTCGAATAATTACTTAAGAATAGGTGTCATTAACATAAGACTCATTGTCAGACTTATTAGAGAAAAAGCAAAATGGAATATTTCCATCACACAAGATCAGGAAAATGTTAAATGAAAAATACTGTACATAGGATACAATGCAGACCTTTATTTGTGGTTAATTCAGTATAAATATGGAAACACAGGGGATATAAACATACCATTATTGAAAGTAGTCCTGGGGCTGGGGATTTAGCTCAGTGGTTTCACTGCCTGCCTTGCAAGCACAAGGTCTTGAGTTCGATCCTCAGTACAAAAAAAAAAAAAAAAAAAAAAAAAAAAAAAAAAAAGAAAGAAAAAGAAAGAAATTAGTCCTGGAAGAGTCTTTAGAAACAATTCAGTATAAATGCTTAAGTTTGTCTAACTCCAAAGAAAAGAAAGAAAGAAAGATAAAAGAAAGAGAGAAAGATTATTCCTTATGAAGTTGCATGAATAATTTCTTGTGGGAAAGCCATGAACCCTAGAAATTTATGTTACTATAAGGAGAAATGGAGAACTAAGCTAAGTGGACATCATAAGATGTCAAATTCACCCCTTCATTAGTAAAATAAATATATTTTCTCATAACAAGATTTTGAGACACTTTTGATTGGAGCACATGACTTTACATCTAGGGAAGTAATCCCCATTGAGCAAAGTAATTGAGTTTTTAATACAGTTTTTTTCTTGCATATGCAAGATAACTAATTATTTCTCACTGAAAATGAACATGAGATTGAATCAAATCATGTTATTCCTGAAGGTCTGAAGATGACTCTGAGCTAAAGACCAGTTGCTGATAAGCCTCCAGACTCCTTAACCATTCTGAAAAATTCATCTAATAGAATTTGTCTTTCAGAATTACTTGAACACAAATGGGGAGGTAAGCGTCTTCCAATTTTAAGTGAATTTGGCATTCAGGTGAAATGCTAGTCAATAGCCTTGAGCTGAGAGTGCATCTGCTCACCGCTGTGTTAATCTCCCTGGCGTCCTGTGGTACCGTCTCACAATGTGGTCATTACAAGGCTGTACCCCCCAGCCAAGGGCTAAGCTTTTCCTTCCCTAACAGGTATAAGACAATCTTCCGCATTCCAAGCAGTATTAGATCTGTCAGTTTGAGAAAGTAAATAAGACTTTACTGTCAATTGCTGTTGTGGAATTCTTTCAGTTATGTCTTGTCGTTATTGCCAGGAAAATGTTTTCATTTTAAGTGTGTAACTTTTTCCTTTCACTGATAAAAGTGGAGACAAAGTTGCTACATGTTATAGGATCAGATTAATTATTTTGTGTAAAATAATAGGACCTAACTTTTAGTCATAGAAACTTATAGAAGCTATGAGTCTAGAAGATTTAAAAATGATTGGATCAATAAAAATGGTTAATTTAAAAGAAATTTATTTAGTGTGTGGAATATTTGGCACCAACCAAATGGAGATGTTTTGAAGGGTTAGGGCAATTACTAGACTGTGGTATAACTATATAATGAAGGAGCTTAGATACATTTAATATGTAGCAATTTTGACACCAATTTTTTAATTGATGGGTGAATTAAAACCAACAGCTCAAGTTGGCATAAACCTTCAAAAAGTCCTCAGTATAAATTACCTATGGCTGTATTTGTAAATAGGGAAGGGAGGAGGGGGTGAAGGGAGGGGAGGGACAAGGGGAAAAAATGAGAACCAAGACCTGTCATGTACAGGTACAAGATCCCAATGATGAATGTCACTGTACTGTATACCTAGAATGTACCAATACTCTCAATGAGAAAAAAATAAATTACCTATAGCTGTATACAGTCACGGTCATATCAATAATTATTATCATTCGCACACCATTCTGAAAATTTTAAACTGGTAATAACTAATGTAGCTGTGGTGTCTGGGAGCAAGGAAAAGGTCAGTTGATTATTTTTTTGGAATGCTTAAGATCATGAGAGCTCATGGCAATTCGAAAGGCAGAGACATGATGGTATGTGAGTTCTGTTGGTATTTTGGATTGTGGAGAAGAAGCAGTCAATCTGTTTACACACACTACACACACACACACACACACTGCAAATACACACATATGGTCTATAGTTGTGTCTACCCTCTATCATTTGTCTCCTAACTTTCCATATTATCTTTGAATACATAACTTCTTCAATTGCAATTCACAATGTTTACAACTCTTAGGCTTATAAATATCATTAAATAATTTGAGAATATATTTTATCTTTTCTGGTTAAACCATTATAACTAATGTTATTTTAGGGAGTAAATGACTACTAAGTTGCAGATGTATGATGTAAAGAAATGCTCATTTTGAAAAGAGATAAAATTGAAATAATTGAACCATTTACTGCATTTGAATATTCCTTATTTCTTTTTTGCAGTGAAAGTAGATTACAGAATTAATTTATTTTATTTTTGTAATTAGGTTAAATCCCTTTAAATATTCTATATAGAGAATTTTAAATTAAAAAAACAAACTCCTCTTTCTTTGAAGTCTGAAAATTGACCGTTTAACAGGAAGTTCTTCCTAGGTTGGCCTAATGGGAAAGGTCAGAGGATCGCTTTTAATTTCTGTTAGAGAAAAAAAAAATCTAACCTACCCTTTTCATAAGGCACAGAATCTGTAACTATTTTAGTCATCATTCTCAACCCTGTATTCAATGCCTGCGTTATGCGGATGTGGACTGGGAAGCTGGCGTTGGGAAGTGGGGGCCTTTACTGTCCTTCAGAAACCATGAGCTACATAAAATAGACGTGACCATAGATAGGCTTGTGGCTGTTCAACTGTAATCCCACAATTGGTGTTGAAGAACGTCACCATAGGCCAGGACTTACTCACTCTGCTTGTTTTAGCTCTGACAAGTTATTTTAAGGAATGAATTGGTGATTAATAGCAGAGCTCTTTGGAGAGTCCTTAGAAAGAAAAACACCTCTGTCCAGGCATTTGTCCCAGGGATATGTACGAGGCAGACAAGAAATCGGAACCACACCCATCTGGCGCGACTCGAAGTTTCAGAGTCCGATGTGTGTTGTCACCTCCTGTGTGGGCATCCTCCCCTCAGTCATGCGAAGAGTCTGCAGCTTCAGGGAAAGAAGGTGAGCACCAGAGATGCGAAGCATCAGACAGCCAGAACACAGTGGAAAGTTCAAGACAAATGCAGCTTAATCTCCCCTGGGAAGGAGCAGCGAGCAGCGTGTAGGTCTCGGTGGGAGGTGAAGGCCGGAAGCACTGGGAAGGAGGGGAGAACCACTGATTTAGTGGTGCTCTTGGTAGGCAGGGTGAGTAAGTTTCTTTTGAAGCAAGAGACTGTGCCTCAGGAAAGAAAGACAGCATCTCTGAAAATAGAAGTGAGACGGATTCAAGAACGAAAAGTAGGGGAATGTTCTAAGTTTTTTTTTGTGTGTGTGAGGGGACAGTCAGTGGCTGCTGCAACTCTTGCAGATATAGTCTTAGTTAAATAGGAAAGAAAAATAGAAAGAAACTGAAAGTCTATTATTAAACCCTTTTCAAATATCATTTTTTTCTACAGCATCATTCTTTAGCCTATAGATATTCATTTTTTGCCATTAAATTCATGAGCATAGCTCTACATGGATTATAATGTAATATCCTGGCCCTGAACTTCACATCATAGGTTAATCTTAAGGTGAGATGGAGTATTCTTTCGAATACATCATGGATTTAAACTCAGGTGTGGTAATTCACAAGGCACAAAAATAATCATGATGTGCTCAGGTCAGGACTCAAGGCTCTTTAAACTATTTCACTGGGTTCTCACAAAGACTCTGGGAGGTAGGAATGATTTTTGTGCTTCAGTGAGGAAAATAAAGCTAGCTATGATTGTATAACTCCCTTTAAGCCTCAGCTAACAGATCTAAATGCTTGGATTTAGTCACTGGCCACAGCCATAGTTATGCATCGACTACAGGAGCTTCTTAATAGCATATGTTGCTAAAAATCACAGGAATTTTCTGCTTCTAGGATTTTTCTGCTCTCAGTATGACTTTCTTTCCTATACTGGTTCTTCATCACCTTCTATTAGCTAAAAATTGGGAACAGCCCAATTGCCCATCAATTGGAGACTGGATAAAGAAGATAAAATGGAGTACTACTTGGCCATAAAGAATGCAAAACTAGAGTCATTCACAGGAAAATGGATGCATATTGAGGCCATACCCTTAACTGATTTTCCTTTTTAAAAAGCCATTACTGTGACTCATGTTAGGATACCACAGATGCCTAAAGAACAAAATTAAGTACTAGTTGTTTAAAAATACCAAGAAAGCTATAGGGTTCAAGAAATCTTAAAAAGCAGAAGCCTCATTCTGTTTAGGCTTCATTCTCTGTGAAATATGAGTAGCACTGTGTCTACACCTGTTCTATAATTCTGTTTCTAGCCAGTGTCCTCTAAGTCATGTTCTCTCATTCTGTTAAATTGGATCTTTTCCCTCACTGTGGCTTTCAGTCCTCAGCACCACCCAGCAACAGGGACCTTGCCGTTAACTACCAAATGTGTCTATGAGTGTGACCATTTAGTCTTGCCTCAGTTTTAGCCTTGCCTCAGTTTTAGCAAGGTCTTTGTGATTGGAACTCTGGAGAGTGGCCAATGATTTTTAGAAGTAGAGAAAGAGAAAAAAATGGTGATATTATGGAAATGAAGATAATTATTTTGGCCATCCTCAATCTCTGTCTTCAAACCAGTGCCTGCCATCAGAGGTCTGAGGTTGAGGGCAGATGAAGCTGGGGTTCTGCAGGGCCAAAGCAAAAAAGTTAGAACTTCAGTAGAGGGAGGACTGGGGCCGTGACAAACGTATTCTAAAGACGGGTGTCTTGTGCTGGGAAATTTCCATACTTCCAGTGATTTTTAAGGACAGAGGTTAGAAGAATGAACTTTTATAGGATCTGGCTTTCTTTTTCTGTATTCTACCTAATGTTCATTATAGGTATGTTTTTATGTGTAACTAGTACAATCTGTCTCCTCCGTCTCTGGAAATTTTATTGTTTGCCTGGCCTGATTTTTCCATGTTGCATGGATATAAATGCTTAGTAGTTCCCAGCAGAAGACATTACTATAGTTTGAAAGTGTTCCCTTAGAAATTTAGGTGCTAGCAACATGACAGAAGTGAGAAGCGGGGCCCTGAGAACATGACTCAGTCAGGAGGACCCATTCCTCGTCCTGGGACCAGTGTTCCTATGGGAGGGCCCGACAGAGGAGCTCACCCCTTTTTTCTTCCTTCTTTTCCCACGTTGGGACACCATGTTCTGCCCCTCTGGAGAGTGCAGCCCTCACTGGACTGCTAAGCTTGTTGCACTTCTTCTGGCACCCCAGAATATAAGGAAATAAATCCCACTTTTTAATAAATTACCCAGTGTCAGAAGATTAAGCCAGCTAGAAAGCCTTTTTTTTTTTTTTTTTTGCTCCCCACATCTGAGAAACCTATGGTTTATACTTAATGTTGCAGTCTGGCTTTAAAATCTAAAGAGGGTTACCAAGTACTCCATCCTGCTGATAGGAAGCACAAGTCTGGCATCTTTTAATCTCACTGTGGAAAATATGTACTGATATGCTTCACAGCAGTGGGGCTTTAGAGATGTCAGTGAGCTCATAGGTTCTTAGATTTTATAGAATTTTTGTCTCACCCTTTGCAGACCCATTTTCCCCAGGGCATGTAGAGCATCTTTTCTTCCTACTCTCCTGTCTTGCACAGGAAGATGTAGCCAACCTAGTGGAATTATATACAGTAATACCTCAGTTTATGAATGCTTCTATTTTCAAACAATTCGGTTCACAGCAGAAGTGTTTGGCAAAATTTTTCTTCTATTCACAAACTCTGTATTGGGTGACAAACACGACTGAGACCATCTTCCCCACAGGAACACAAATGTAGCCATGTTCCGCAGAATTGTGGAATGAATTAAGTTCGTGAAGTGAGGCACCACTGTATGTACATTCTGTGGGACAGTAAGGGGACCAAAGTTCCACAGAATAGATCATGGCACAAAGATGGAGAGCACATGCATCTATTTCAGGTAAAAGCAGTGTGACTAGTGTTTTCTTTTCATTGTAAAAAGTAAAGGCAATGTACGCTAGGCCAACTATTCCATATTTCATTCCAAGTGCTATATAGACTTGTTTTAGTAAAGGCGCTAGCTCTGAGAAGTAGCTGAAATTGAAACAGTTAATATTAAATATCCTACAAAACTTGTATTTCCACAAAGCCCATCCGTCATTTTCACCAAACATCACATGGGTATGTGATGGGGTCATTATTCTTTGGCTTTTCAGACCTTTAGTGATGGCTCTGTACTTATGATTCCCTAGAAGACTTGGTGTTGCTTTTGGCTCATACTTTACCTGAATATGAGAGGGAAAAGCAGTGGAATTATGCTCACTCTTCCAACTATAATACTAGTTCTCAGTCAATAGGTCTAGGAATGAATGTTCAGATCATTTCTAGCTGTGCTTTCTGGAAATGTGGAAATAATATTTTGGCCTCAAAGACATAATAGGTAGATCATGAAGTGGACTGTATGTATTACCTGATTCCTCTGGTCCCTGTGTGAGGAAATCAGAGGCACTTTAGGCTTGTGGGGATCAACATTAACTCAGAACCAAAGAATTTATCAGAAGTATAGATATTTATCTTCCTCCAGTATTCACTTATCCTGCTAAGTGTATTCAGGTCCCTTTATAGAAGGCTGAAAGAAAGATTTATAATATGCATCTGTGATGCTATCAGAGCATCCTTCATCATCAAGTTTTCCATCCTTCCTTGAATTATAAATGTTATGATATATTTCTGAAAATTTTCCCACTGAGTCTAATATATTCAGAGATGGACTTTTGGGTAGTGACTGGATCCTGGGCCACTATACTCATCAGTACAGATCCATCCACTAATGAGCAGCTGACTGTGCTGTTGGGAGTTGGAGGCCTGGTTTGCACAGATGGGTCACTGTTGGCATGCCCTGGAAATATTTATTCTTGTCCTTGGTGGCTTCTTTCTCTCTCTGCTTCCTGGTTACCATGAAGTGAGTCCCTTGTTTTGCAAGGCCTATCTGCCATGGCATTTTTGCCTTGGAGCCAAGCAGCCATGAATTGAATTCTCTGAAAACTATGAACCAAAATAGATCTCTCCTCCTTCAGGTTGTGGGTGTCAGGTATTTTGTCCCATTGGGGGGAAAATAAGTAATAAAGATTTTGGTACCAGAGGAGTAGGGTTGGTGCTATGACTACTTGACCATATAGTTTAGATGTATTTGGAACTGGCTTCTGGGAGGAGTTTGGAAAGGTTTGGAAATGTAGGGAAGAGAAGTCCTAGAATATTGTGAACAGTGTTTGATAATCAGTAATGACCAGATCTCAGAAGACCAGATGGCTGATAGGAATGCAAACAGTAAAGGTCAGACTCAGGAAGTTTTAGTTGAGAATGAAGACTCCATTGTACTAGAGGTCATATGTGTTATACTCTGGCAAAAATGTGTTTACATTTTGTTTATATCCTGAGACTTTGCATGTCGCTGAGATTAGAGATGATGGGCTGCTAAATATGGCAGGAGACATTTCAAAGCAGCCCTTTGCTTAGACTATGATATGGATACTGGTAGTTACTTTTAGCTAGATCTACAGTGAGAATCAGAAGAAAAAAAAGCAGGAGTGAATGTTCTGAGAAGTTTTCAGTTACACCAGAAGAGCAGAGTCTATAGAGTTGAGGGCCGGGAGGGCATGCTTTCTGAAAAGATTTGCATTACAAAAAAACCCAAATATTCTGCTATAGCACAATAGGAAAGATGGCTTGACAGCATTTCAGAAATTGGCCAGACACCACCCTTCACAAGCTCAAGGGTAGAAAAGGGTAAACTTCTTTGAAAGACTACTTTGAGAAGAAAAATCCATGTTGTCTTACTCATTTGGATCACAAAGACCAAAGGAAATATTTTGAGGCTGCTCTAGTGATGGTCCAAAGTAACCAGGCTGTTGCTCAAGTTGGAGACAGACCTTGGCATTATCCCTGTGATGCTGGTTTTACAGGAGTGTAGAATACAAGAGTTTTGGAGTCGCAGAGGTACCTACCCAGATTGCAGAGGAAGGCATGGCGGGCTAGGCAGTGTTCCCCTGAAAGAGCAGCGTGTGAAGCTATGAGAAGGAAGCCAAAAGTGTGGGAAATCGGAGATGAGAGGAGCAGCTATCTTCTGCTGAGGGAAGTTGTGGCCATTATATGTAGCCACTCCAAGAGAAAAGCCATGAGGACTACAACTTGCAATAAGAGTGGGTTTGTCCAAGCCCTTTGGAGTTCATAGCTTACCACAACTTTCCTCAGGTACTGGACATGTAGCTAATATTTGCCCTGCTGGATTTTGGTCTTGTTTGGTTTCCATTCCTTTCTACGTTCCTATTTCTCTCATTTGGAGTGAGACTGTTCCCCTTATGCCTTTGTATATTGGCAGTGCTTAATCTTATTTTTGATTTTTACAGGGGTTCACAACTAAGAGTTTGCCTTGAGTCTCAGAGGAGACTTTAGACTTGGACTTTTCAGCAGTGCTAGAACTGTTAAGATTTTGATGAATTTTAGAGATGAACTAAATGTATTTTGTATAATGCAATGGACGTGAATCTTTTGGGGGCCCAGGTTTAGATAAGACCTATAATTGTCCCTATAATTCTTTATATACTCAGAGGTGAGGCTTTTGCAGTATGATTGTGTCTTGAGTATGCTATAATCAGAGGATTAATTTATTGATGAGTTCATGGCTGAATGACCTGTTAGGAGGTGGGGCCTGGTTGGAATAGGTATGGCACTGCGGGTGTGACCTGGAAGGGTATATTTTTGTGATTGGCTCTTCTATTTTCTGCTTCCCAGCTCTCTTTTCTTTGCCATGCCACTTTTGCCTTGGGACCAAACAACCACAGACTGAATCCTCTGAAAATCATAAGCCAAAATAAACCTTTCATTCTTTAAATTGTAAGTATCAGGTATTTTGTTCCAGTAGTGGGAGAGTGACTAATACAGAAGGACTCAGTTTTAGGAAATAGGCTAGGGACTATGACTTTATTGTGGTAACTTAAATGTGGTCATGTTTGCCAGATCTAACATTTCATTACAATAATCAAATACGATGTTAGCTACCCATTTATTTTGCTCCCATGGACCTCATGATCAATATGCAAACATCAAATATTTCTATAGTTAATTATTGCTCAGTAGTCATTGTACTTCATTGTTACTTTAAGTAATACGTGCTACTGAATTCCAACCCAAAGATTCATGGTCTACCATCTTCTAATGTACTTCTTTATTAGCTTTAATTTCGATGAGGTCAGACAGTTTTATTTCCCTGAGAATTTTGTTTTCTTTCAAATGCATGAAGTACAAACAACATACTAGGCAAGTGTTCTTAGTTGTTAGTTGTTCTTAGTTGTAGACAACAGAATCTATTTCAGCTAATTAAAATATATTTCTTAAGGGAGAAAGCGCAGGATGCATAGGCAGACTGCACTTTGTGATGGATACTTTGCATCAGCTGTCTACCTGTTTCTTATTGCCTCCAGCCATTTTTTGTCTTGCTCCTCCCAAGTTATTGACATCCAGGGATCACCTCAGGTGGAATCTTTATATTCTGGCTTGTGATTGGGTCCATCTAATGGGAGTCATCAAGCCAAAGATGAGGAGTTAGAAGGAGAGGGAGGTTAGGAATTTATCTTTCTTTGATATCCTGTGGGTCAGGCAGTGGTTGATTTCATCTAAGGACTCATTTCCCTTGGCCTTAGCTTTCTTTTTGGATTGTAAGGGTGATTAGTCCTTAGCTTCTTAATCACCCATTTTTGATCCCCTTATATTTTCTCATATTTTTGCAGTTTTACTTTTATTACACTCTCCTCAGCTCAGTGTTTCTGTGCACTGTGCACTGACTTTCCCCAGATACAGGTCCAGTTTCTGAGATTTGCAATACCATCTGCTACTGTTGAGAAGACCAGGAAATTCCCAATTACAAAGGTGTCACCCCAGCTGCCACATCAGGCTTCCTACGATCAGTCAGCTCCTGTGTCAGGAGCTGCCGCCGCAACTGGGGACTTCAGAACCACACCGACACGGCTGTTCCCACCCAGTGAGCAGTAGCCTCCTTCCAATCTCTTCATGTAACTCAGTTCTGAAGTAGCAACATTCACAGGTGCACCTGACGGTGGGATTTCAATGACTTGTCATTGCTCTAACAGCAAGGGAGGGTGGACAAATGATTTTTGGATTTTTACCTTGGGGAGGAAGGATTTATACACATTTACAAATACAGAGAAATATTGAGAAAGTCTAGGGACATATGTGAAGGACAGACATTCACTTCTTCCTAACTTACTCTTTCTCATCTATCTTTTAACTGCCATATTCATTCCACTGATTTACTCATGTTTAACCTTGATTTTTCCCATTTCCTGATTTTCCTTCTATTGCTTCTGTTGCTTAATCTTCAGTGATTTTTAAAAACAGCCTGAGAATACCTTCCCCAGGACACCATTTGAAAACTCCTCCTTCAGCTGAGGGCCTCTTGAAGCTTCGTGTGGTTAGGATTTGGCCTATTTCTTCCATGAGAACTCAAAGTGCTCTTTCCTGGTCCAGGAAAGCGTGGCCTCCTTTGAAGAGATAGGCAGAATCACCTAAAGCTAAGGCTCAGGGAATTCTCACAATTCCTCCTTTTCTACTTGTGTATTCCTGCAAATTTAGATTTCCCTCATCTACTTAAACAAGGTAATGTATGAAAGTTCAGCTGTTTTCTGTTAAGCCAAGTATTTTTTTTTTTCTCATTGAGTTCATTGGTACATTTTAGGTACACGTTACAGTTACATTCATTATTGGGATCTCGTACCTTTACATGACAGGTCTTGATTCTTATTTTTTCTCCTTGTCCCTGCCCTTCCTTCACCCTCTCCACCCCTTCCCATTTACAAACATTTTATTTCCATTTTTTCATTTTCTCCTTTCCTTTATTACCTTTTCCATACCCTTCCCACTTTCCCTACATTTTTAGCCCTTTTCTTCCTATTTCACATTGTCAATTATCTCATTAGGATCTTATGTACTATTATAGTTTATTCACCAGAGAAACTATTCGGTATTTACACATGTGTGACTTATTTATTTTACTTAGGAGTAAAGCCAAGTATTTTTGAGTTTTGGAAAAACAAGAGAATACTATTCTTCTCACATTTATTTTGTTTTGGAATATATGACAACTTCTATGTATACTGTTTAAAATAAAATAAAATTTAATAGTAAATTTTATATAATAGTAAATACAAACTAATAATAAAGATTCAAATAAATACATATTTTAAAGCTTCTCAGTTTTACTTTCTAACACAATAATCATCAATACATAGAGTCCACATAAACAAAAGCCTTTGGAGTCTTCAATTATGAAGAGCTCAAGAGGTCTTAAGAGCAAACATTTGAGAACTTCTGCTGTGGAGTGTTGTTCTTTTAGTCTGACTGGGGCACAAACCAGTACACAGTGGTTGAGATAAAACAGGACTTGCTAGGACTATTGCATTTTGGAGGTTCATCAATGATTTAAAACCCAATTTCATTTTCATCAGTGACTCATGTGGTCTAATTTTCAATCTCATTTATTAGTCTTCCAAATCCTCAAAAGATAAAAATAACCAGCCAAGAAATTTGAGAAATCTCAAACTCCCCAATTAATCAAATCAAATAAAATCTGCCACTAAAATTACTTGGGGGGGGGAAGCCAGATCTTCTTTTTAACTGTTTAACTTGGACATTTTTAAAAATTATGTGTAGCCTTCATAATATTATTTGGGCTTCTACAAATTAGGTCACAGGTCTGTTAAAATCTAATTTAAAATCTATGGCATTTGCATAGCTTTAATTAACTTGAGATGTGGCATCTGTTGTTGAATAAAATATACCTAATTGTTATTCCAGATGTTAATACCTTTACAAATAAGTCCAGGAATTCCTGACAAAGTTCTCAAATCAAAATTTATCAGTAAAAATCAGAGGCATATAGTAAATTTAGGGTAGTGCTTATTCATTTATTTATTGGTATAAACTTCATTGCAGATCAGGTACAAAGTTCCTAAACTGCATAGACGATATAGTTTTGTCTGTGTCACTAACTGTCTGTGCTCTGACATTGTGTAACCAGCACATCTTATAATGGAGGAGAAAAAAGTCTTAAAATTCAAAAATAATGAGCAAACTTACCAAACAATATGGCTGCACTAGTTTCCAATTGTGGTGAGGCACATCACTGCCCTTCTTGCGGCTACTTGTGCTCATGTGGCAATCACCATAAACAGAATATGGATTAAAGGAGTGCCAGAATCCATGAGGCTACTGCACTGCTTTGATTCCCCATAGCCTTGTGCAGTGTGGTTCCCCGGTGTGTTCTGTATCAGGGAGAAGTAAACTGTCTTGGTTAGGCCACTCCACTTTGGTCTGCCTTTGTTGAAGTAGCTTAAGCCATCACCTCAGCTACGCAGGACTGATACAAAAGTATATAAGATTTGATGTACTATTTCCAACCTAAAGAATGTAGCCAATGAATGAAAATGATGTTAAACTTTCCAATCAATATCTTTAATTAGCTTATTTTCATATTTTAAAACATTTTGTATCTACCAATATGGTTTAATAATGAAAAGTGTTGGTGATTATAAGCATGCCCATTCCAGGGCTACACAGGAATAGATACGTAGCTGCATGTGGTATAAACAGCTTAAATTTAACTTCTGTATGCCTATTCTGCAGGGTTACTTTCATTCATCTTAAGGAGAAAACCTTTAGCAAAAATTTCCCTCCAAATCTCTGTTCCTCTATTAGTCCAATAAAAACGGAGAAAAAGAACTGTATTTCTTCACACCTCAGACTGGATGTCAAGGGTTCATTCTGCTAGTGGCTTCTTACTCTTTGGCAGTAGCCTGTTTTGATGAAATAAGAAGGTAGAGCTTTTGACACTGAAGCCAACTTATCAGTGGTAATTAAGACAGAGGTTCTTAACATTTTTCTCTTTTTAAAAATTAAAATTATTATATATGTTTCTCCTTCCAGTCCCTAGTTGTGTTGGTTACTTTTCTCCCATTGCTGAGACAAAATACCTGACACCCAAAGTTAAAGGAGTAAGTGTTTATTTGTCTCATAGTTTGTAGAGGTTTAAAACCATGATTGGCTGGCTCCAGGGCAGAGTGTCGCAAGGCATAGAGGCATCGCAGAGGAGAAGCAGTTCATGGCACCCACACAATAGCAGAAGCAAAAGGGAAACTTATTAGCATCTTTCTGCCCATTTTCTTATCCAGACTACTGGGATTAGGGTGGCACCAAACCAATTAGTGTACTGGTTTAGTAATCACATGCCCTTAATCCCAACATCACACAATATAGATTCACCCATCTCTGAAAAAGTCACCAATGACTGCATGTGGCTTTGGGGGATATGTAGGCCCAAACCATAACATTCAGCCCATGGTCCCCCAAAGACTCATACACACCCCTTTATGCAAAATGCCTTTAGTTCATCTCTAAGAGTTGCCAAAGTCCTAAAAATTTCAGCACTGCCGAAAAATCCAAGTTCCAACTCTCTTCTGAGATTTAAGGCAAATTATTGGCTGCCAGGCCCTGTATAAATGAAAAAAAAAATTAAATACTTCCAATATTCAATGGCACAAGATAGATATTTCCATCCCAAAAGTTACAAATGGGAACACAAAGGAGTGAGACCAACGCAAGACCAAAATCTAGCAGGGAAAACATTAAATCAGGCAGTTCAATTTTTAGCATCCTAGACAATCTGTGGCAGACTGTGAACTGAAAAGGGCTTGGGTAGTTCTGTCCCTAGAGCACTTCTGGAGGTTGTAGCTCTCATGACTTCTCTCTGAAGCTGGCTCTGCTCCCTCCTTGTGGTTTTCCTCAGATGATCCATGTTCCTGGCTTCTCCAAACTTCTGGGGTCTCCACCATAGCTTCACACACTGCCCTCTTAGTGGCCCCCTGCCTGACCTCCCAGGCCTTCTTCTGAAATCTGGGTGGAAGACTTCCTGACCCCACAGCTCTTGCATTCTGCATGAGCCTAAAACCAGAGCCATGATGTCAAGGTCTGTGGCCAGCTGACGCTGGAGCCAGGCTTCCTTCTCTCTTGGCTGCAGGGGCAGAGTGTCTAGAAACCAAATCCCTAGAAAAACTTCCCTAGGCTGCTGCCATTCTGAAATACGGGTGCTCTGGGGCTCTTAAAGTAGTTTTTCACTTTTGCAATTTTCAAGCTGCAAAGGGTGGAGTCCTGCTGCTTCTATGATGCCCTCAGGCCATCTGTTCTACACTCCCATTCCTTCTCAACAATCAAAATCTCTTGTGAACTGTCTTTGCAGTCCACAGCTTTACTGGATCTTCCTTTCTGGTCAAACTCAAAACATTTTAAATCATCTTGCTGGGCTCTTTCCTCTTGATTCTCAACATAAATCTGGCGAAAAGCTCCCAACAGTAGCTATGCCATCACCTCAATAGTAAACTACCTTGAAATTTCTTCTGCCAGATTAAGTAGTCTGCGGCCCATAATCTCAGTCTTAGGAAAAATCTCTGGATACAGAAAAATGCAGAAAAACTTCTGCCAGGCCATCACATACATCATCTGAAGTCTAGCAGCTAATGTAGGCCTTCTTCCTAGCAGAAACCTCCTGAGCCTGGCTTTTACTGGCTTTCTGGCCTTCTGAGCTCTGACCAGAATCTCCCACACAACAGCCTAAGGTACTCCAGCTCTTTTTCTGCCAGTATCTCCAAACCTTTCCAAATTTTTCCCACAAGCCCTTCCCAAAGGCTCCTGAATCACAAGGAGAGGTATAGTTACAGCAATAACCCCACTCCTCTGGCACCAAATTATGTGTTAGTTACTTTTCCCTAATTGCTGAGACAAGATACTTGACACCCAGAGTTAAAGAGGGAAATAATTTATTTAAATCACAGTTTGTAGATGTTTCAGTCCTTAATCATTTGTTTCCAAGGCTGGTGGCTTGGCAGAGGGGTAATGCAGAGGAGAAATAGTTCATGGCACGCAGAAGACAGCAAAAGCAAGCAAACAAGCAAGGGAAAAATTAACAGCATATTTCTGCCCCTTTTATCCAGACTGGGATCAGGGTGGTGCCAAACCAATCAGTGTACTGATTCAGTGATCACACGCCCTTAATCCCAACCCCACACATTCTAGATTTAGCCACCTCCAAAGAAACCATCTATGACCACATGAGGCTTTGGGGGAACATCTAGACCCAAAGCGTGACACTGATAGTTTCTCTTCTACTTTTGGATCACCTTTTTTTTTTTCAGTACTGGGGATTGTACCTAAGACTTTCACTCCATGCTACATCTTCAGCCCTTTAAATTTTTTTTTTTCCTTTTTGAGGCAAATTCACTAAACCAACAAGTTTGGGTTTGAATTTGTGATCCTTCTGCCTCAGCCTTCCGTAGCACTATCATGCGTTTTTGTCTGGCTCATTTTAATGTGACATCCTCGAGATCCATACATTTTTCTGCAGGATTTCATTTTTCTTTATGGCTGAAAAATACTCCATTTTGTATTTTCAACCATATTTTCTTTACCCATCCCTCTTTTGATGAGCATTGAGACTGATTCCATATCTTGGCGACTGTGGATAATACTGTGATAAACACAGGCACGCAAGTGTTTCTTCGATATGATGACTTCGTTTCCCTCAGGTATACGCCTGGCAGCGTTATAGCTGGACCACATAGTCATTCAGTTTTTAGTGTTTCGGAGGAACTTCCTCCCTGCTCTCCGCAGGGGCTCTGCAGTATATTCTGACATCAGGTATCATGAGGCCTCCTGCATTGCTTTTTGCTCAGGACTGCATTGGCTATTAGAGGTCTTTTTTTTTGCTTCTGTATGCTTTTTAGAATTTTTTTTCTAGTTCTTTGAACAATTTCATTGATATTTTGGTGGGGATTACATTGAATCTGTAGATTACTTTGGTTAATTTGGCCATTTTAATAATATTGATTCTCCTAATCCATGGTCATTGAAGCCTTCCCATTTTCAAGTATCTTCTTCAATTTCTTTCTTCAGTATTTTGTAATTTTCATTGTAGCGGTGTTTTACATTAGTTAGGTTTATTCGTAGGTGTTTTATTTGTTTCTCTGACTACTGTGAATGGGGTATCTTTCCTGATTTCTTTCTCAGTGAGTTTAATATTGGTGTATAGACAAGTTTCCAATTTTTGTTTGTTGATTTTGTATCCTGCTTCTTCATTAAATTTACTTATCCGTTCTAATAGACTTTTGGTAGTTTCTTTATGATTATAAAATCAAGTCATATGCAAACAAAGATATTAGACTTCTTCCTCTCCTATCTATACCACTTTCATTTTTTTCCTTGCTTAATTGCTCTGGTCACAATTTCTAGACCTATATTGAAATAAGAAAGATAAGAGTAGACAAGCTTGTCTTACTCTTATCTTAAAGGAAATTGTTTCTCACTCAGTATGATGTTGGCTATAGGTTTGTCATACACAACCTTGATTATGTTAATGTATGACCTTATATATATAAATTTTTCAGGATTTTTATCATAAAAGAATGTTTAAGTTCATCAAAGATTTTTCTACATCTATTGAGATTATCATATGGTGTTCGTTGTTGATTTCATTTATGTACAGTACTTTCCTGTGTTTATTGATTTGCATGGTTTGAATCATCCTTGCATACCTCCAATGAAACCAACATGATTATGGAGTATGATCTTAAGTGGTTGAATTTGATTTGCAAGTATTTTATTAAATATTTTTGCATATGATCATGAGAGATGTTGGCCTTTAGTCTCTTTTTTCTTTTTTCTTTTTTTTTGTCCTTAAAAGCTTTTGCTAGCAGAGGAGATCCTTAACATCTTAATGCCTTGGACATACTTGATATCCTCGTGTCTGACACTCTCTCATAGGTTTACTTATCACTGACATTGCCAAGTTGTTAATTATCACCTCTCTCACAGAAATATATCTGAATAATCTTATTATATCAGTAATATTGTATATGCTCCAATTTATTACAAAATTATTTTAGCTTTACTCCTTTTAGTTAGGTAAGTTTTTTATATTTCCTAATAATTTAAGTAAATGTTATGTGACCATATTCTATAACTAAGAGTTCCAGCATAGAAGTTTTTATGTTTTAAAAAAATGATTCAAAGAATTCTCAATAAATTCATATGGAATATCAACATAATCAACATTTCAGTTAAAACTCAATATAAGTGAAAACACAATCATACAATGGTTTCCATAATATATAGTGTACAAAATGATTTTATATTTCTTATATATTAAATAGTCTTTTGTTTCAGTAATGGAGGGATTCAGTTTGTTCCAAATAGTGCTAGGTGGGATATTAAATACGAAGCAGTGTGGTAGGGGTGTAACTCAGTGGTAGAGTCCTTGCTTGCCTTATCCAAGGGCCTAGGTTTGATCCGCAGCATCATATAAGCACACATGCACATATGTATGGAATATGTGTACACACAAGAAATAAACAGACAGACGCAAACATACCATATGAAGTCTCAGAAATGAATAATGGTGAGGGGATGTCAATGTTATACAAGGGGCTCTATCTAATGAATACGCAAGTGTTGATATTCTAAAATTAGTACAAATTATTTCAGTTATCTGTGCTAGTCTGTTACTTAACTTTAAAATGTCATCATTTCTAAAAACAGCACTGCACTTTTGACCTCAAATGATAGGTAGTGAGTTGCACTTGGCTAGGAAAAGGAAGTTGTGTTGTGGTATTGCACAGGAGGGTAACTACAGAAGAGTAAGTTGTGTACATTTCAAAAAGCTAGAAGGAGTGTTTTCACCAAGAAGAAATGTCACTTAATTGAGAAGGTAGGTATGCTTAACTTGATTGAAATGCTGCATGAAGTATACATATGTGAAAATATCACATGGTACCTCATTATGTGAAATTTTTATGTTTTTATGTATCAATTAAAAATTTTTATCTTCCTTCTGTGTTTAAAACCCTATGAAATGTACCTACTTGGGGAGGGCTTTCTAGACTTCTCTTGTGCTCTCCATAGCACTTGAACTTTCTGTTTTTGTTTTTATTTTTAATTTACTGAGTTTTTGTACATTTCAGGTATACATTATGATCACATTCACATTGGGAATTTATACTTGTACATGATATTATATCTTGGTTATTATTTTTTCCTATTCATCTGCCCTCCCTATTTACATAAGCTTTGTTTCCATTTTTTCATTTTTTCTTTCCCTTCTTTCCTTTTTCTCACCCCCTCCCTAGTTTTCCTTCCCCTTTGAGCATTTTCTTCCTATTTCACAATATATATTATGCATTTTGGTCCTCATTTACACCTTCAGTTTCTTGTACCAGTGAAATAGTTTGGTATTTACTTTGTGTCCTATTTATTTCACTTAAGAATATGGCTTTAAGGGGGCTTCCACTTGGCTATAAATGGCTCCAGTTTATCTGCTGAGTAGTACTCCATTTTATTAAAAAAAAAACACACATCTTCTTTATCCAATCACCAGATGATGGGCATTTGGGCCATTTCCAAGATTTAGCTGTTACAGACTGTGCTGTTATAAACATATTGCAGTGATATGAAGCTTTTAATTCCTTTGAGAATATACACAGAAGAAGAATAGCTGGGTCAAATGGGACCTTTAATCCCAGTTTTTTGAGGAATCTTCACACTGATTTACACAGTGGTTCCACAGTCTGCACTCCCACCAACAGTAGATAAGTATCCCTTTTTTCTCACAGCCCTTCCAACATTTTTTATTGGTTGATTTCTTGGTAGCAGCTATTCTTTCCGGAGTGAGATGGAGTCATCTGCGTCTTTTGAATGACCAGTGATATTGAACATTTTTTCATATATTTATTTGCTGCTTTAACTTCTTCATCTGAGAGGTATCTGTTCATTTCAGATGCACATTTTTGGATTGGGTCTATAAATTTGGGAGATCTGTTTTTTTAAGTTCTTTATGTATTTTAGATAGTAGACCTTTGAGGAACAGCTGGTAAAAATTTTTTCCCACATTGTGGATTATCTCTTCACTCTTTATCCTGGCTGTGCAGAAGATTTTTAACAAGATGAGATCCCAGTTGTTGATTCTTTGTGCTAGTTCCCATGAAACTGAAGTTTTGTTCATAGTCTTTTTTCACACCAATGTCTTCAAGAGTTCTACCTAACCTATCTTCCAGTAGCTTTGGTGTTTCTGTTTTAATATTTAGAACTTTGATCCACTTTGATTTTAGTTTAGTGCATAGCAAAAAGTATGGGTCTTATGTAACCGGTGGTAAGTCCAAACCCAGTTTATCCAGCACCATTTATTAAAGAGGCTATCTTTCCTTGAGTGAGGGTGTTTGGCTTCTTTGTCAAAAATGAGGTGGCTGAGTATGTCTGGAATTGTTTCTGCATCTTCTAATCTGTTCTACTGATCCTCAGGTTCTGTTTCTTTGCCAATATCATGCTATTTTTATCACAGTGGCTTTGTAGTATAGTTCCAAAATTTTGGAAGTATGTCTATTTTTACTATATTAGTTCTTCCTACTCAGAAGCAAGAAATATCTTTCTATTTTTTTAATATCCTCTTCAATCTCTTTTTCCATAGTGTTGTAGTTTTCGAAATGGAGATCTTTTGCTTATTTCATTAGATTGATTCCTAGATATTTCATTTTTGTGAAAGGAATTGTTTCCCTAAGTTCTCTCTCAATGAATCTGTTATTGAGGTACAAGAAGTCTATTGAGTTTTGAGTGTTTACCCTTTATCCAGCTACTCTACTGAATTTGGTTATTAAGTCTAAATATCTTTTGGTGGACTTTTTGGGGTCTGCTATAGAGAATATCATGTCATCTTTAAGCAAAGACAGTTTAACTTCTCCCTTTCCTATCTTTATTCGTTTTTTTTTTCTTTCTCTTGTCTAACTGCTTTGGCTAATGTTTCTAGAGCTACGTTGAACAGGAGTGGTGATAGTGGACATTCTTGTCTTGTTCCTGATTTTAGCATGAAAGATTTCAGTTTTTTACCATTTAATATGACATTGGCTGTTGGTTTTCCATAGGTGTCTTTTATCAGGTTGAGATAAAGACCATCTATTCCATTTTTAAAAAACTGAATTTGTATTTTGTCAAATGCTTTTTCTTCATCTATTGAGATGATCATATCTTTTTTGTCCTTGACTCTGTTAATATAGTGTATTACATTTATTTATTTATTTACATATGTTAAACCATCCTTGTGTCCCTGGGATTAATTCCCCTTGGTCAGAATGAACAATCTTCTTGATAGTCTTCTATATTCTGCTTGCCAGTATTGTATTGATGATTTTTTGTATCTATGTACATTAGGGATATTGGCCTGTAGTTCTCTTTTTTGGTTGGATATTTCTCTGCTTTCAGAATCGAGGTGCTTGCTTCCAGGAGTGAATTTGGGAGTATTGCTTCTCTTTCAATTTCATTACAGAGTTTAAATGGTAGTGGCAATAACTCTTCTCTAAATGTCTTGTAGAATCCAGCAATCAAGCCATCAGGACTAGGTTTTTTGTTGTTGTTGTTTTTGGTAAGTTTTAATTGCATTTTGTATTTCATTGATTGATATTGGGTTGTTTAGAATTTTTAAATCTTCTTGGTTCAACTTTGGTAATTCATATGTATCTAGGAATCCGTTCATTTCTTTGTCTTCCTTCTTATTGGAGTGTTGCTGATCCTCTGGATTTCTGCTGAATCTTGTAATTTCACCCTTTTCATTCCTAATTTTCCTTTTTTTATGATTGGCAAAGGGTTTGTTAATTTTGTTTATAGTTTTAAACAATCAACTCTTTGCTTCATTGATTTTTTTGTGTCATTCTCTTAGTCTCCACTGTATTGATTTCTACTTTGATCTTTGTAATTTTTTCCCCTTGTACCAGCTTTTGGTTTGTCTTGCTCTTCTTTTTCTAGGAGCTTAAGATTTAGCATTAGGTTGTTTATTTAAGCTTGCTCTGTTTTCCTAATATGGGCATTCACTGCTATGAGTTTCCCTCACTGGACTGCTTTCATTGTGTCCCATACATTCCGGTAGGTGCTATTGGCATTATCATTTAATTGTAGAAACTGTCTAATTTCTTCTTTAATTTCCTCTGTGACCCACTGGTTGTGTAGGAGGGTGTTATTCAATTTCTTTGTGTTTGTGAAGTTCTTGTGGTTTCTTTTGCCATTCATCTCCAATTTCATGGTTCTATGGTCTGACAACATACAGGGGATAACTGCAACTCCTTTGTGTTTACTTAAACATGTTCTTTGAGCTAGCATGTGTTCTTTGTTTTGCAGAACAACCCATGAGGGGTTGAGAAGAATGTATAATCTGATTTCATGGGAATGAACACCCTCTAGACATCTATTAAGTACTATTGTTCAAAAATTTGATTCAGCTGTAGTATTTTGTTGTTGACGTTTTGCCTAGTTGATGTGTCTATTTGTGACAGTGGGGTATTGAGTTCCCCCAGTGGTATTGTATTAGTCAGTAGTCATTATTTGATTTTTCATGCCCATTAGAATTTGTTTTATATCGTTGGGTGTACTAGTATTTGGTATATATACAACAATGTAATGGCTCTCTTTGTCTCTCCTTATTAATTTTTGTTTAAAACCCACTTTGCCAGTAAATAAGGTAGCTACCTCTGCTTTTTTCCAGGTTCCTGTTGCATGGAGTATTGTTTTCTATCCTTTGACTTCAAGTCTATGAATTTATTTTAGAATTGTATATTTCTTGTAAACAGCATATTATTAAAACTTGCTTCTTGATCCATTGTGCCAGTCTATTTCTTTTGACTGGTGAGTTGAAGCCATTGATATTAATGGTTATAACTGATAAATGTTGACTTATCCTTGTCATGATATTTTCATGTTGTTGCCTCTTTATTTTTCCTCCCTTTCCATTTAATTTATTTCCTTGTCTGATGGCTTCATTGTACTGGGCTTCATGGAGTTGTGACCCTCATTGTCATTTTCTAGGGTATTGTTTAGAAGTTTTTGGAGTACTGGTTTGATATTCACGAAGCTCTTCAGGTGTTCTTTGTCATGAAGTATCCTATTTTTCCATCAAACTTGAAAGATGATTTTGCAGGATATATCAGTTTGGGTTGGAGGTTGTTTTCTTTTATGGTTTGAAATACTTCACTCCAAGTTCTTCTTGATTTGAGGGTTTGGTTGAGAAGTCTGCTGTGATTCTGATGGGCTTTTCTTTGTATGGGATTTATTTCTTTTCTCTAACTGCTTTTAATATTTTGTTCTCCTCTTGGATTTCTGGAATCTTGAGTATTATACGCCTAGGTGTAGATCTTTTGGATCATGGGTAGTTGGACTCCCATATGCCTCACTTATCTGTACATCAAATACTTTTCCCCGGCTTGGGAAGTTTTCTGCCATTACTTCTGTGAACAGTTTTTGTTTTTTTTGTTTTTTAATGTCATGTGCACTAGCTCCTGCTTTTTCATTGACTCCAGTCCATCTTATGTTCTTCTTTACATCATCTAGCAGCTGCTGGATTGATTTCTCATGTTCTCTTGCTATTTTTTTATTGTTGTTCTGGGAATCAAACTCAGGACCTTACACTTGCAAAGCAGGAAGTGAAACCACTGAGCTTCACTGGGCTCAATCCCCGGCCCCCTTGCTATTTTTAAGAAATCTCTTACTAACCGAAATCCTGCCTCCTGTATCTGATATTCTATCCTCACAATGGCTTATTCTTCTGTATATACAACATGAGCAGCAGCATGAATAGTCAAGTCAATTAATCTCAGCAAGCCAGGCCTAGTTCACTGAGATTCAGACTGGCTTCTGCCTTTGAGGCTGGAATTAAGCTTCCTGACATCCTGTGGGTTTGAACTCGGCACAGTTCTGCTGCAGGTTTGAGCCTCCCTTGCCCTGCAGCAAGTTGAGGTTCTGGTAGGAGGTGTTGACCCTAACAACTCACCAACATCTGTAGTCTGCTCCATCTTTATTGTAGTGACTTTCTTTACTTTTCCTGTGGGTTTCAATTTTCAACAACAATCCTCAGAGAGGCCCTTTCTGCTGCTCACCACAGAGCCACCTTCTTGAGCTCATAAGAATGGCCTTTCTGGGCCCAGGTGCCTCGCTGTATGGATGAGAATCTCATGTGCCCCATTCAGCCCCAGTCTAGGGTGGGCCCTGTGTCAGTATCATGGTCTGGGTGAGTTGGGCCCTCCATTGGCTTCCTGCTTTGTTTTTTTAAATACTTATCACAACAATGATGACATCTTTAAAGCACTCCTTTCCTGCATTCCCTCAGTCCCAGGGGAGCAGAGACTATGTTGGTCTTGCTCACTTCTCTCTTCCCAGAATTTAGTGCAGTGGTTGCCATACAGCCAATTTTCGGTAAATGCTTAATTGGAATAAATTGAATTGGTCAGGATTAGGCCCTGAACAAATGCTTCCTGAGAGATTAGAGCTCAATTACTTTGGAGAGAGTTAATTATTCAATAAAAGAAAGACAGCAACTCAGATTCAAAACAGTAATCTCTGTTATACTCCAGTTGAAAATTTGTCTGCATTCTTTGAATTGCCATGTTCAGTCTCTTAGTTCTGTGGCCAATTCTGCCTACAAATGGGTACCAGTCCCAGAAAAAAATTAAAATTTTGCTTCTGAAGCCAATAAATTGGTTAGTTAATATCATAACATTTAGTTGATGTAATTGTTCATTTTTTCTGCATCTTGGTTTCCCTTCTTGAAACAAGGAAATGTTCAGTATTTGCTTGTTGTTTATGGTTGGTCACTTGAGCTTTTATTGCTCAGCCTCTGTGGCTCCATCTGGCAGGAGAAGTTGTTAAATAAGAACTCTTCTGGGTTCCATGCTAGTCTCTCCATTTCCAATGCAGTGAATTTGGAACTTGTATGTGCAGACATATAACTTCCATTATTTCTCTACCAGTGAACTCAATTTATGCCAACCTCCATCTTGTGTAGTGTATGTGATTCATCTTGCTTCTGAAAGATAATAGCCTCTCTGGTTTCTTCAGTCTTCTCCAGATGACATCAAACTCTTCTGAGTAAATTCTGAAGATTTCAGGTGGTCTTTCCCCTCCTTTTTCTTCTCTTCTTGCTGCTGAATTTGGACAGCTCTTATTTATCGTAATCTATCATTTTTATGTAACGTCATAGGATCAAGGGTGGAACTTCCGGCTTTTTGCTGAGGGTTTCTCCTCTTGATTGGCATGTGCCCTTGCTATACCTGCTGTCACCTTCTTGTTCCGGTGGTCTTTGTGTTTCCACCTCTCAGAAGTTCCTTCCCATTGTCTTTTCTTACAGATCTTCCTGAGCTCTTGCTGTGATTTCCACTCAGCCCCCGTGAAGGACTGAATACCCTCTGTGCAGCTCAGATGCTGCCCGTGTGACAGCATGAAGAAGTGGGGCCTTCAGGGGAGGTGAGGGTGTGAGTAGGAGACGGGGCCTCAGACCAGAGGCTTGCTAGTCAGTGCTTCCTCCTTGCTGGAGGAGCAGGTAGCCTTGGCAGGCAGCCCCATCCGGCAGGGCCTAGTTTCTGGATCTCCTGGCCTCCAGAACTGTGAGAAAGCAAATTCCCATTTCTTTTAATGTCCTCAGTTTCAAGTATTTTCTTACAGCATCACAAATGGAATCTAGTAGCTGCCAGTGAGGTTGCTCCTGCTCTCTGCTCCCCTGAGTTAGCACTCCTCAATGCCAATAATTATATAGCTGAAAACTGAATTGGAATAAGGTGGAGTATAACTGGAAACTGTGTGGGAAAAGATAGATCCATGGTATGTCCAGATGCAAAGAAAATAAAGAGCTATTTTTAATGCTTTAGTAGCTGGTTTATGGTAGGATTTGTTAGCAATCAGGAAAGAACGGTTTAAATTTGTCAACATCAACACTGCTCCATACACATCCTAGAAATTTCTCCTTCAAACACCTTCAGTTTCTCAAGGGGAAAATGGCCTTTTACAGTGAGAGCTGGATAAATGTACATCCAGACTCATGGTAAATGCATATTCAGAGGAGCTGACAGCTGAGATGATGTGAAAACCTTCAAATAAAAATTCAAAACAGAATTTCATTTTTGTTTTATGAACACAATGTGGGCAGTGAATTCCAAATGTCAGGACATTATATTTAAGGAAAGAAAAATATAGGGTTATTTTTTTAGACACCTGGTAAATCCTATTTAAAACACAGCAAAGTATTGTGAGCAAAATACTAAAACCTTCATTTTACATAGTACCTGAGCTACTAAAACATTCTACATAGTTCTGGTCACTGTTTAGTAGCCAAATGTAAAAATCTGAAAAAGAGAAAAGTATAACATAATTGTTTCATAAAGTCACCAAAATTCTAAAAGTAGATTTCAACATTTGAGTATTAAAAATTATATAAACATGCTTGAATTAAACACATTTAATGTATTGATGGCTTTTACAACTTGTACTACCTAAAACATTCATGATAAATACCCCAAATGAATGAGATGTAACTCTAGGATGATAATCTATGTCTACACCTATCGTTCCTTCTCATTGTTTCAGGTAGAAATTTTTCTTCCCTAATATCTCAAGGCTTGTCCTTAGATAATAGAGCAACAACCAACAGCTTTACAGGAGACACTTAGTAGGAAAAAGGAATTTTCTATCCTTGTTATGAAGGCGTAATAGAATCAACTCTGCTGAGGACAAGGATGGAGGCCAAATTTAAAGAATAGAGTTTGCATTTCTTTTCTTTTACACAATTTGCTAATTTTAAGAAAACAGAAACCTTCACCTCTGATGTCCTCCACTTCTCGAGTCTTTAATTAATAGAAGTCAGTCAACATAATAGTTTCAGAATTTTAGTCTTAACTAGGTAATAGTATTTTAGAATCAGGACATTAATTTTAAGTGGCATGGATAATATATGGTCACCTGTTGTAAAACAATGGTGGTAAGAATACTCAGTGGTGAAAGGATGGTCTGTTTAATGAATAATGATGGGAAAACTGAATATCCTGTGCAAAAGAATGGCATTTATCCTTATCTTACACCAAAAAATGTCAAGATAAAATGGCTTTACATCTCATACATAATACCTGAAATTCTAAATAGAAGAGAAAAACATAAGGATAAACTCCTTGCTATTGGTTTTGGTAATTATTTCTTGAAAACGATGCTCAAAGTACAGACAACAAACTCAAAACTAAAGTGAGAGTTTATCAAACTAAATACTTTCTATACAACAAAGGGAACAAGCAACTAAATAAAAAGGCAATCTACAAAATGAAAGAAAATACATGTAAACCTACATATCTGATAAGGGGTTAATTTCAAAATAAGCAACTCAAGCAATTCAAAAGAAAAAGCTAAAGAAACAAGCAAAACAAACCAAATTCAAGACAAAAACAAAAAATTCAGGAAAAAACCTCCAAATATAAACAACTTGATTTAAATTTCAATAAGGACTTGGACTGACCTTTCACCAAAGAAGACATACAAATGGTGAACAGATGTAAGGTGAGATATTCAATATCTGTAGTCATCAGGGAAATGCAAATCAAAACCACAATATCATCTCATAACCTATTAAAAAAGGTAGCAATGACAAAACAGAATTAGAATAAAGGGGCTCTTATGGATTTGGAGAAATCACCTTTTCAATCTGCTCGTAGGAGTATAAAATGGTACAGTCATGTGGAAAACCATACAGAGATTCCTTCAAAATCCTACAAAATCCCACAATTGCACATTTGGATATTTACCCAAAAGAATTGAAATTAGGATCTTGAACTGATATTTATATCACCATATTTATTGCATCATATTCACAATAACTGAGTTATGGGAACAACCAAAATGTCCATCATTGAATGAATGGCTAAAATAAAAGGGCATATACAGACAATGAAATATTTTTCAGTCATAAATGAGCAAGAAATCCAACCATCTGATACCATGTGGAGAAACCTGGAGCACATCACGGTAAGTGAAATAAATCAGTCCCAGCAGGGCCAATATTTTATATTTCATTTACATGATGTATCTAAAATTGTCAAATTCTTAGAAACATAATATAATGGTTTCCAGGAGATGGGAGGAGAGGAAAAAGAGAATTACTTTTCAAGGGGTATAAAATTTCAGTTTTACAAGATGAATAATGTCTGAAGATCTGCTGAACAATGTACACACAAGCAATTCCACAGCCCCTGTGTTTCTCCAGTTTCCTTCCACAACCTAGATATTTCTTCACCCATGTTCAAATTCAATCTAATATATTCTGTCTCTTTCTGTTTTTCTTTCTCTCTCCATACACATGCATGCATGCATACATGCACACCACTCCAGCCATTTTTGTAGGCACATGTCAGTACAAAAGAATATTTAGCACTAGGCTTAATTTCCCAGGCTACCTTAGTTCCTTTCTAATGTTTGAATGCTAAATAGCAGTGCAGTCTGATTTTCCTTACTTGCACATGTTTGGTGTGTGTATATGTGTGGGGGGAGCAGGGCGGGAGAAAGAGAGGATGGATTGTGTTTTGTTATATGTACTGTCACCTGGTTTGCCGTTTGCAAATGATTTGCCTTAGCAGAAGGAATCTCTGTGGCTGGAGAATTCATACATGCACACTCACAAAGTTGAAATAAACAAGGATTAAGCTTATTCCAGGAGGTACTAGGTGGAAGGAAATAGAGCAAAATTATGCCCCAAAGAAAGGATGAAAGGGCTATCTTAATACTTAGGGGGCTTATACAACCTTTTAAAAAATGCCTCATTCGTATATATACATATAGTTAAGCCCAGGTCATTACAACATGGTGAAATAGAATAAGGCTGATGTTCTTCCTAACGACTAATACAGAATAGTAATAAGTAGAAAAAGTCCAATAGAAGATCAGCAAGAATTAGTACCATTTTCCTGAACCACACATTTATTTTTATTCCTGCTTGGTTTTGAATTTCAGAGTCCTGCTTCTGCAAGCTACAAGTTCTGGACAGATAGTGTTGGCATTGACAAATATCCATTGATGTCCCATTTAAGAGTTATAAAATTATCTTTTGCCTTAACAGGTCTCCTTTTGCATCTTTCACAATTCTACATAATTGTGCCCAGTGATTTCTGTCATCAGTGTATTTGTTTAAAGTGATCCGGGTGAGCTTGTCCAGTGTTGCATGGCACCCACGTGCCTATTAGTAACTGATTCTAGATGAAACATCTGCTTTCACTCTACTAGCTTCTGCTATCTGACGGAGTTCTGAGGGAGTGAATGGTAGACTGAGTCCTTTTTGTGGGGATAAAGTTTAGATTGTAAGGGTGGTCTTTATTAGGAAGCATAGGAAGCAATATGTGCTTCTTAATAAATAAAGCAGGAGACCAGGAAAATTTTGAGGTGTTGGGGAGATAACACTTGCTGAAATTGGAAGAATATATTGGATTTAATTTGAGCATGAGGTGAAGAAATATCCAATATCCAGGTTGTAGAAGGAAACTGAAGAAAGACAGGAACTGTGAAACTGCTCATGTGTATGTTGTCTAAAGTGTTAAATTTACAAGACAAAGCCCAATTTACTCGTACAGTGGGAGACACAAAAGTAAAATTTCTTCAGTTATATTTTATGTGCTATTAGGTAATATCATATGATACTGAATATTGTATAGTGATCTATTTCCCCTCCAAATTTTACAAAAGTTTCCTTAGGTTGCAAATGACCATTTTATTTATCTCCCCAGGTGAGGGGTAGCGAGAAAAAAAACGAATGTATATTCGACTCACAAAATATCAAAATGACCCCGATCCTGGCAAGAAGATGGAAACAGAGGCATATAGCTCTTTACAAAAGTATTTTAAGACAAAATTGGATTGGCAAAGGAAGCCATATGAGTCTCATTCAAAAGGCCACAGCAAACAAGCTGAGGACATTTCTTGGAGGGAACTAGCGTCACAGAGATAGGGTTACACCGAATCAACAACATTTGTCCTTTAGGGCACTGTCTTATGCCTTTTTGTCATTTCGAGACTGATGAGTTCCAAATCCTTGAAAATGTAGCCTGATGTTACACAGTGCTGCAATTCCTTCATCTCATAACGTGTGCTCATTAAGTGACTCTTTCATGATACTCATTTTCTGAGCATAAGGCTGGGCCATGGCCCTCACGGAAGGCAGCACACAGAGATCTGCCTCAAGCTATTTATACTGGAATAGAAGAGCTCAATACAAGGCAAATGGAGGATGCAGGTTGGTTGCAAGTCATGTGTGGAGCCCAGCTGGAAAGGTCTTCGGGCTGGTGTCCAAGTCCGAAAGTGAGAGCAAGAGGGCTTGAGCTCAAGAGGCTGTGCAGGGTTAGGTGGAGGAGGGAGCCAGAGACCCTGTGACCACACAAACGTGTTCAAGTGAATTTGGAACATGGTCATTGATGCAAGCTCATCTGGAGGCCATCACAAGACTTTCTTAGAGGAGTGATAATTATCAGGTCATAGAAAGTCAAACTTTTACCAATTGTGAAAACATCAACTTATAAAAAATTGGCAAATTTTTCATAGGAATATTACCCAAGGTTAGCTTCTTTATAGTTTTCTTGGTACTCTATTTAATTCACTTTTTAATTTAAGAGTTTCTGTTTCCTTGAGGTCTCTACTCTTATCTCTACGTTCTTTTCTAACACATGAACCTGGCCTCACTGAAAGGTATGTCACAGCTGTTTATGCAAGTTTTCATCATGATTTCTTAATACTCAGAAGTCCAGGGCCAGGGATTTAGCTCAGGGGTTCTGCTGCCTGCCTTGCAAGCATAAGGACCCAAGTTCAATCCCCGGTACAAAAAAAAAAAAAAAAAAAAAA
>NW_022900939.1:36018230-36113320 GCF_012274545.1 Fukomys damarensis
CACCACGGAGAAAAAAAAAAAAAAAAAAAATCCATCCTCCTTAACACTACTTTTTGACACTTATCACTGGAGATCTTCTAGTTAGCCTCTAATCTGTTCCAACAGATAAGAACTAAAATTAAAATAAACTGTGAAAAAATGTAAAATCTATACTATAAAAATATCTTAGCTAAGTGGTGGACATAGACAGAGTATTTATATCTTGAATTTTAATTCTATTTTCATTCAACAATACCTTTCCCCCCAAATCCCACAGAAGCACAATCCAGAAACATGATCAAGGTCTGTGTATAACTTTATGCATTATAAATACCTATTTTAACTAGAAAGGTTTCATAGTTTAAAATTTACATAGTTTAAAAATCTACAATTATATCATATTGAAATGATATTTTAAAACCAGTGCTGTAAATGGGCTTGCTTGACTTCAGTCATCCATGTCTCTGCACAGCCCTTATGGAATGTGCACAAAGAAATGTCTTCTCCCTTTTCTCCATGAACTGTTCTTGTATGCAAGTTGCTTCTATTCCAGTATATGCAGAGCAGTGATATAATAAGGTCAACAACATGGCCTAAGGTTGATTCATTTGATGGGCTATACCTGCCATGGTCTTTGCCAATCTAGGGGAGTAGGAAATGCTCCAAGTCAGGCTCCTACAAAACTAGAAATCATAGTGATTTGGAGGCTGTTCTTCCAAATGGATATAACTCCATTTCTACTGAAATATCTTAGTCATGCTTTGAGGTATGGGCCTAACAAACAAAAACAAGGTACAGTTTTTATTATTTAAAATTCTGAATTTAGGAATAGTAAATTCACAATTGGTTAAAATTGGAATTAGCATTATAAAGGGGTAAAGAGGAAAAGTTAAAAATTGGCGAAATTTCTATTTCTTTGTCTCATTTGTCCTTGACTTTCAACAGATAAAGATTGTTTAGGAAGAAGAAATGAATGAAAAATAGCTAAAAATGTTCAGAACTATGATTAAATCCTATACCTGATACAAACTTAAAATGTAATGTAGACTTTAACTTAATTTTTGGATCTTTACAAATGTTTGTGTATATAGTGTCTTCATTACTTTTCTCCTTGCTGAGACAAAATACCTGACACTCAGATTTAAAGGAAGAAAGGTTTATTTTGGCTCAAAGTTTGTAGAAGTTTCAGTCCATCATTGGCTGACTCCAAGGCAGGGTGGCATGGAAGAGGGGCATTGCAGAGGAGAAACAGTTCATGGGAAGCAGAGCGCAGCAAAGCAGAAGGCAGCAAGCAGAGAAGTAGTGAAGCAGCAAGCGACCACAGCAGCCCTCTTTCTGTCCCTTATTTTCTACCCAGGCTAGATGCCCTAAGGGTGAGAAGTGCTCACAACTTCCCATTATCTACACCCAGAACAATTCCAAACCGATTTAGTAAGCACACACCCTTGATTCTAGCATCACACACTCTATATCCAGCCACCTCTGAAAAGCCCCACTTATGACTTCCTGAGGCTTTGAGGGGACATCTAGACACAAGGTATAACATATGGCTTGGAGATGGCTGTAATGGAAACAGTAAGTTTTTCTGTTCTGATACTGCATTTTCAGGAATGCATGGACTAAATTACTCAAAACATATCAATGGAAAATGGAAATAATCTCACTGTCTTGCATGGCATATAAACTCAAATGTCATCCATCATGATAAAACAACACTATGAAACTTTTGAGTCTACGAAGATAACAATTTTAATACTTTTATTCATGTCCATATTTTGTTGGTTATATTGTTAATTGCCTTTTCATAATATGGATGTGAAGCTTGTCTCTAATTTTAAGCTCATCCTTTATTTGGTGTTTATAGTTTATATGTGGAAACTAGACACATCATCATGGACAAATCAGATAGTAGCAAAAGGCAAAAATGAGAGTTACAAGAGTTCTTTTAGTGCCAGTAAATGACATTGAATTGGAATATCTGGACAAGTCTTCCAAGAAGGAAGATGGGTGGAGTTTGAAGAGATATGAAGGTATGAGGAGTTTGAAGGTTGGAGTGAGGATGGATATTTACCAGTATAAGGTCAGCAGGTAAGGAGCTGATGTGGGAACGAGAGTTGCTCTGACTCCAGTAGAACTCCTAAGCCTCTTGGACTTTGTGCAGTCAGCTGAAAGACTGGGAGTTTAACACAGCAGAATGACAAGCAAGATGAAAGCAGAAGTTGAGGGAGGAAATCTTGGGGCTTGTAATAATTGCCTTAACTTTTTAATTCTAGTTGCTTAAGAAATGCATAATGCTAAAGAGTGGGAAGATTGGGAGAAAACTTAATCCTATTCGGAAAAATTTTGTTTCCAAAGGAGAGGAAGGTGAATTTGGGGTCAACTTCTCAGGGAATTTGAGGCCAGAGAGTTATGACTAAAGTTTAAAGTCACAGAAAGAGCAAGTCAGGGGGCTGGGACGTTGAGCACTCTGAGCTCTGCCTTGCACCCCTGCTCTGCTGGGTTTGGTTTGTATCCTCAGCTCTTTTAATCCTCCCACTGTCTGCTGGAACTTACGATTACTTAACCTGCCATATGGTTAGCAAGGCCTGGATTCCGCATATCTGCACTGTGGCATTTCTATTAGTTAAAAAATTTAAGTTACCAAAAATCTTTCTTTTAGGAATTTCATAATAAAGACTAGCAGCTTTGGCTTTCCTGAAAAAAAGAAAGAAGAAAGGAAACCCTATAGTTTCTAGTGTTTTTTGCCCGAATAGTAATAGCAAAGCTATAGCATGTTTTAGAATATATGATCTCATTTGACTCTCTGTGTCACCCTCAGAGGCAAGCCGGGCAAATATTAGTGCTTCTGGGAGGAAACAGAAATATAGAGTAGTTTGTTAAGTAGCTATAGAGAGGAGTGGCACTAGGGCTTATGATTCTTGATTATGTTTGCATCCAACTCTTCTACAGTTTATTACTTGTGTTACATTTGGCTCTGTTAGCTTAAACTAACCTTCCTTCCTTCAACATAAAACTGACGTTTTAATGATTTTCTTGTTTTCAAGCATTGCATGAAATGTAAATATTATAAAAATCTAATAATTCTCTATAGTGAGATCTCACTATTACAGCTATTTCTTTATCAAATAATTTTGAAAGAGTCCCCAAATAGAATTTCTTGAAGAAAGCACCTCTTTTCAGAAAGTAGAAAGAATAGATTTTTCTGAGAACCTGTCACAGAGATAAAGATATCAGAAAGGGTCTTCAGAATAAGGATTGTTAAAATTCAGAACAATTTGAAAGTACAAAACCAATTTTAGAAATTCTTTTTACCTAAGACATTAAAAAGATGCAAGTCTGCAGTGCAGGAATCATTTTACAAAGGTCTTGGCTATTTGATGTTTTACTCAGCTCAGGGAGAAAATACTTGTTTCATACTATGGCTGATCTCATATATTACAGACTGAGATTGTGCAAGGTCGTGTGATTTAAAGGTCTTTTTCCCTTATTAAGAACATACACAAACATATAAACATATCACAGACATATATGCAATTGATTTCTGGCTACTTAAATACTATTTATCTGTCTCTCTCTGTCCATCTAGCCATCTTTTTGTAATTTCATCATCATGTGTATTTTGTACATAGACTATCACAACCTGTAAACACTACTATTAGACAGTGCATTAGGCATTAGGCGTAAAGGTTGTTTAGATATTTATATATGAATATAGATATTCAAAATACGAATAGAAGTAGCTGTCATTTTTTTTGAGAGTTGTAATTATCAGAAGGCAGTTAAGTGCTGTTAAAGGAGCCATGTTTGAAAGGAGATGAATAGATATTTTTTCGTGGCATTTAAGGAGAATTGTGGTAGGTGTGTGTGCATGTGTGTGAAAAAGACGGGGGGGGGTCTCTCTGGATAACTAGAAAGTAGTGTGAAAATTCTCTAGGAGAAGGAAGCCAGGAAAATATCCAAGATGCGGAGGGTGAAATGGAAAGTTTGATTTCTTCTTTTCTTTAAGGTTAGCTGTATTTCTAGTGTCATCTAAAATTACATTTCAATAATGAGCCTTTTCTTTCAAGTGTTATGATATTGGCCATAGTTGAAAACCAGTGTTCTCTTGGGTAATCCTGTAATCAATGCCTCAATCCTGTAATCAATTCATCAGAAATCTGTATCTATTTTCTTTATTCAGGGTGCAGGTGTAAATATAAACAATATTTATTCAGCCTGTGAATGTAGCTAGCAGCACAATAAGTTGATGTGGTCATACACAAGAGGAATATAGACAGAAGTACATTAATCATTGGAAAATAGGGTACTATTGGCTGTGCATTTTCAGACAGCTATAACGAGTGGGGGAAAACTTTGCCACATGAGAGAAGAGATGGTTTAGAGAGAAAAAATGAAAATGAAAAATGTCCCCTTCCTCTCTCAGAAGATTATAACTGGCCTTAAGTGATCTATAGATTTTAGAGTGTCTGCTGATCTTGATAAATGCAAGTACTACGGATTTAACAAGAAATATAAATTTCTATTTCATATTTTTGTCTTTTAACTGAAACCCAAAAATCTTTTTCTTGTTCTAATATCTCTCAGTTTCACCTTAATACCTCCTAAGTCCCATTTTAGCTCAGTTTTCTTTAAAGTTATGCAGCCATTAGTCAATCAAAGTGCACTTTTCAGTTTCATACAGCGACACATGGAACTGGAAGCCTTTCAGCCTGAAAAATAGTTTCCCTGAGGTGAGAACTTTATCCCAAGCAGGAAGCAGGAACAGAAATGTGACCCAAGAAATCCTGTTTTGATGAGAGGCTTTTTCAGAGGCCTTGTAAAAAGGTTTTATATTTGTATATTGCTTTACAGTTTCACGAGTTGTCACATGTATTACCATTCTGCTTATTAGCATCAAGAGAATTATTTTCTCAATTTGATGGCTAAGAAAACTGGGGGTCCAAGATTATATATGCTATGAGTGTCCTATCTGTGGATTTACATTGGGTCTTCTGACTGTGTGTCCTGGCTTTCTTCTACTAGCTTCTCTGGCTAACCCACCAATGCTTATCAAAGAATTCTAAAGTACGATGGTTCTTTCCAGGTCAACATGAAACATATGATTTCTAAGCTCTATGTGTACCAGGAAGTCAACAAGAAAATTCTGAGAATTAATAATCTGGGGCTAAAGAAAAGATTTTGGGGGAGCTTTATAGGCAACAATGTGTTTCTTCTCTGCCTGGTTGGGCTCTATCAGGAACTGGCTTTATTAAGAAACACCTCTGAACTCACCCCTGCTAACTTTGAGCCTGGAATCAGGAATGTGAGGACAGAGACAAGCTGCTGGTGCTGCATATAACCCAGAAACGGAAAGCAGGGAAGAATTAGTCTTCAGAGCATGAGACAATGGCCTGCGGTGTGGTTATCAGTTTTCTCACCTTTCTCTGGTGTAGTCTCATATCAGGCAGGAAAAGGTGAAGATACTGGTTTTAGTGATTTTTCTCTTATAAAATTTTCAGAACAATCAAATGTTTAAAATATGCATCTGTTCTAGTTTGGTGTCTTCTGTCTTTGAGGAATTAGCCAACATTCTGTAGAATTATTTCACATAAATCTGGTGGACTTCTGGCCCACGATAATTATTGGTGACTTTAATTATGAATGGTTGTGTCACTAAATTCAAAATTAAATCGTAAAGTCTTGCTGATCAAATAAGCAATATTTGGCCATATTAAACGACAACTTTTGTGAGCACAAAGTATGGCTCATGGCACATTTCTAGACCTTGGCATTATGTTAAGTGAAATAAGCCAGGCGATTTTACTTTCCACATGATCTGCGGGGCAGACAATGCAGGTCTGTGGCCATGCATTGCCCCCGACCAACACCATTCCTGTGGATTCCATTTCCTGGTCCTGGCCACCTAGCATCTCTGAGCCAGCTCTGCATTTTATGTCCCCTCAGACTGGAGCAGCAGAGGCACCAATAGACCCACCAACATTATTATGGATGAGGCCAACACTGGACTGATATATAACCTGCAAAACTGCCTTTCAAAGTTGATAGAGAAGTGAGATATTTCCATTATAAAGAGCACCTTAAGAAATTCATGACCACAAAGCAGTACATCAAGAAATTCTCAAGGATATTCTAGAAAGAGATAATAATGACAAAAGGTCTACTAGAATGAGTATACCAGGTAGAAAAATCAGCAACAGAAAATAATGTCATGACAGGAGTAACTCACAATCCATTGGTAATAATTCTCAATGTAAGTGTTCTAAATTCTGCAATCAAATTACATAGATTGGCAGAATGGATCAAGAAACAAAATGTAATAGTATGCTTTCTATAAGAAACACATTTAACCCAAAAGGAAATTCATAGGCTAAAAAATCAAAGGATAGAAAACAATATTCCATGCATTGTGAACCTAAAAACAATCAGAAGTAGCTATCCTATTTGTAGACAAAGTAGATTTCAATTATAGCCATGAATGCCCATATCAGAAAAACAAAGTGGACCTAAATAAATAACCTAATGATCCATTTCAAAGTCCTAGAAAAAGAAGAGCCCTCAAGCAATCCAAATCCAAAGCAAGTACAAGGAAAGACATTATGAAGATCAGAGCAGAAATTGATGAAAATGAGATGAAAAAATAAAGAATCAATTAAATAAAGGGTGAATTCTTTTAAAGAATAAACATAATAGATAATCCATTAGCTAATCTCATTAAAAATAAAGAGAAGACCCTCATCAGTGCAATTACAAGTGAAAAAGTATCAAAATGGACGAACAACGTAAAAATCATAAAAAGGATTATACAACATGATCCAATAGGCTTCATCCCAGGGATGCAAGGATGAATCCACATACACAAATCAAGAAATGCAATACATCATATATACAGAAGCAAGGGTAACTGTTATATATTCATCTCAGTAGTTGTAGACAAAGCCTTTGACAAAATCCAACATCCATTCAGGATAAAAATTCTGAGAGAAGGTACAGGAGGACCTTATGTCAATCTGATAAAAACCATGTACCACAAACTTGTTGCCAAAATCATATTAAATGGTGTAAAACTATAAGTTTTCTCTCTTATGTCAGGAACAAGAGTGGGATGTCCTTTATTACCACTCCTGTTCAATAGAGTACTTGAAACATTAGCCAGAGCAACGAAGCAAAAGAAAGAAATAAAAAAAGGTAATGTACAGGAAAGGAAAATGTCAAAAATTGTCTTTATTTGCAGATAACATTTTCTTCAACACAGAAGACTCAAAAAATTCCACCTAAAGACTGCTAGAATTAATAACCAAATTTAGCAATGTGGCAAGATACAAAATCAATGCACAAAAATCAATAGTTCTGCTGTACACCAATGATGAACTTACTGAGAAAGAAATTAGGAAAACAATGCCACTCACAATACCATCAAGAAAAATTAAATACTTAGGAATTGACCTAACCAGGGGAGTGAAAGGCCTCTGCAATGAAAACGACAGTACTTTGAAAGGAAGAGCAAAGAGGACATCAGAAAATGGAAAGAGAACCCTTGGTCCTGCTTTGGCAGAACCGAACTGTCAAATGGACATACTTCCAAAAATGATATACAGATTTAATACAAGTCCAAGCAAAATACTGTTATCATTCTTCACAGCTCTAGTGAAAACAATCTTAAAATTCATATGGAACCAAAAAAGACCCAGAATAGAAAAAGCAGTCCTTGCCAACAAGGGCAAAGCAGGAAGTATCACAATCCCAGTCTTTAAATTATACTACAAAGCTACAGTGATAAAGCTGCATGATACTGGCACAAAAACAGGTATGTAGCTAAGTGGAACAGAATAGAAGGTGCAGAGACAACTGTAGACATAATCAGTTATCTGACATTTGACAAAGGAGCCAAAAACATACACTGGAGGAAAGATAGTCACTTTAATAAATGATACTGGGAAAACTAGTTACCCATATTCAGAAGACTGAATGATCTCTTTCCATAAGTAAAAATGAATCAAAGATCTAAATTTTAAAAGTGAAGCACTTAGTCTTCTGGAAGATAAAGTAGGTAAAACTCTTGAAGATAGGCAAGGATGAGGATTTCATGAAAATAATTACAATTATAAAAGACAGAAAATCAAGAATTAACAAGTTAAAAAGCTTCTGCACAGCCAGGGAAACAACATACCGAGGAAGACACAACCTACAGAATGAATAAAACAATTTTTCAACTATTCCTTGGACTAATATCTAGAATACATAAAGAACTCAAAAAATTAAACCCTCTAAAATAAAAGACCCTATAAAAAATGGCCAACTAGTTTGATTTCCGGTTAAAAAAAGCAACTAAAATGAATAAATACTTTTCAGAAGTACAAATGGGCAATAAATACATGAAAAACTGTTTAATATCTCTGGCCATTATAGAAATGAAAATTAAAACAACATTGAGATTCCACTTTAGTAAGAATGGCCATCATCAAGAAATCCAATAATACAGACGCTAGTGAGGCTGCAGAGAACAAGAAACTATTCTACATTGTTGGTGGAGATTTAAACTAGTATAATCACAATGGAAATCAGTTTGGAGATTCCTCAAAACATTAAAACTAGCCATTCCATTTTATCCAACTGTTTCCCTTTTAGGTATTGTCCCAATGTGTTTAAGAGATTACATTGCAGTGTTACATGCATATCCATGTTTATAGCAGCACAACTTGTATTAGCTAAATCTTGGACGTGACCTATATGTCAATCAACAGATGAATGGATAAAGAAATCATGATACACCATGGAGTACTACGGTGGCATAAAGAAGAATAAACTTGACTCATTTGTGAGAAAATGAAAGCACCTACTTGAGACCATAATGTCAAACGAAATAAAGCAGACACACAAGCTTAAATATTGTATACTTTTTCTTACATGACAAGTCCAAAATATAAGTAGAGAGCAAAATACAGGATAGATAATAGGAAAAAGAGAATAAATCTTTAACAAGTGGGAGGGAGAAAGAAGAAGGGAAGGGAGATGAAAAAGGAATTAAGATATGTAATGTACATGTGCCAGTGATGAATGTATTAATTACTTACTATACATATGTACTAATAAAAAGACTAAAAAAAAGAAAATTGCCAAGATTTTAAGTTCAATCACCATAAAATAAGTAATGACAATGTGAATTAGCTTAATCTAGCCAATCTGCAAAATATATTTCAAAATATGATGTATCTAATAAATATACATTTTAATTCATTAATTAAATAAATAAGGAAAGAAATAAGCACTTTTTTATTACAAAACTAAGATGAGAATGTACTTCAGATTTGCTACATGCATTATTATGCTTCCAACTAGATAAAGCCCTAGAGCAAAGCTTTGTATTTGATTGAATGACAAGAAGCAAGTCCTCTCACAGATAAAGAATTATTAAATGTGATGATGGAAAATCTTTTATTGAATGTGAGCTCATGTTCCTTAAAAAACGAGACTAATAGACCATTTTGGGGGATTGCTTTTATGTGACCTCACAGGAGATGAAATTCTTGATCATTCCTTAATTGGAGGCCAAATAATTACCATTAGCAGTGTATATAAATGCACTGTATTCACTTAAAAGAACTGAATCAAGAAGTCCTTTTCTTCTCAATGCTGGCAGACTGAGTGGCATCTAGGTGCAGCCTAGTTACTAAAGGAAAGGAACGAAATGTCAGAATATGGAGTGTGGGTTGTAGTTTGTGGTGGGGTGGGGTACTGAAAGTTTTCTAGTGATAGTTTAGAACATTCTGACTTTGTGCATGAATGAAAATGTGGAGGGAGGAAAAAAGGAGGGAAGAAAATTTGCAGACTTGTGGTCATGCAACGTGAGGATGAGGAATCACAAAGGTCTGAACTGAGAAGTGAGAACAAACTGGAAGAAATGCCAGTGACAGCTCTTCTCAAGATCGGAGACATATGGCTTACGTGTTGACAATGACGGGAAAGTGGAGCGCTCGGGGTATATAGATGTCTTCAGCCCAGGAGCTCAGGAGGATGTGTCTTCATCAGGGAGGAAACAGACTGAGTTCACTTAAAAATGGAGGGTCAATAGGAGCCGCAAACACAGACACATAGAAATCGTCAAAATCCAGGGAGTATGTGGAGTCATGAGTCATGAGCCTGACAAATGAGGCAGACAAAGGAGAAATCATTGCAGGAAGAGAGGAATTCTGCAGACTATCTAGGTTGCTGCTGGAGACAGAGAGGACAGGGTGGGGAGCAGTCTCTAGTGAGCAGGGAGTGACAGCTTTGATAGAAGAAGGCTATTGACCAAGTGAATGCTACAGAGAAAAGATAAGAAAAGGTCCTGAATAGTTTCGCTGTCTAGGAAGTCATGGCTGTGGGAAAACAGGCTTGGTAGGGTAGAGCAGGGTAGCTGCTAGATTTCAGAAAATGGTGGGTAAAATAGAGAAAGGTGCAAGTCTATTCTGTTTGTAAAGGAAGGAAGCAGGTAAGACTGTAGCTGAAAAAAGGAAAATGGAAAAGGTAAGAACAGGAAGAAGAAGGCATATGCATATGTTTATGAGTAAACTAAGAAGAAAAGTCCAAAGAAAATTCCAAAGACATTAAGAACACTTAATTCCTGAAGTAGATTAGGGGACCTACTTATAAGCAAATTTCCCCAGAAAGTGGGACACTGGCATCCAGGGAACATTTGAAGGGATCCACTGTCTTCTGAGAAATGGAAGTTGGTCAGGTAGAGAAATGTTGTTTTTTTTTGCCTGATAGTCTCCATAATAACAATAATTATAAAATGTGCAATAAATAAAAATTGGTTTTGTATATTCTACCTATATTGTTCATAAATAATTCTCAATGAGTATGAGGTAAACGTTATTACTAGAAAAATAAATAGTTCACTTAATTACATAGTTTAATATGAGTTATTAATTAAGGAGTAGAAAGGTTGTTGATAAGCACATACACCTTTAAATTTTATATATCAGAATAAATCTGGTAGCACAAAATGAAATGAAGATATATCAACTATAATTTTTTTTGAAATTTCAAGTTGATAAATTGGAGTCATGAGTTCAATATAAAGCACACTTAAATGAGAAATGTTTTCTTGGTTACCCTAACCTATCCTCATTCCCTTGAACTGCTCCCCTCCTCTTGTACGTGTCCTTTCCAGCGTCTCAGAGGCCCCCGGACCCCCACCGGTCTGGGCAGAACTCTCAGAGTGCCCTCTGTGGTGGTCCGACCTCCAAGCTACTCTCTCTCTCTCTCTCTCTCTGATGATCCCTGCTCCTCGGTGCTCATGCATGTGTGTAGCCCAGCTGTTCTAGTCCTCCCATGGCACAAGTGATAGTCTGTCCCTTCTGAAACTAAAGACTCTGCGTCTTCCATCTTGAATGCTTTCTCTCGTGTTTGGCCTCCACTTTGAATGTCGTACGTAGTGGAATCAAGCTGGGGTATTGTGAGCAAGTCCTAAGGAGACTTACACTGTACGGGGCAGAAGGTTCTGTGCAATAGCTAAAGAAGAGCCAGACCCACCGGCAACACACCGGAAAGCTTGGAAGCACATTCTGAGGTCGCAGTAGAGTTTTGAGATAACTGAAGCCCTGGCTGGTAGCTTGCCTGTAGCCTAATAAAGGACCCTTTGTTGAAAGCACCAACCCAACCGGCTCTCGTAATTCTGACCTTCATGAACTCTGAGGGATAATGAGTGTTTATGGTTTTAACCTGCTGACTTTGGGGGTAATTTGCGGAGTAGCAAAAGGGAACTAATAACCCACCCCCGAGCCAGACCTCTTCTCAGAGACCTCCCCGAAATCGCACCGTTATCTCCCTGCCTCAGAAGCCACCACCGGGATGCTTTGTTCTTCCCTCTGCCTGTCGGTTACGAAGTCCTGAGAGGCACCTGTTGCATACAGGGGACCATTTAGGTACCAGGGTGAAATGAACAAAATAAGAGTTGTTGCAGAATTCAAACTTTAGTGAGAGGACCAGAGACGGAACAAGGAACGATTGAATAGACTGGTGAGGTGGCAGTGAGAGGTTGTATATGGGAAGGACAGGGACGAGAAAGAAAGTACTGCTGGTGGGGTGCTTGTTTAAGAGCAAGACCTCTGAAAGCGGTCACCTGAAAGGAGTCTGAGGGAATTTGTGACACCTGCATGGACTCACAGAGAAGAGTGACCCTGATAGTGGACGTCTGTGCTTGGTGAGATGGGGGAACAGAAGGAGGCCACTGGGGCTGGGCAGGGACAGTGAGGATGTGACAGGGAGCCGTATTTGAAAGTGGGTAAGCTTTCCTTTCAGAAGTGTTATCCTATAGTGGAGAAGCCATTGGAAAGTCTGGAGTACAGAAGCGACCAGATCAGACGTGGGTCTGACAGGATCACTGTGACTATGGGGCTGAGGCAGAGTTTGAGGGCGAGGATGGCGGGTGGAAGAGTGAATAGAAAAAGAAAATACGGGGCTGCAGACCAAGTACTGGAAGCAGTTTGCCGCGGTAAAATTTCAGATGCATTTTGAAGGCGGCACTGACAATTAGCTGTGAGTTGAACGTGCGCAGGGGAGGCAGCAAAGGAACCAAAGATACCTGCAGAAGAAACGGAGGTTTTCTGAAGTAGGTGGCCGTGTACTTTGGTTCTCCCGATTCTTTCTCTAGCCCATCACTCTTTCCCACAAGCCACAGCTCCAGTCCTTGCCTGCTCTGGGGAAGTCCCCTGAACTCCTGAGTGGATTCTTCAGGACTCATTTAAAAATGACTGCTCTTATAAGAGTAGTGAGAAATTCTGACAAGAATGATTTCTGAGAATGTATTAAATCAGCTCGTACCCCAAGTACTATTCGATGCTGTATGTTTTCCAGCCTTCGGTTAAGTGCATTTAAATGTATAAATGATATGATTTGTGGCAGGCCATATGCACCGTGCACTTTCCATGGTTATCTTTTGGCTCTATAGCAACCCCGCGAAGCAGGTTGCTGTCATTATGACAATTTGGTGGTCGAGAAAACTGGGTATTTGAAATGTTAAAGTAGTTTTTCTACATTTGTACAGTTAGTAAGTTGTGGGATGGAAATTCTAAGTAATTTTGCTTTTCCAAAAATCTCTGCCCAGGACAGTTACACATAGTCCAATGAATTATGCTGTCTTGATAAAATGAGTTCTGTCTTGCACACACTCAGTTATATATATATAGTGACATTATGTCTATCTCACTTCTAAATAATTTTGCTAAAGTTATGCACTTGAGAATTAAAATAATGTCTATCTCTTCTAAATAATTTTGCTAAAGTTATGCACTTGAGAATTAAAATATTTCTTAGACAAGGAGTGGTAATAATGTGTAGCCTCAGAAAGATGGCATCATTGCCCCCTATACACTCAAGGAGTTCAAGATGTGTGGTGATAATTGGTGGAGATGTACATTTGTGTGCAATATACAGTGTCATAGAAGTCAGGACATTTTATAAAAAGCTATAAATGGAACTGTCATATGATCCAGTAATTCCTCTCGGATTTATAGCTGAAGAAAATGAAATCAGCATACTGAAAGGACATTTACCTTCCCATGTTCATTATAACATTATTCTTATTAGACAAGGTAAGGAATGAACTAACCATCCATTAGTGGACAAATAGATAAAAAGGTGTGGTACACATAGTGGAATACTATTCAGCCTTAAAAAGAACACAATTCTGTCATTTAAACCCAGGAGTGGACTGATGCGACATTATAGTAAGTGAAATAAACCAGGCATGGAAAAATGATATATGATATCTTTGAAATAAAAGAAATTGAACTTGTAGATATGGAGTGAAAAAGAATGGTTACCAGAGGCTAAGGGTTAGATATTAGTCAAGGGGCACAAAATTTTAGATAGACTAAGCCCAACAGATATATTGTATGGGTACTTATCACAAAAATGAAAAGTTTATGAAGTAATACATGTTAATTTGCTGGATTTAGCCATTCTACAAGGTATGTATATTTCAAAACATCATGTTGTGCATGATAAATATGTGCAATTTTATGTCAATGAAAAATTAATGTCCCAAATTGTACAAAAGAAACATATATGCATATATATGCATACATAAATTATTTTAAAGAATTACAAAGTTAATGGATGTGTCCCTGCCACTTGGTTTAAAAAATAAAACATTGCTTCCTCATTTAACAACAACAAAAAGCTTCATAGTGATGGTCTAAGAACTGAATAATAAAAACTCACTATTGTTCTACTCCCTGAGTGTTTATTCTCAAGGAACTGAATTTTCATGGAGAACTGGGATGTGCATAATCACAGATGCCAATGTTGAAATTGCCGCTCCATTTGTGAGTCAAGAATACTGAGTAACTGGGTTGAGAGGATAGAGTGATGTTTCCTACTTGACCACCCATTTTCTAAATTGTTACAAAGTTTGAAACCCCCGCAGATATAATTTGAACTATCATAGAATTCTTATAGATAAAATGAAGTTCAGAGTTCAAAAGAAGAGACCTATACCTTTTTATATTTCTGAGTTATTTGATTTTCAGTGATTTTTAAATTCACTACAGGTGCTATTACATTTTACAGATAATGGCAGTAATGCCATAGTTCAGTGGCCCATTTTCTTTCTATTCCTAGATGATGTTTAATGTGTACTTCAAATTCCTGGAAAAAAAAATCACTGTTACTATGATGGTGATGGGTATATATTTTTGGCATTTTTTTCCTTTTAGAAAATAAAGAAAATGTCTGGGAAAGTGGAACTTTCTGTACTATTTTTCATATAACTCCAACAAGAGATGCTGCTTCCTTTTTAATGATTCTTTGATGAAAATATTTGAAATCGTTTTCTTCATGTAAAGAAACTAGGGACTTTCACTGATGATTCTGGTCATCTCTTTTCTTTAGCAAACTAGTTGTTCTGTTTTATTCCATATATATAGACAGATAGATAGGTAGATAGATAGATAGATATTCCAATGTTGTGAAGTGTCAAAATCCAGATAGAAGATATTTTTTAAAAAATCAACATTCTAAGTCTGAGCGCTCGACTTTCCACAAACTAAATGTGGGCAGTCTAGGCACAAAATGGCTTTAAATGCTGTGTCCTAATGTTACAAATCTTGCTTCTTTGATTCTTCTACTATAAGTATGACAGATATAAGAAAATTTCCAACAGTTAGGTCCGGATTGATTTGCGTTTCTCTTTTTTCAAAACTCTTTTCTTGAGGGATTGTAGTACAATATTTCTCTCTTTCTAAGAATGGAGTTTGACCAGTGGATCTTAGGCATTTCATTTTTTCTGCAGGTTCCTAATGAAGCTGAAATGTTGATCCTACTTTTACATCTTTGCCTTCTTTTGAGCTTTCTAAAGAGAGAGTGACATAGAAAGGGAAATCCATTCAGTTGTACTTGGAAAATTCCAGTGGAAGGAGCTAAAGAGTTAAAAAAAAAAAAGGCAAATAATGAGGACTGACTTTTCATGTGTTCTTTAATTGTACTGTTGTAGTTCAATTGTGCAACTGCAACTAAATTTCTGAAGTGAGGGATTTATAAGAAAGGAAATTTATTTTTCACAATTCTGGAGACTGAGAAGTTCGCACAAGACTACCATGGTTGGTATCTTGGAAGGGCTTGCTCTATGGTGCCAGAATGGGCCTCATTACTCCTTCCTCCAGGAAGAAAAATGCTGTTTCCTCACATGGTGGAAGGCAGAGGACAGAGAGACAAGAAGAGCAGATATTGCACTGCGTCCTCACATGGCAGAAGGGAAGGAGAGCAAGAGGGCCTGGCAGGGGGGGGTCCCCTTCAGCCCATTTCTAAGACCACAGGTCCCATTCATGAGAGATCTGCCCTGTGGCTCACTCTCTTCCTAGAGGCTGCATCTTTTCTTGGGGGGCTGGGGCAGTGGGCACCAGGATCGAACTCAGGACCTTGCGCTTGCGAGGCAGGTGGCAGAACCACTGAGCTAAATCCCCAGTCCAAGACTACATCTTTGAAATTAAATTTAACACACGAATTTCAACAACATTCAGGCCATAGTATTTACTTATGTCACAAAATTAGAATTTAGAAGTCATGACTCTGTAACTCAAAACGGACTTGAATCTCAAGGAGTATGTCATTGTACACATTCATGGCTCAACTTACATAAATCTTACTATGTGCCAGGCACAGTTGAAGTTATTTTACATGGCCTTCCTCACTTAAGCTCATACCAGCTCTATGACTATGTACCATTCTTTATCTCCAGGGCAGGAAACTGAGTCGAGGACCATCTTTATATGCTTGTGACCTGTACCATTGGCTGCATTTGGCTTGACTGTCTATTGTCATTGTCTTGAAATTTTTAATGACTTTGAACAAGAGGCTCTGCATTTCCATTTTATACTAGGTCCTGAAGGACAAACAGGATACCCTCACATGGGAGAAGGCAGCAGGACAAAAAGAGATAAATATGGTGTCCAACAATGACAAGTTAAATAATTTCCCATTGTCACGCAGCAAGTAGTTTGACATTAGAGTTCATAGCTTTAGCCCTGTTCCAGTGTTGGCGAACCTTTTAGTGCTTGCAATGCTACAAACAGCCCAGTGCAGCATGTATGCCATGGGTTCACCATCACTGCCCTCTATTAATCAAGGTTATCAAGAATGCTGATTCATAGTCCGAAACCCAAACCACCTACTGAATGTCAGCGAAAGTGACCAGAAAATGAAGCGTTAAGCCAAACTTATTATATGTTCAGCCACTGAACAAATGAAAAAACTGAGGAGCTTGGATGTTGTATTCCTTAGGGTTCTCTAGAGTAACAGAATCTGTAGAAAAACATAATTATGCAAGGGGGTTTAACAGGTGGTCTTGTGGGACAGGAGGGAGCATCCATCATGGCTGTCTATGTGTTAGAGAACTGGAGGGCCAGCTGCTCAGGCCAGGAGGCTGGAAGCTGTAGAACAAGAGGAATCGAGGATGTAGCACAGTTCTGAGATAGGCCTGGAAGCACCCTGGAGAGGAAATGGTGTGAGTCCGAATGGAAGGCTGAAGAAACTGGAGTCCCAATGTCCACAGGATATGGCACGGAAGATGCACCTGCTGAAGCAGACTGGGGCTTCTGGAAATGCAGCAGACTTTCTCTCGTTTCCCTGTTCATTCCACCTGAGCTGCCAGCCCGTGAGGATGGTGCCACCCACAGGTAAGGCAGAACCCCCCCACCTCAGTTTACTGGCCTGCATGCAAATAATCTCTAGAAGCAGCCCACAGACATGCCCAGAATTGCACTTTGTTGATTTCCCAAGAATTTCTTGATGTGGTCAAGTTGGCACACCACAACTTGTCTGAAGGAACTTGTCTGAAGCCAGGCTTCCAGTCCTGTACTAATTTCAAGAGATTTCCTATTGATCTCTCATTTCTTGGAATACCCTCGTAAGCCTGAATGTTGGTGTTGCTGGAGATTAACAGAGTAAATTAAGAGAGATAGAATGAGAAGGGATCTTTTGCTTTGAGCAATTAAACTGGTAGTAGTAGGATTGCTTTTTAATTTTTTTATCTGTTTAGTTTTGTTGTGCTTGCAGGGAAGAGGATTATAATGGTTTTCAAATGATGCACAATTTCAAACTTTAGCCATTTTGTTCTGTATAAAAAAATGCCAAATTAAAGCATTGAGCATTTTAAAAGTACCAACTTCTTAGTAAGGAATTTTGGGCTCTTCTTTTGCTTTCTTTAAATAGTACCATAAGTAGCATTTTGAGAAGACTGGGGATGATTTGAGTTTCACTGAGTAGATGAAATGCATCAGGGACTCATCCTAGGTAGCAGATAACTTGTTTATTTTCAGCAAAATAAAATTTTGTTTTATAACCAGATTTTTCAAAATTGTTGAAGGAACTGTATTTCTGGGAGCACAGTTGTTGATTTTTTCATGATTCAGGAAGTATGGGGTGGTTTTCCATGCTTACTAATACAATCAATTATATCTCATTAGAAGTGGTAAGCTAAATTCCATCTAATAGGCTTTCATTTCTCCCATGGGGGCCTTGTGTCAGGAGTTACGGACTAAGAGATGCATCAGCCCCAGCCCCCGATTTTGGTAATTTCTCTCGGAAGACCAGCAAATAAGCAAAGAGAAAGGCGTGGCCTCAGCGGGGAACACGGAGCCTCGAACAGAGGTGGGAGGCAGTGTGGGCACCACCCACGAGCCGCGCTGTGTGAGGTGACCATGACGATGCTATGCGCAACTGCAACTTCAACTGTACCGCGGAGGTGAGGATGGGTCCACAGAGTTTGCGTCGCGTATGTGCACCCGGGCTTTAAATGTTCCCTAGGCGAGCACGCTGGAGGGACACTAGGGGCGCATGGTGAGTTTCCACAGTTTGTGACCGTTTTACAGAATTCACCAATAATACAAGCAGGGCGGGAACTGGAATGATCAGGGCTGCTTTCTGAGCCGGAGATTTGAACATCCAGCTTCTCTCTTTGGATGACTCTCGGACGCTGCTGGTGAACAGGCCAACCCAGAGCTTTTGGTCCTCTCCTAGGACTCCTCCTTCCTCCTGCTCACTGAGGAGCTGGCGCCTCGGGCTGCCCCGCAGTGCTCACCCCGACTTAGCCGTGGTGCTCGCTCCCTGCTCTCTCCCTGTCATCTGTCACCCCCTCCTTTGACCTTGTACGGAGTGTATTATCCGTTGTACCTATGTCTGCTGCTGTCGCCGTCGTTTCTCACCTGAACTATTATACTGTCTTCTCTAATGGGCTCCCTGGCCATTTTCCTGACCCCTTTCCGATTCTTCTCCACATTGTGGCAGAGCGACACAGAGTGGCTTCTGCCTGATTAAAGCTCTGCAGTCTTCCGGGTCAAGTAGAGTGAGACCCAAATTCCTGTGGGAAGCGGAAGGAGTCTGTCTTGAGCACGTCCTCAAGCTCACCTCATTTCTGTTCCCCCAGCTCGGCAGGAGAGCAGCCACCTTGCTCTTGACCTGGCTCCTGAGTCTGACCACTGTTCCGCCTGTGGTCTGGGGCAAGCAGAACTCCATTCCTGAATGCCTTTCTGCAGCGCACGCTTGACACACACGCATCTTTCAGAACTCTGGATGGTATCCTTCTTGAGACAGGTCCTCCTTCACAGTTGTCTAAACGGATCCCCTTGCTGCCTTTCTCAGGTACCCTGTGAGTTTTAAGTATCATTTTTTCTTTGCTCTCTGCCTCTCCTAGTAGATCATAAATGTCTTGAAGGTAAGGCAATTTCTCATTATCTTGAGCCCTAGGGCCCAGCCCAGTGCCTGATGCACAAGTGTCTAATAAATATTTAACACTTGTACTAAACAGGGGTTTTCTGTGTCCTCTGTCCTGGTAATCCTCCTCCAGTGCTCCACTTGGTCCTCTGATGCTGCTCCCAGCTCAGCATCCAAGGCAGGTTTTCCTTGGGGTGTGGGTAAGGGGTGGAGGGTGTGGAGCATGTGTCAGGGGCTCTGGGAGCAGTCTCGGGTGTTTGCACACATAGGATTTCTTTGAGTCTCTTCAATTAAAATAAATCTGCATTCCACTTTGCAAGTATCCCCTCATTTGTCTTACCTTAAAAAGTAGATGCTTGGTGTCAGTTTTGTGACTTGCACGTGTACCTTAGAAGCTCTGGTTCAGGCATTTTTCAATTTTAACCGGCTGCGGGGTTCCTTGTCCTCTCACAGCAGAGTCCTGACACAATAAGGTGGCCCAGTCCTGCCCCTACCTTTCTCATCGTCTTGCTCTGATTTGCTGGTCCTTGTTTTCTTTCTTTTCCTTTTTTTCATTCAACCCATACCTCAATTCTGCTTCCACTGATTCTCGAAGGATTGCCATTGCATTTTGGATGGAAAAGTCCTTCAGAGTGCCGGGCTGTCCTGCGGTGATCTTCATCACCGCCTTCAGTACGGCAGGTCTCCGACTCCACCCAATCAGGACCCACAGCGCCACAGTTGTCATGACAACCACCTCCCACCCCTGTTCCCAGGACCTACGGGGGAGGGGTCCTTTCATGGCTGAGAACCGCTTTGCAGACTGTTGGTCCCTTTAATAAAATCTAGAACGTTATGCTTGGTGTTATCAAGTTTAGGGAGAAAACAAAAGCTGGATAACAGGAAGCAGGGAGAAAGACCATTCTTAAAGGGAGAGGAAGTCCAAGGAAGGAGGAAGGACAGAGGAGGGGAAGGCTACGGGATGCAGAAAAGTAGCTGTTATGTGTGTGCACCGACTCCACACAAGGACTGCAAACATTATGTCCCGAAAACATGTGCAAAACAGAGGAAGGGACCAAAGGATGGGTGGAGGGGAGGAGGAAGGGAAAAGAGATGAAAGAAAGAATAGATTTGGAGGCAAATGATTCTTTATTCTCTTGAAACTGTTTATTAAATGCCTCTGTGCTCTGACCCTGTGCTAGGGGATTGCAGCGTGTTATTGAAAAGACCCTTCCTCTGAGAGCGATCGGGTACTGCTTTCTACCCATCTCTCATTTGCTTCGTAGGGCTGTTGATGAGAAGAAGAAATGGTTTGCATCCAATCCGTGGTTGTACTTTGTTTTCAAGACATTCTGTTGCTTTCCTGTTCAGGACCTTGCTACTTACTCCTCGGCGATGAGGGGCACATATTTATATCTCAGAGGACAGATGAAAACATGGATCAAATTAATAATTGTCATTTAAGAAAAACCTCAAAATCTGAGTGGTCAATGCCTAGTAGGAAAAGTGGCAGAAGAATATTAATATTTAAAACCTACTATACATTTAAAAAGGGATTTAATGCCAAGTACTGCAATTTCTATAAGATTTGTGTCAACATTTCTTTCCTTGTGGTATAAGTAGTCCCTTTCAGCACCTATAACTTTATTTGCTCTATATGGTTATTTTAATTTCACGAGGTTTACTCATATTTTTGTTACTCTGATATATTTACATATTCATTCATGTGTAACTGCAATATGTCAAAAGCTGTTGAATGCTATCAGAAGCAATAGAGAGATACTCTGATGCTAACGAATGAAGAGGGCTGGTAGGACAGAGAAAGATGGGGTGCTGTGTAGTTAATTCTGCTCTCCGGGAGAACAGACAGCACAGGGGTATCCAAGCGAAGCAGGGGAACCCACAGTGGGGTCAGCAGGAAGGATTAAAAACTGCTCCTCTGGGGCTGAGGATTTAGCTCAGTGGTTCTGCCACCTACCTCGAAAGCGCAAGGACCTGAGTTTGATCCCCGGTACCAACACCCCCAAAGCAAGCAAACAAACAAAACACCCAAAAACAGTGCTCGTGTTTATCCTCCTACCTGCTTCAGAAGCTCGAGTGGCTAGGAAATATAAGGATGATGCTTTGAAATCACTGTGTGTATGCCAGAAATTCTTATAAACATTTTACATATTTTAGTTTGTTTAATCTCTGCAAAAAGTGTTTGCTAGATTTACTACCCCTAGCATCATCATTGCTGCTACCACCACCACTGTCATCTCTATCTTCCAAACATAGACCCTGAGACTCTAGGAGATTGAGAGGTAATTCACAAATGGGCTCCAAACCCAGAAGATAGAGATTTAATCTGGGGAGATGAATTCCTGCAGTGTAATTCAGTGTTGAAGGTTAAGGAACGCTGCACCGTCCTCGTTGGAAAACACAGCCAAAATTATGTGATTTGCCATTTCTTACATTGGAATTTGATTTTTTAAATTCAATTTTAATCAACTTAAAAAACCCTTTTTAGCTCATTTTCTGTGTAGGAAAGAGAATGCCTCAGTTTTATTACCATTAAACATTTTACTTCTTTTAAAGGGCATTATTTTGTAGAAAAAATTTCAGTGCAGTAATAAAATAATAAATGCATTTTAGTTTTCTTAATTACTTTCCCATGATGATGAAATCCCAATTAGTTTATAAAAATTATTAAATCCTGAGTAGGTTAAATATCATCTACTAATTATTACCTATATGATGACTGTCACAATAGAAATACATGAATGTTTGCTTCTTGTTCCTTTTCCTCTGCTTTGTTTTACTCTCCAGTGTGAGATGCTGTTTTATGTACCTTTCCTCCCTTTCTGGTTCTACTTATCCATAGCCAAACATACAGTGGTTACTCAGGTCCTCAACCTCTGGAACCATCACAAAATTATGACTGACTGACTGCCCCCTGGACATGCCCGTGTGCTTTGTTTCTGAGCCAATTAGGTCAGTGTCAAATGCCTGGGAATAAAATATGTCTATGGGAGCCATTCTTAACTGAGATGTGTATATAATTCTCACCAAACACAAAACTGTCAGTTCTGAGCCTTCTTTCTTAGTCAAAAAGCAGATCGCTTTACCTTTCATTGCTTTATTTACTCCTGTCCTTCTATCCCCAAGTTTGTCTTCTCATCTTCCCTCCATCACCAATCGATGGCTTTTTACACACATTTCAGACTGCCTATGTGACTGAGAGAAGAGAATAGAAAAGCCATACCTCCATTCTTTAAGGAATCTTTCGTTTTGCTAATTAACTAAACACAACGAGGCAATAGATCCCTCTGGTTTAATATTCTTGAGAAGAGAAAACGAAGAGGGAAGATAAATCTCTACTGTTTGCAACTTCAAAATCTTTTCTGTCCATTAGATATCCACATTTATGAAGCTGACAAAGTAATTTTTCTCTGGGGCATCACGTCAAATGTCTAGGAGGATGAGAGATTCGCGGAGACTGGGAGGCGATTTCAGCAATTCATCGCCACTGAAATGTGAATGACGGGTAAATATTCAACGTCATCAAATTGAAATGGAACCACGAAGAACTGTGAAAAATATCAGTAGTCTTGCCCAGTGCTGAAAATTGTCTTTTATAGGAGACACTTTGGAAGGCCACTAGCAGTCCCTTTCTTTGATGTCCCTCCTTGTTTTCTACCGATACAGTATTTATATTTCTTGGCTGTACATCTCTCCCCACCTCATCTGCCTAGATGAGAATACAAAGATGGTACCAAAGCCTGATTCCACCTGGGGCAGTGATCAGACTTCCCCACTCAAATTTCTACATGAGAGACTAAGTCAGAAGCTGAGCGCCAGGTTGTTAGTAGCAGGTGTTTTTTTTTTTATTCTATATATATATATTTGTTAATAATGTTAGAGAAATATAATTAAAGATAAAACAGTCACACAAACCAGAAATCTTTTCCACAAAGGTAATTATTTTAGTTACTTTTTCTTTCATTGCTGAGACAAAATACCTGATACCCAAAGTTAAAGGAGAAAGAGTTCATTAGCTCATCGTTTATAGAGGTTTCAGTCCATAGTCAGCTGGCTCCAAGGCAGAGAGGCACATGGCATACGGGCATTGCAGAGGAGAAACAGTCTGTGGTACCCAAATGGAAGCAAAAGCAACAAGGGAACCTTTACAGTGTCTTTCTGCCCCTTTTATTTTATCCAGACTACTGGAATTAGGGTGGAGCCAAAGCAATCTGTGCACTGGTTTAGTAATCACCCTCCCTTAATCCCAGCATCGAGCACTCTAGATTGAGCCCCTCTGAAAAAGACACCTGTAACGGCATCACCTTTTTATCTAATAATATGGATAAGCCTTTCTCATACTAGCTAGTCTTCAATTGAGAAAGAGGACTTGACAGCACCGTTTATTACACATAAACTTCTCATATCTTTATGACAAGAGTTAGTTTTGCAACTTAGAGCAAGGGACCCATAGAAGTTAGACTTCTACCCTCCCACAGAAACTGGGAGGTGGGGGGTGCTGTCTTCCTTAATGTTTGCATTTCAATGAGACGGTTCCCTGACTTTTAGAAAGACCACATGGGGTCATAAAGCTGACAGAATGCCAGTTTAGTCTTTTAAGACCTTTAAATATATTTCAAAGAGAGGACAAAGTACTAACAAAGAAGTTCTCTAAGGTAAATCCTTTATGATAAAAGAGAGGAACAAAGTCTCCACCCTTATTTTTAATGGGGAAAATTAAATATCTTATTTTAAATTTTTATTTATCTTTATAACTAAGATACTTTAGTGCTTGCTTTGGCAGCACATATACAGTTAAGATAGTTTATATTCTATACCACTTTCTAGTTGAAAGGCAGATTCATACATGGCATTTTATTTAATCCACATTTTTTTCTGAGAACAAAACAAGTATTATTATCTTAATTTTGCAGATGAACAAATTAAACCTGAAAGTTTTGGCTAAATAACAAGTCTAGGAATACACTCAGTTCTTCTAGGCTAGCCAATGAGCTTTCTAGTTTCTCAAAAATTATATTTTTGTGTGTCTGTAAAGTTACACCCAAAAGGTGGCAATGAAGCTTGAAAAAAATTATTGATTTATGAAATAGGAAGAAAAGGGGTAAAGGGGAAGGGGAAATGGGACGGGCAGGGGAAAGGAAAGAAGGGAATGGAATTAATATGAGAACATGAAAAAATGGAAACAAAGTCTTTGTAAGTAGAGAGGGGTGGAGGTGTTGAAGGGAGGGCAGGGGAACGGGGAAAGAAATAAGAATCCAGGCTGGGTGTGGTGGTGCCCGCTTGTAATCCCAGCACTCGGGAGGCTGAGGCAGGAGGATCGCTATGAGTTCAAGACCAGCCTGGGCTAAATAGTGAGGTTCCAGGTCAGTTTCAACTACAGAGTGAGACCCCATCTCAAAAAAAAGAAAAAAAAAAGAAAAAAAAAAAAGAAATAAGACTCCAGATATGTTATGTAAAGTGCAAATTTCCAATGATAAATGTCGTTATATTGTATACCTTAAATATACCAATAAAATTGATTTTAAAAATATTGATTCAGACTGCAGAGTCATTAACTGTGGACTGCAGGGTGGCAAGGTCTCTTCCAATCAGCCCTGCGCACTTCCTGCCTTCCCCTTCAGTGGTGGGGTCCCTGAACTCTCCCAGCGTGGCTGTCATCTCTGCTGAGTTGGCTCTCCCAGCAGCTGATGACATTGAACGATCAGATCCAGTGATTTCTAATTCTCCTATCCTCATGCTCTTTGTTGTTGTTGTTGTGTTAGTGTTGCAATAACATAAAGTTAACCGTTGTAACCATTTTGAGGCATAGGGTTCAGTGGCATTGAGTACAGACTGTTATGAAGTGGTCACTGCATATCTTCAGAACTTTCAGATCTTCCCAAGCTGAAATTCTACTCTCAGTACATTCCTCTCCTCCCTCTTCAGGCTCCTGGCATGCACTTTCCTCCTCTCTATTTCTGAATTTAACTACTTTCGATATCACACACCAGTGGAGTCATGCAAGACTTGTCCTTCTGCGGCTATCTCAGTTAGGGTGCTGTCAAGGTTCATCAACATGGTGGCATGTGTCTGAAGGTTGCTGCTTTAAAAAAATGAATAATATTCTATGATTCCGTATCTCTGTATCATATATAGATGCAGGCATAAGTCACCTTTTGTTATTTATTTATCCATATATGAACATTTTGGTTGCTTTCATCTTTTAGCTGTTGTAACACTGCTATGAATATTAGTGCACAAATACCTGTTCAAGTGTCTGCTCTATATCTTTTGGGTAGTGGACTTGCTGATCACCAGGTGAATTTCCTGTTTGACTTGCTGAGGACCTTGCATATTGCTTTCCACAGTGGTTGCATCGTTTTTCCCAGATAGAAGAGCTAAGGAGCTCCAAGGCTGAAATAAGGAACCTATCCCACCCTTTTGTAGAGTCAGTTTGTAGGTTCACTGACTCCCATCGTGAAAAAAAGAATTTACAGGACACACCAAGAAGAGGCTGGAGAGGGATTTATTAAGGCAGAGATTTTAGGATGCGCTCAAGAGTGAAGTGCTCAAGAGGGAAGTGTGGACATTTGGAGAAACGAGGTGTCGCTTGAGAAGGAGCTGTGTATATTTATCGGGTATTGGAAGTGTCTTAAAGATGGTGATCTAGGATATGTATTCCTACTTCTATCAGGTTGCCCATCTGGCAGGTACGTCAGAATGCAAGCCATCTACGGGTATAAAGTGGAGATATATTGTCCACTGATTGCTCCTTTGTAGTGGATGGAGGAAGCCTCATTTGCTGATGAGGAATTCGCTGTTTTCCCACCAACACTTGGCAATTTCTTCTCTTTCTTTTTTTTTCTTCTTTTTGGAAACAGCCATCCCAGTGGGGTGAAGTGATACCTCCTTGTGGTTTTCATTTGTATTTCCCCAGTGATTAGTGCTGTTGAAAATAGTTTCCTGTACTTACTGGGCATTACTGGAGATATTTTTAAAAAGAAATGCCAGGAATCAGAAATTTTCTAATCCTGACCTTCCCAAGTTCAACCTGTTCAAGTTCTCCTTGCATTTCCTGAGACTCCTCGACCCTTTTCCCTTTTTTGCTTAAATTCACTCAGCTTGATCTCTGTTACTTGTAGGCAGTACTTGGAATTCAGCTTTCACCAGGACCTCCACGGTCCTCCTTACTTCCACAGTGTAATTAACTGCAGCATTGTGTCTACCTTTCTTTCTTTTGCAAAGTATTGTAGCTATATTCCTACTATTCCTTGCTTATCTTTAATTAGGAAAAAGTATTAGGTATGGCAAGGAAACAATCTTCAAAATCTTCCTTTGCAGTTTACGGTAATGTGTACAGGACAAAGGCTCTCAGAGGGGACCTTTTTTCCTGTGTGAGTCTCAAAGACTCATGTTTACCAGTCCCCTTTAATCTCGTACTCTCTCCTTTGGCAGGATGGCAGGGTCCTAGTAGTTAGTGTATGCAGCCACTCAGGCAGTACTCAAAGGGTAGGGGAACGGCAACCTTGGGGGTTGGAGTTATGGGGTAGGAAGGTAGGGAGTAGGGTGGGAGTGGAGTTTGCTGGGGACTAACGATGTAATTAATGCCAATTCCCTGCTATTCCTGTTTTAAGATTTCATAAGGAAGAGTGAGAATCAAATGATATAATCTGTAAGTTGTACTTCACCCAATGTATTTAGGAAAAAAGTAAAGGTTAACTGTCTCTCCAAAAGGGATAATTTTATATCAGAGAATTTAAATTTCTTTTATTTGTAATGTAAATTTCCCTTAGCTATGTAGGGAGCATGAGATATAGATATTTTACCTTTTTTTTTTTTTTGGTACCAGGGATTGAACTCAGGTCCTTGCACTTGCAAGACAGGCCACTGAACCACTGAGCTAAATCCCCAGCCTTATTTTACTTATTTTTAAATTAATATCTGCATTTCATGTAACAAGATGGCTTTCTGATTTTGCAGTAATTAAACTTAAACAAATGCCACAACTAGAAAAGGCCACTGGCCGTGCCATTGTTTAAATGTGAAATGAGGATAAGATCAATGCCTTGACTTTCTATAATCATTATTGTGGTCATATTAAATGTCATTTTTTTCTACCTTCATTCTACAGTCAGGCTTCTGAAGCAATGAAGAAAAAGAATAAAGTTATAGTGTATTCCACTGACAACTTACATGATTCAAATTAATATTCTTTAAGGAAGTCTACAGTTTTACTAAATAATAGCTCAGCTCAAATTAAAATGGAAATTGCAGTAATATTTTTCCTCTGTGAAAGAACTCCTTTGTCTGATGTATCATTGTAACCTCATTTTTCCTTCTGTTATTAGATTGATCATTTAGTCTTTTTTTGTTTTTGTTTTTGTTTTTTGTTATTTTTTGCTTTTGGGAATAATCACAAGCTTGGAGACTTGCCCTCAGTTTCACCCAATCCTGCATCCTGGGACACATCATCGGGATGCTGGAAAAGAGCATGTTGGACCCCTTCTATTTTTCTGTCCTGATTTTGGAAGAGAAGTGAGTTAAAGAGACTTCATACTTTATCAGTATGGGGTGTTTTTGTCTCTTCCTTTTGCAAGAAATTTTACCCTGCCTGTTTCAGAATGACTAGTACAGATCTGGAAAGACTGTGGGTTTACCTTCAGGGAGCAGAAATGACAGAGCTCAGACCTACTACTGTACAGCACTTGGTACTAAGAGATCTGTTGCACACGATTACAGTTTCTGTTCATAGCCATTTGATTCTTTAGCTGTGGTCACTCTATCTCTCTGAAGAATGTTGGTGACCTTCATTCCTTTAGACTTTATGGAAGACAGTGGTTCTTTGAGGCTTCAATGTCCTTGCTCCTCCTGGCTCTAAACACATCAAACTGTTTGGTTAACAGTTGTTAGTGTGGCCCCGGGCAGCCTCTGCAACTGGGCTGGAAACATGGTTTGGTGCTAGTGAAGGCTTTGAGACATTGACTTGGTGTCTTCATTTCCCTCACTGGGCCATAGGTTGTCTTCTCTAGTGTGCAGCTCATAGGCTCCTTAGTTGTCAACAGGCTCTGACAGATATCTGTGATCATGGAAGTCATATTTTAAAACACGAAGTCACAGAGGGCACAGAGTATGTATTGGAAAGAAATGACCCCTGGATGTCATCATTAAAAACAATCAAAGCCGATGAGATAGAATGCTGGAGAGAGCTAAGGTTAGTAACATGCCACACTGAAACCAGTCGCAAAATGACATTGCGATTTCTGACATTCAGGCAATGTCTACCCCATTCTGCCTCCAACTCTGTTTCTACCAGAGCTTGTAGTCTATACAGTTTAAAGGGTTGACAATCTTTATGCCAACTTCATCGCTTCATCCCAACACTTTCCTTTCACCTGAGAAAAGGTAGTGGCTGTAACCAATCCTAGTTCATAGTGATGTCTTGTTTGTCTGGATTTCTCCAGACCGCTGCCCAGTGGCTGATCCATAGGGCTACTCAGTACATCAGTACCTAACTGCTGAGTGCAAGAGTTCTCTGCCACTCCAGCCCTTACCAGAGCTTGAATGTTCTTTTCAGACATCATTGCCTGACAACATCTCATGACTGCTTATAGGATTTTTGGTAGAATGTGTAGCTGTGGTCTCTGAATGCTCAATTTAAGAGGAAAAAGAAGGGTGTAGATCTTGGGAAAAAAATGCTGCTTAAAAATATTTGCTAGTGATTTTGTCTTCTTTGTGGTCTTCAAAATCTCTCAAGTTACTGGAAGCTCCCTCTTCAGGAGTTTTTAACTCTGCCTGACTGCGCCTCTCTCTATTTCCATGGATACCTAAAACTCATGTGGCCCAAGCTAAACACACTTAAAAAAAAAATCTATTCCACTTTGGTAATACTGTCACACTTACTTTTTTTTTTTTTTTTTCCTAATTTAGGACTGGGGTTGACTTCTGTCTTTTTCTGCCTCTGCTGCATGTTACTGTGCTGTTGAGTCCTGCCAGTCCTGCCTTTCTAGCCTCCATGACATCTGTCCCCTCGGTACACCCAGCTGCTACTTTCTTCTTTACATCTTCTGTGATTTTTCTCCTCTTTCTGTTTAATGATCTTGAGTCAGATTTAAAATTATGCCACCCAATCACTCACCTTTTGTCTGAAAGCCCCCAACTATTTCTGAAGTATTGGCACCAGACTGGGTTTGAGGAGGTTTCCAAAGCTGAGATGAAGAACTTGATCCACCATAAACATAGAAAGTTTGGAGTGTCATGGACGTCTGTTATGATAAAGGAATTTCTAGGACATATCCCTAAAAAGCACAGGAAGGGTTTATTAGGCAGAAATTTTAATCCACACTTCGAAGTGGAGCACAGGTCCTCCAGAGACCCAGACACATTATTTCCTGGAGCAGGGGACATTATGTTTCTTTGAAGGGGTGAGCATCCTAGGAAAAGGTGGCCTTCTCCCCAGAAGGCCATGTTACAGATATGAGCCCATTTTTTTTTCAAAAGATAGGTAATTTAAGCATTATTTGGATTTTCCCAACTTGTTCCTTTATCTTAAAATCAGGTCCCTTCTCAAGTCAGCCAATTTATTGACTTTCAGCATTCCTGAGGAGTTTTGGGTGTGATGGGCCTGGCATCCGGACTCCACCCTGGCTCCACCCCTGTATTTCCTGAATAAAGTGGAAGTGTTCCAGAAACCTGCCCGAGTCTGTGTGGTGATTTTGCACCTCGCCCTCCCAGTTTCGGCCCCTGAACCTTGTTTTGCGAGCGAGCTCGAGGATGAAAACAACAGAGCCTAAATTTAGCCGAGGGAGTGCTGACATGGATAGCCTAGAATAACTCCCACTGAGGCCCAGATGTTTCATGCTTCTTAAAATGCAATTACACTTATGATTTCTTTGTCTCCTTTTTAACCTATCTTTTAATTTTTCTATCCTGCCTCAGAATGATGACTGTAGCTACAGGTTTTAAAACTGCATTATCCAGAAGCAAAAAACATAAAGCACAACCTGAGGACATCATGCTCAGTGGCATAAGTAAGGCTCAGAAAATCAAGTGCTATCCAACCAATCTCGTTGACATAGGAATTCCAAAAAGTCAAATTGGTAGAGTACATAACACAAAGCTGGGGGGGGGTGATGGAATGGGAAAGTACAGGGTGAGAGGTGTAAAGTTTCAGTTAGGAAGAGTAAATCCTGTGAATATTGTGCAGTACAGTGACTAGATATAGTGATAACGTATATTCAAAAATTGTTAAAAAAGCAAACATGAAATGTTCTCACCACAAAAAGTAAGTATATGAGGTAATGGATGTACTAATTAACATTATTTGATAATTCTATAATAAATACATATATCAAAATACCACATTATAACACATAAATATATATTTTTGTTAACGTAAAATAAATAGGAAAAGTCCAACGTGGATATCCTCGGAGGTCATCCTCCCTGGGCTCTGTCCAGGTGGCACAAGGCTCTGCCCCATGATGTACCGTCTCTCTCCACAATGTTGGAGAAGGAGCTGGGCTTTGTGTCTGCAGCTGCATATTTCTACAACTTCTCAGAGTCCTTTGGATAAACTATGAAGAGATAAACTATGCCGGAAACAGTCACAGATCTCGCTCTCACTTTCTGAGTATAACAGCTTCATTTAAGAAAATTTTGCTTTAATCTCTTACTTGGTGTGTCATTTTTCTTGCAGAATTCACTAAAGATTCCAAATAGCTTTTTTGGGGGAGGGAGGGCAGAAAGGAACCACACTGGATTTGGCCATTCACCTGGGAGATGTGTTCAAAGATACAGTGGGTGTTGCTGCTGAGTCCCATCCAAGGGAAAAGGAGGGATTCTCAATACAAGAAGTCGCTTGTGGAACTTTAGAAACAGTGTGACAAGTTTTTTACTTGTTCATCAGTGAGCTGGAGTTGAGAAAAGGTGGTTTCGACTCTGCTACAAATAGTGGATCAAGAACAACGCATTAACATGAAATTTTGTTTCAAACTACAAAAAAATTGCCAAAGAAACAAACGAAATAATAAAATTAGTGTATGGTGATGGTTGCAGTGACTTAGAGACGGTTTCCGAGTGGTTCAAGCAATTTTCTAATCAGTTGAAGACAAAATGAATGAACTTCAACATCAAAAACTCACCAGAAGATTGAGAGTAGGTGAAACGATTAGACTATTAAGGACATTTCAGAGGATCTGAAGGTCTCCTCCATTCAAAGCATTTCAACAGATATGGATACAAGTGGAGTATCAAAATTGTTCCACACGTTGGACTGCTGAACAAAAGTAACATTCATTTGTAACTCTCTTTGGAGCTGTGCACTCTGCCACTTCAGGTTCCAATATTTTAGTCAGTGTCATCAGGGAACAGAAACTTAGGTCTGTGATTATGACGCTGAGACCAAGTTTCCAGGTTTTCAGTGGAAATCACCCAGGTGGCCTTGTATAAGGAAAGTACATCAGTTGAGATCCAACCTGAAGGCGGTACTGTATTTTCCTTGATAGAGTTGTGAGATTTGAGTTTGTAACCAGGAATATTAGCCAGGAATATCTTGAATATTACAAGAGCTTATTAGAGCATTTGTGACATGATGTATGAAGAAGACAGCCTGAGAAATGGGTACATGTTTTTTTTATTGGTACATTTTAGGTATACAATACAGTTACATTTCTCATTGGGATCTTGTACCTTTGCAAGATATATCTTGGTTCTTATTTTTTCCCCATTCCTCTGGCCTCCCTTCACCCCCTCCATCCTTCCCTATTTACAAAGACTTTGTTTCCACATTTTCATCTTCTCATATTTTTTCTTTTCCCTTATTTTCTTTCCTCTACCCTTCCCACTTCCCCTACACCTTTATCCCTTTTCTTCCTATTTCACATTGTCAATTATACCATTTATACTTATTTACACTTTTAGCTTTTCACACCAGAGAAACTATTTCACACGAGAGAAACTATTCGGTATTTACACGTGTGTCTTATTTATTTCACTTAGGAGTATGACCTCAATATGCATCCATTTTCCTATGAATGACTCTAGTTTCTCATTCTTTATGGCTGAGTAGTATTCCATTTTATAGAAAAACCACATCTTCTTTATCCAGTCTCCAACTGATGGGAATTTGGTTTGTTTCCAAGTTTTAGCTATTACAAACTGTGCCACTGTAAACATGGGTGTGTGTATATCTCTTGTGCTATGATTCTTTTAATTCTTTTGGAAAGATACCCAGCAGAGGGTTGGCTGGGTCAAATGGAACCTCTAATCCTAGTTCTCTGAGGTATCTCAATATTGATTTCCACAGTGGTTGCACCAGTCTGCACTCCCATCAACAGTGGAGAAGAGTTCCTTTCTCCCCACAACCCTGCCAGCATTTGTTATTGGTTGATTTCTTGATAGCAGCCATTCTTTGTCGGGTGAGGTGGACTCTCAGTGTTGTTTTCATCTGCATCTCTCCAATGACCAGTGATGTGGAACGTTTTTTTATATATTTACTTGCTGCTTTTACTTCTTTGTCTGAGAAATGTCTACTCATTTCATTTGCCCATTTTTGAACTGGGTCTTTATATTGGGGGGGTGATCTTTTTGAGTTCTTTATATATCCTAAATAGTAGATCTTTGTTGGAGAAACAACTGGGAAAATTATTTTCCACACATTGTAGGTTGTCTCTTAGTTCTGTTGGTTTCTCCTGCAGGGGCACACGGTTGTAACCTCCATCATTATGACAATCCATGTCATATATCACTTGATATAGCAATCTCTGTTAAAAATATAGTTGTCTACTTTACTCATTGGATCTGACAGTGCAAATTCTTGCTCTTCCCCAAAATCGAAAGGACCATGGAAAGTAAACATTTTCAATAGATTCAGATTATCAAGGTAGCCAACAAGCACAACTAAAGACAAAAGAGAACTGCTTCAGGGATTCCAGGCTGGGCTCAAAGGCATGGTCCTTCTGCCTCAGCCTCCCACTGTGTGGGAGTACAGGCTTGCACTACCATGCGTGGTGTTTGCCTCCTCTTTTTTAAACAGCCATATCAACTAAAAAGTATGCTATTCTAATATCAAAGCCTGGAACCATCCAAGAATTAGTCAAATTCTCTTGTCATCCAGATACCTTACCCAACCAGTAACAGTGGGCTACTTGTTAGCTATGTGTCCATTGACCTCAATGACGAATTTAAGGGGGCACTGGGCATGGGCAGGGCAATTAAAAGGCAGGAGTATGGCTCCTGGCCTTTGCCTCGATCTCCAGCATCCCAGAAAGTCCTGCCAAGATGAAATTTCTCATAACATATTTGGCTTTTTCCACCATTCTCAAGGAGAGAGATAGTGCTTTCCAAACAAAACTGGCCATGTTCTTGAATGAAAAAAATTACATGTGAAATATACCTAGCATTTCAAATCAAACTGAGTACTCATGAATTGAAATAAAGGTGACTGTGTGAGGAAAAAAATAAATAGGAGAAAATCAAACTATCTTTATTTGCAGATACTATAATGCTTTTTTAAAAAGAAGGCCCCAAAAAAGTCACCAGAAGACTTTTAGATATGATAAACAAATTCAGCAAAATGGGAGGATACAAAATCAACACAAAAAATCAATAGTGTTTCTTTACTCAAATGAACTCACTGAGAAAGAAATCAGAAAAATAATTTCATTCACAATGGCTTAAAGAAATTGCATACCCAGAAATCAACCTTATCAAGGAGGTGAAAGACATCTATGATAAAAATTACAGAACTATGAAGAAAGAAATTGAAGAGGGCATTAGAAAATGGAAAGATATCCTTTGTTCTTGGATCAGAAGCATATCGTGGAAATGGTAGCATTACCAAAAGCAATCTATAGATTTAATGAAATCTTTATTAAAATGCCAATAAAATTATTCACAGAACTAAAAAGTGTAATTCTAAAATTGATATGGAATAAAAAAGACTCAGACTAGCTAAAATAATCACGAGCAAAATAAACAAACAAACAAGGACATAAATGCTAGAGAAATCATAGTACTATATTTAAAGTTATGCTATGAAGTTATAGTAGCAAAAACAGCATGGAACTGGTACAAAAATAGACAAGTAGACCAATGGAATACAATAGAGGTCACAGAAACAACTCCACACACCTAGAGGCAGCTCATTCTTGACAGAAGGGGCCGGACAAATATTTTGGAGGAATACAGCCTCTTTCATAAACAGTACTGGGAAAACTGGGCATTCACTTACAGAAGAATAAAACTAGATTTCTACTTCTCATCTTGTCCTAAAATCAAATCAAAGTGGATCAAAGACATGCATATAAAAAATAGAAACACTGAAACTGCTGGAAAGACACTCAAAGCCATAGCCACAGGCAAAGGCATCCTGCGTAGAACTCCAGGAGCACAGAAATAATATCAAGAATTAAATGGAATCACATCTCAATAAAAGCTTCTGCCCAGAAGAAGAAACAATCAACAGAGCAGAGAGACAACTTACAGAGTTGGATATAGTTTTTGCTATGTAGTCTTCTGTAAGAGGACTATTGTAAAGAATATATGAAGAAGTCAAAAAAATTAACTCCTCTCCCAACAAGAGACCCAATCAAAGAGTGGGCAATTGAACTGAACAGACATTCTGAAAAAGAAGAAGTACACATTTCCAATAACTATATGAAAGAATGTTCAACATCTTTAGGCCTTAGAGAAATTGAAATTAAAAATACATTAAGGCTCCATCTCACCACAGTCAAAAAAGGCTATCGTCAAGAACACAGACGACAATGAGTGCTAGAGAGGATGCGAAGAAAAAGGAACCCTCCTACACTTTTAATGGAAATGTAAATTAGTACAATTACTGTGAAAATAAGTATTGATTATTCAAATAATTAAAGTAGAAATGCCATTTGATCTTGTTGTATTTCTCTAGGTACATTCCCGAAAGAGTTAAAGACATCATACTATGTTGACACATGCATACCCGTGTCTACAACACAATTCACAATAGATAAGCTCTGGAAACAGTCCCGGTGCTCATCACTGGATGAATAAATAAAATAAATGTTCACACAAAGGAATATTATGCAGCCATAAAGTGGAATGAAATCATGTCATTTGCAGGAAAAGGTATGGAACTCAACAGCACCATGTTAAGAAAAATAAACCAGACTCATAAAGATAAATATCATATTCTCATATATTAGAAATATAAAATATACATAAATAAATGAATGATGTAAAGGAGAGGTAATAGGTAACTAGAAAGTAAACCCTTGGAGATAGAGGAGAGGGTTGGGGGAGTTGTAGAGAAAGGACAAGAGGGTAAAAGGACTGAAAATGATCAAGCTATGTTACATGTATGTACCAACTCCATAAAAATGAAAATAAGTATCCTGTATTACAAACACGCACTAACAAAGAAGAAAATGATAAATAAATTAAAAAATTTAAAAACTGCTGTAAACATTTTTAAAAAGCAAAAGGCAGTAATACGTTATATTGAAGTCAATATGATTCATAACACCATTTCAGCATGTCATCAGTATAAAAATGACAGAAATGATTCACATGGTTTGTTTTCCTGTCTGTTCTTTGAAGTGCCTTTGGGCACATTGCTCATGATTATTGCCCACTGCACTGGACAGTGTGGCAGTAGGCCGTGTACTACCTTTTATACACCTGGTTCCAACTCTGTTTTCCTTCTGTCTGTATAGATCCCAGGCACCAGTTCAGTTGAACTTCACATACTCGTCTGTAATGTGCTCTGGTTGTTTTCCCATCATGCCACGGTCCTGTCTGTTTCCACAGAGGGCTCCTGCATCTTCATTTCCAAACCCTGCAAATAATATGCTATGTTCAACTGTCACCTGGCCCTTAAGTTCTCATCTACCTCCCACAAAATGAACGTTCCCTTTTCTCACTTTGGGAATCCATTTTCTGTGTTGACCCTCAGCTCTCCTGTTTTCTATGTGCCTGTGAGATCTCCTTCACTAGCTTGTACATTTCTTGAAAAGATTTTTTCTTCATTGTATGGTGCATGATGGTTAGTTAGCTCTGTGCTGTGCTTATAAAAACATTTGCTCAAGTCCAAAGAATCATGAAATTGATTAGCTGTTCTTCAGAAGTGAGGGTGGCAGGAAGTTACATTCGTTTTAATTATTAATTCCTCTTTAAGGACCATAGGAAACCAGGAAGATCCTTTGGCCCTCCTGACCCTTTCATGGGGGCATAAATTCATGCTTTTTTTGGGTACATTTTCTGTGTTGTTTCTTTCAAGGGGTGAATGAGCCAAGCAATTGAACGTCTCCAAGGAAGCTCAGTGTCGGTTTTTTTTCATGATGATGCCTCTTCTTGAATTTACCTTGGGCCAATGTGTACCTAACATTACAAGATAGGTTTCTTTTAACATAACAAAATCAAAATGTGTTGACTGGTGCACTGGAACCATGACATTTTTGTAATCCAACTCAGCTTCTTTCTTTCTTCAACATAATTTAGTGGAAATTTCTTTTTGATCCATAGAATGTAGCAGATGCTGTCAGGGCTCTATCCATATCTGCTGGGATCTCCATGACATTTCACTTGCACCACCCTGACAGCCAGTATCCAAGACCTTTACACAGCAAGCTAGAAGCAAATGTTCCTGGGGCAGCACCCACCCATGGCTGAGTGGCTTGGAGCCAAATACACTTTGGCTCCTCAGTGCTCTGCTAAGTGATGTGCCAATTTGACTCAGCTATTCCCTTGCTGGGTATTTTCCCAAAAGAATTAAAAGAATCATACCACAGTGATATATGCACACCCATTCTTATACTGGCACAGTTTGTAATAGCTAAAGCTTAGAAACAGCCAATTTGCCCATCAACAGGAGACTGGATAAAGAAGATGTGGTTTTTTTTTTTTTTAATACAATGGAGTACTACTCAGCCATAAAGAATGAGAAACTACAGACATTTATAGCTAAATGGATGCACATTGAGGACATACTCAAGTGAAATTAATAGGACACACATGTAAAAAGCAAATAGTTTCTCTGATGTGAGAAACTGAAAGTGTAAATAAGGATCAAAATGTATAATAGACAATGTGAGATAGGAAGAAAGGATCTAAAGGGGAGCAGAAGTGGGAAGAGTAGGGAAAAGGAAGGAAGGAAAGGAAACAATATGAGAAAAGGAAAAATTGGAAACAGTCTTTGAAAATAGGGAGGGGTGGAAGTGTTGAAGGGAGGGCAGGGGAATGGACAAAAAATAAGAACCAAGATATATCATGTAAAGGTACAAATTCCCAGTGATGAATGCATACCTAAAATGTACCAATAAGTTTAAGAGAGAGAGAGAGAGAGAGAGAGAGAGAGAGAGAGAGACATGCATTTTACACTGTTTTCCAAAGCTTCCCAGCCATCCAGTCAATGGTCTCCTGTGCTTGCTGCCTTAATGATGAATCTTTCATCACCGTCTTTCCTGTCCAAATGCAGCTGTTATTGCAGTTCACAAATTCACATGCACACAGGCCTTCTCTCAGTTCTGGCTTCTTGGAGAACTCAACCAAGTCACCAGCTAACCAAGGGTTAACACTCTAACTACAGTTTCTATTCTCTGCACCTCTCCTCCCCTGTCCTCCACACTGATCTCCTTCCTCTCTCTTCCCTGTGCCCTTCTTTGTTTCCCTTTTCTTACAGCATTATTGCAGAGGGCTTATAGCTGCTAAATACTAGGGATGAAAGACAAGTTCTGTGTCCTCAAGAACCCACCCAATCTAACCAGGGAGATGGAGCAGCAAGAGAATGTTGCACTACAATGCTACACTTTGGGTATGGGGAAGTTGTCCCTCAAGGCTCATGTCCTAGCATCTTGGTCCCCGGTGTGTCAGTGTAGCATCCAGTGAGTGCTAGTGGGAAAATGGGTCTTTGGGGTGCTGCTCTCACAAAAGATTAATGTACTTTTCATGGGACCTTGGTTAAGCAAGGGTAAGCAAGTCATTGCAGTAAGAGCAGGCCTGGACCTGAATCTGTCTGGCTTCCCGTCTTGCCACATGATCTTTTCCACACATACTCCTAGCATCATGATTCTGTCCACCATGAAGCCCTTATCAGAGGCCAAACAGTTGAGCTGCCCAAGACTGGACTTCTAGCTTTCAAAACTGAAAAAACTCTTTTCTTCATAGAGTACCCAGACTCAATTATTTCGTTATGACAACAAAATAGGCTAATAAACCAGAGTCATAAGTGTGCTAAGATGGAGACAAGGAGTGCCACCAGAGTGAAACACGCAGAAAAATAAAAACAGGCTTACTCTTGGCCTTGATGTCTGGACTGTTTTAAAGAACTTGCTCTCAAACTGGTCTCTTCGCCATCAGTGTCACTTGGAAGCTTCTTAAAATTGCAAATTCTCAGGGCTGATACAGACCTCTTGAATCAGAAATGGGGTCAGACACAATAATCTATATTTTTAATTTAATTTAATTTTTTGGTACCAGGGATGGCACTTGGGACCTTGAGCTTGCAATACAGGTGGCCGCACCACTGAGCTAAATCCCCAGACCAATAATTTATATTTTAACAAGCTTTTCAGGTGACTTGGGTGAATTTATCTCACTGTCTGTATCTGCTAAAATCACCATCCAAATGGCTTGTATTATCTCAGTGTCGGCTTCCAGTGGCACTCAAATGAAAATAGCTCTCTTGGACAACTGTACGAGAAGCTTTCATTACCTGAGATTGTTGTGGATGATCCCAGGTTGGTTACATAGCAAATTTCCACCTGAATCTGTTACATTCAACTGAATGTAGCAGCAAACATCTAGTAGATGATTTTATACCCTCTTATAAAAAACCTTTATCTTTTAACTTTAAAAAGAATTTCAGTCTACTGCTGGTTTTGATGACACTGGTTTTTGTTTCTTACCCTTTTCGGGAGGAGCGAAAGGTCCCACCTGATTTATTTCAACTTATTTTGATAAATGCCCTCATCAGACCAAATAGAGAAAACAGTGTTGGCTTGGATAAAACACCAGCAAAAGACATCAAGAGAAAATTTCTTATTGTGATCATTGAAATCTAAACTCCTAAAGCTGCCACACAGGTTTGGTCATGTGGACACCAGGCCACTTACTTTGAAATGAACGGCTGTTGGGTAGCCATCTGTCAATCATTCCAGGACCACCCTATGCAACTGAGACTTTGTTGGAGAAAATTGATCTTGAAGATTTGATGCAGTACCCCAGAATAGTACCTGTTGATTACTTCTTTAAAAACCTCCTGCAAGCCTCATTTTACCTTATTTTGGCAAAAAAGGTATTGATTTGAATGAGCATGAAGTGATTCTCCATTCCTCATAAAAGGATGATAGAAAGATATGGTAAAATTTTGGATTAAAAATTTATTACAGTAAGATATACATGGTCAAGAATGATAGGCTAAATGTGTTCCCAGCAAGGGAGTGTATTTTGAGGGGATTTAGTGTCAATGTGTCTTCTACTATTAGAAACATTTATTTAAACATTCACTGTAGTATTTGATTATATGGTGGTCATCAAACGTGCATGATACTTTCTGTAAAATAAAAAACGCTGTGGTATAGTAGGATATCCAGAAGAGGTATTTCTGAGTCACAGGGGATCTCCGTTTTTTATTTTCTGAGGTGTCCCCGTACTGATTTCTATAGTAGTGGTGCTAGTTTATAATCCCATCAACATGTAGACATCATATTACAGTGATACATGCATAAGCAGATTTAAAACAGCACAACTCATAGTAGCTAAATCTTGGAAGTGACCTATATTCCCATCGATAGATGACTGACGGAAAAATCATAAACTTGAATAATTTATAGGAACATGGATGGACCTTGAGGCCATAATGCTATGTGAAATAAATTAGACACAGTAGGTTAAATATCACATAGCTTCTCTTGTTTGAGAAAATGAAAGTATAAATAATTTAGAGAACAAATTACAAGATAGATGATACAAACCAGAGAGTTCGACTTTTTGGAGATGGGAGGAGGGGAAGAAGAGGAGGAAGTAAAAACAATCAAGATGCAATATGTACACGCACCATTTTCTCACGATGAATTTATTTATTATGTACCACAAATATATACTAATGAAAATAAGGGAAAAACTAAATATGACAGTGCGCTCTTATTCACCTTATTCACTGACTCTGTCAGCTTGTGACTTCTGGCACTTTTCCAAAGTCAAAGTGATGGTGAATGTTAAATATTTTGAATCAGTCGAGGACACTGAGGCAGCCACAACAGCATGGCTAAAGACCCTCCTTGTGGAAATAGAAACGGGATCTGGGGGAGTGAGGGGAGAGGAGGAGAAAGCAAAAACAACCAAGGTGTGGTATATATGTCTACCAAGACCCCATGATGAAGGTATTCATTAAGCATTGCAAAGATAAACTAATAAAAAATGTAAAATATAGAGACTTTTGTGAAAGAAGTTTTCTGCAACTGCTCCAGACAGTGGCAAGAATGATGGGGTAAGTGTGCAGGAAGCAAGGGGGAGCTTTGGAGGGGGATTAAAGGCAATGGGTCTTTTACTGTAATGATTATTTTCAGGAATTTAAATATTCACACTTCACATGTCACTGGCATATCGTGATTAAAAACAATAAATACCTAAGCAAATTGAACATACTACTTCAAATCCTGATAGCAAATTACTTGACAAGCATATTACCAAGATCATTAGAGAACAGATAAAACCACAAAGCGGTAGCGGAAAGTTCCAAATCATTGCTTATGTTCTTACAGCTTTACTAATCCTGTTTCCTCAAATGCTAAATCATCGGGTGATCACCCTACAAAGACACATTCTTGTATTTCTCATCATATACTCAATTATATTTATTTTTTGTTGTACACAAGATGTAGCCTCATGATTTGCAAATTGTATCGCTATGGATTGGTTTCTCCACAAACTAAATTGCCTCCATACCTGTCCACTATCAGAGTCATTCTCACTTCCTGTGAGAGCAAACTGAAAACGTTGAGTTTTATTTGACCCCAGCTGTGTTGGTCAGCTCCAGCTGCTATAACAAATACTACAGACTGGGTTGCTTAAATAACAGACATTCATTTCTCATCGTTCCTGAGATTGGGAAGTTCTAAGTCAAGCTTCCAGCAAGGTAGTTTTCTTTTAAGGTCTCTTTTTTTTGTTTTGGAGGTAGCTGTCATTGCACTGCATCCTTACATGGCCTCTTCTCTGTGAATGTTTAGAGACAGACAGTTTTCTGGTGTCTCTTCTTATAAGGGCCCTGGTGAGCTCATCTTATCCTAATCACCTCGCAAAAGCCTCACTGCAAATACCATCACACTGGGGGTTAGGGCTTCAGCAAGTGCATTTGAGGGGACTTGGCCATTCAGCCCGTAAGACCTCCCTCTTCTACTCAACAAAGTCATGCCCAGTCTTTCTTTGTGGTGACGCATTAATCTGCCTCTTCCTTTCCATCCTAATTTTTTTTTTAGCTATAATTATCTTTGTTAGGCACTAAATTTTAAAAAATTGTTGACTATGTTTATTCACGTGCAATTATTTTGTTTAACAACAATGACTGCTCTTTTCTTCCAAGGCACATACTGGATCCCAGGGTAAGCCTTCTCAAGCTGAGACAAGTTGTACAGAAGCTGAATGCATTTATAATAATGGGATGAAAGCATAGACTGCGTGGTATGTCAAATTCTCCATTCAAAATCAGGAAAATCCAGTATGGTTCTGGAAAACACCTCAGACTTCTAAGAATTACGTGGCAGAGTATTTTTTGCATTAAAAACATGTTAATTTCACAGGTGTGAGCCTTTTAATCATCAAAACATTAAGCTGAGGATTCTTGCTGTCTCTCCACACACACAGTTCAAGAATGCTTTAGCCACTAAATTATAAACATGTCCACTTAAAGGATTTTGAGGCATTTCAGGAGCCAACATCGCTTTACCGGGATGCATATAAATATTTACCATCACAGATGAGAAAGAGCCACTTTAAGGAAACAATAAATTCTCCACTTGGAATCAATCTATTGCTGATAATTAAGTTATACTGTGAGCTAGAAGGGTTCAGAAAGTGAACTATTTCAAAGTGAAAGGAAAGAAAATATATAACATAAGTGATATATATATATATATATATATCTCACAATATATAACATAAGTTAACTTGCCTAAAATTTTAATTTAACCTATTTAAATTTACCTACTTTAGCAGATCTTTAAAAAAATAACAAAACAAACAAACAACAAAAGGAGATCCAAAAGACCTGCAGCCATTATGGTCCTCCTCAGAAGGAGATCAAATATTGTCTTGGAATAGTCAGATGATCATCCAGCAGCTAGCACTTCTTCATAGGGACTTTTCATTGACTCTAATTGAATTGTCCTTTGTAGTAGTTTAACTTACAGGGGTCAGATTTTCTTCTTAAACTAGTGTTCTGCATTTCACACAATATACTTTCCATTCTAATTGAGAATATTAGAAATCATATCCATTATTACTTTATCCCTGGGCTGCTGCAAAGTGGCATTTACCTCTAGAAATGGCCTTGCCCTGCCCTGTCCTGCCCTGCCCTCCTGTCTTTCCTTTCCCTTCCCTTGCCTTGTTCTTTCCTCTCTCTGTCTCTCTCTCTGTCTCTCTGTCTCTCTCTCTGTCTCTCTCTCTTTCTCTCTCTCTCTCTCCACATGTGCGTGCATACTGGGGATTGAAACAAGAGCTTGTGTGTGCTAATCATAAGCTCAACCTCTGAGCAACATCCCTAGCCCTCACATTTCTTATTTTAAATTAAATTCATTGTTCACATAGTTCCTGGGTCAATCACTGTAAAATGACTTAAATTGTGTGAGTGCCTAACTGAGAACATCAATGATTTCTATCACCTGTAAGGCAGGTTCACTGCCAAGGTTGGCTGAGTCTCTTAAAATTTTCCAACCCTTTTTCCCTCTGTTCTTACCTTTCTACAGACAGACTAATGGCCCCACTGTCCCACAACCTGGGCTAGCATTTCTGCTTAATGCCTTCAACCCTGGGCGGCATTCCCCACCACCCCCACCTGTCTACACAGCCACTGTCCTACAACAAACGGAATCCTCAACACTCGCCAAACTCTAGGGCAAATATGTTTTTGTTGTCCACTGGCATTTTACCATTATTCAGTGTAAGCATAATCATAAACAATATATAGTGTCTTTGTGTTTCTTTCTTTCAATCTAAGTAAACGAATCATCTCATGCAGTATCATCCTGATACTGGATGTTTGCTTTTGTTTTTAATGCAGTAATTCATTTTTTTTATTGAGATTTACCTGTATGAATTTATTTAATTCCCTTTATTTTTGACATAGTATCTCATTGCATGGCTGCATTACATTTTAATATTAGAGTTTCCTCTTCATATACATTTACATTATTTCCAATTTTCCATGAGCTGTGAAAATTTTATTACATGTCTTGTTACATAAAATGCCCTCAAGGATATCTTGTGAAAGTTTTTTTTATACTAGATTAGGGGCGAGGGCATTTTTCTGTTTTTACACATTCCCAATTTGTTCTCCAAAAGAACTATATAAATTGCACAGGCATCAGTTTGAAAATTTTCATTTTTGAAGATCATCACCAGCTTCTTAATTTTACTGGTTTTATTGTGACAAATGGTTGCTTCATTATTTTATATTGAATTGTCCTTCATTACTAGTGTAGTTGACAAGCTCTTCATGTTTATTTGCCAAAGGGTTTCATCTTCTATAAATTGTCTACACATAGTTTGCCCATCTACTTCCTCTTAGTCTTAGAAGTTGGAAGAAACTTTACAAGTGTTGTCTGTGCATATCTTCTACAATTTCATCAAATACCTTTTTACATTGTTTATGACATCCATTGGCATATACAATTATTTAAATTTTTAGAAAGAATCAACTAAGAGCAATATCCAGTTATAGAATTTGTTACTACCTTATGTTTTCTTTTCCATCATCTGTTTGCCACCTTTCTTTCTCCAATACAGCGTTTGCTCCATGAGACCAGGAAACATTGCTGATTTTGCAAGTGCAGTGTTGCCCGTGCTGAGAACTTGTGTGGTACCTAAGAGGAGAGCAACAAAGTTGAATGAGTAAATGAATGAGCGAGGGAATTAAAGGAATAGGCTTTCACGGAGAGAAATGATCATGATTAGTGATAGACCTTCCACCTCTCAGGTGCACACTCTAAGTTCTGGTTCTTGCGTTCCCAGCCACTTCTTTATTCTTACAGGCAGTCTCTTTGCTATGGCATTATTTTCCTCACTCCCTGCCCATTATTCTAGCTGAAGCGAGTTTGTTACTTTCAACCAAAGTAACTTGGATAAAGCAATGCCTTTAAGAGGTAGCTTCATGAGTCAGGAACGTTATCTAGTCTTATTTAGTGCTATGTCCTGAATACCTAGAGTAGTGACTGTGACCTTTAGAAATGCAATAGAATTGTTTAATAAATTCAGGTTGAGCCTCTTGGAATTTTTATTGGAATTTCACTGAAATTATAACTTGGATAGAATCAAAATGTTTAAAAATTATTTTTACTGAGAACTAATAATTGTACATATTTTCAAGATTCTGTGTGATATTTTGGTATAGGTATACATTGCGCAATGAAGATTTAGATTACCCATCATCCAAACATATACCACTTTTATGAGAACACTCCAAGCCTACTGCTAATCCTCACTTCCTTTTCTCCGGCGTAGTGCTGACTGGCCGAGGCTAATTTCCTCAGCAAGTTCTGGGCAGGCGCCTGTGGTGACCAGACTCTCACATGCTCCCAAGGATTCCGGCCATCTGTGGTCACACCTTGTGCAGATTGCCTCTGTGACCAGTAAAATACGGTAGAATTGAGGGTACACTGCTTCCAAAGGTGGGCCACAGGTGGCGCCAGGATGTGTCCCCTTCCTGGCATTATTACTATTATTTTATTATTATTAGGTAGATTTAGCTCTCATGTTGTGAGCTGCCTGGGAAGATCCGATACGGGGAAAACTGAAGTTTCTGGCCCACAGCCCTGTGAGTTGCCACTGCAGATGTGGTCCTTCACCTACACCAGGTTGTCAGGAGACTGCGCTTCCAGCCAGACCTCCTGACTGCAGTCTTGCGATGGATTCCGAGTCAGAATCACCCAGACTACCCTTTCCTAACGGCTACTACATAGACACTGAGAGGTAACAAACGCATGTTGTTTCAAGTCAGTACATCTTGGAGTAATAGCCTGGATAACTATTATAGTAGGTTAAGGACATTCAAGTCAGTTATATCCACTTCCGTTCCTTGTTTGCTGAGGGTTTTTAAAATCATATCCCAGCTGTGAATTTAACATATGCTTTTTCTTTTTCTAACTATATTTATGTCATTGAGTATTTTTTTCTCATTTGTTCTGTGAATATACTGAATTACACAGGTAGACATCTTCTCGTGTTTGCATCATTTAAAATTGACTGCTGGATATGATTTTCTATCTTTTAGTTTAGACTGTGCATTCCATGTATAGGTAAGATTGGATATATACTTCTGTTTCCTTTTAAAAATTATCCTTGTTTGAAGCTGGGCGTGGTGGCACACTCCTGTAATTTCAGTACTGGGGAGGCCGAGGCAAAAGGATCGCTGTGAGTTTGAGACCAGCCTGGGCTACATAGTGAGTTCCAGGTCAGTCTCAACTACGCATTGAGACCCTTTCTCAAAAAGCTGAAAAAAAAATTATCCTTGTTTGGATTTTTACTGGGATTTTACCATTTCTTCCCACTGACTTTTTGTGCATAGTTTTTGACAAATATAATGGATTATACTCCTCATCTCTTCCACCATATTACTTTCACTTCTCTTTCTTTAATCATAAGTTAGCTTTGTGAGCTAGTCAGCAGCTAGTGCAGGGATAAAGTGACCACTGTCAGTCTCAGTAGAGAATTTTAATTTGGATAAAATATGGATAATGGTGTGACCATGATTTTCCTTTGCTAAGACACTTAACCCCACTGAACTTGGATGTATTCTCCCATAAATAAGGCTGGTAATAACTCCTGTTGCCTGTGGAAATCTTGTAAGGATGAAATGACATCATGAATGTGGCCTCATTTGCAGCCTCATTTGCATACCATGATTCATTCTATCCATGCTAGCAAATACTATCATTACTTTGTTATTAAGCATCCAAGAATCATTAGTGGGGTATTTTACTTACTAAATTTTGGTGCCACTTTAACAACATCTTTCCTTTCACCTGAACTCATCATATCTGAGAGCAGACAGTAAGTATTAGGGGAAACCTTCAGTCTACACATGCAGAGTTAGTCTGTGTAGGCAGAAGTATCCTGCCCGATAGGCAAATGGTGCGGGCTAGAGAGGCTCAGCGCCTGGCTATCTCAGGAGACCGTGAACATGAGTGAGTGCTGTCGAAGGAGTGTGTGAGGAGACAGGGCTGACAAAGAAGGGGAAGAAAGCATGTGGGTCATGAAGCAAGTTTGGTAGCAGTTGAGGAACAGGGAGTGATAGTGACCGATGACAATGTGGCCTCCTAGTCATTTATCATAGAAGAGAGTTGACATCAAGACAAAAGTATGTCACCAGCAGTTCTGTGGGAGTGACTTATCTTCACCAATTTGATTTGCTGTGAGCAAGCTGTTGATGACTATTTCCCAAGAGCCTGTAGTGCTTTTTAAAATATAATTATATCATCATATAGTTCTCCTTTGATCTGGGAATGTGGAAAATTGCATCGATAGAATCTATTATTTTGAGGAATAAATCCTGCTTATAACTGGATCATTATTATTCCAATGTTTGTGTAGTAGAATACCTGATTCATAGAGGATCATTATTGTCTTACATATATTCAAAACATAAAAGATGTCTTCTTTGTTCTTTATTCGTCAGTGTTAGAACTTCACGGAAAAACTTTCTGCTTGGTCTGATTTATTCCCTCAAAGCTCTTGCTGCTTTTGCTAATGGTTCTTTGTGCTGTCTATTTTCTTTGTAAATGCCTGTTTCATTATTTTTACTTAAATTGGAAAAAGCTTTCAAAAATGTAATTTTCAGACTTAGTCTAAGTATTTGGAAGATCTGTACCAATTTCTCTTTTAATCTTCACGTCTCCATTTTCTGAAACAGGCAAATCATTCACATGTGGCTATGTACTCTAACGACTCTATTAGAAGTTAAACTCCAGTGGTGAATAAAACTGCCAATTTTACTTTTGAGCCAAATGAACTAAAGAGAAGAAGCAAATTGTTTAAAGAAATACTTAAGGTTTTGGGAGAGGACATATGTTAAGTCAACATTTTTCTGTCTCGTTGACTCATACTGGTCACCTCTCATGTGCGTGGTACTAGACACTGGTGCTAGAGGAACTTGCCACTGCTTGCTGAGAAAAAGGTTCTGTGATAGTTTTAAGGAAAAACTAGTATCTGAAAGACAAGTAATATCCTTTCCTCTTCAATCAATAGAACCTGACTTAAAATGAGCAAGAGACATATTATGAATCATGTCCCATTTCTCAGACACAGAATGTTATGAAATAGGACATTTACCTGTGTCCTATGTCAGGCATTTTCAAAATACGTCTGACAAGGTGGTTTCCGAGAAAGACACATGACACAATGCAATACCATGGTAGACATAAACTGGAGACACGCTGGGTGAGGTCCATTAGGTGTTGTCTGGATCAATATGCCTATCGAAAAATATTTCAGAGGAAATATGAGTTCCAGGCATCCAGACACAGGATCAAGTTTTCCAGTGTCTTCCCAGCAGAAATTGAATTTGTCTGAGGGGGACACAGTGAAGATTCTGGAAGTCTGGGACAAAGCAACTATGTAAGTATTACACAGAGTAAAGGTGATTTGCATAAGGGAAGGAGCAACTGCCTGAACTGCTTGCTAAAGTTAATGCTATTCATTGAGGAAATTCTTGAAAAGTTCATTGCAATGTCTTCCTGCTGTGTGAGATAAGTCAGCTCATAGGGTTCATTAGAAGGCGTCCTACAGGGTGACAGGCAGGGCTGAGCTGGCGGATCACAACTTAGGCAACCACACAATTCATTATTTCCAGGATTCAAATTATTTCTGGCATCTATTGTTAAATTCTGGGTATCTTCGTGTAAAACCAACATATTCCCTGCATTGTACACCTTGCAATGACTGATACCAGTGGTTAAGCAGGGTGCAGAAATGCTGTGGACCTTTTCAAGCTCTTGTAGTGCAACCTGCTCTCTAGAACCAATTAAATTTTGGGAAGACATAATGAGTTGTAATACACAAAATGGGAGTCAGAATTAGTGCAGAGATCGTGGAAGTAGCCAGTGTGGGAAGCTGGGTATATCCAGTAATTTATTTAGCAATTTTGGGGATTGAACTCAGGGTCCCGCACACGCTGTGGAAGATAGCCTTAAGACACATACAGAAGTTACTGAAGTTACACTGTCTGTGGATGGAAGAGAGGAGGAAGGATATTATGGCCAGAGGGGATTTTCCAAACTCATGATGAGAAAGGGTATCTCCTAAGTTTAGACAATGTGAGCTTAAGCAACGATCAGCTACAAAAATGGATCTTGAAAACCTGTAATGGTGTCACTCCGAATGTTTTATGATGAAATTTCAGGGCCAATTCTCTATGCTGCTTCCCAGTGAAGAGCCCCTTTCTCTTCAGGTGATCAGCCAGGTTTTCTGCACTTAAATGGTGAAAAGCTTTCCGTTAGGAGCATTTGAGGGCAAGGACTCAGAGACGGCTAGCTACGCCTAATGCGATTCTAGAATAAGACCTACTTCCCTCTTTGGGTATCAGATAGAATAAGTCAAGGTTCAGGAATCTGGCTGAGATCTATTTATTAAAAATTATCAATGTTTACAGTTTTTGCATTTTCCTCTCTACAAGCCACTGTGCATGTCATGAGTTTAGGAAATTTGTTTTAACACAACTAATCATGATGTCATTTTCTACCTTATGTACTCTCTTCTTAGTTCTTATAGGCAAAGGCACAGGTTGCATTATTATTTTGTTCGGTCCCCAACATGGTCTTTATAATGATTTCAAACAATGTCTAGTTGGAAGCCTGGCTATGAGCTGCACGTGGTCACCTCTGGTGGTTGCACCCTTTTCTGGAGAGGCCTGTGGTATCACCATCAGGTTAGACAGTCAGCTTTCCTGTTGGCTGCCTTCCTGTCCCTGGCACCACCTTACCTCACTGCGTCCACAGCACCAGCCTTCTTGTTCTGTGGGGCTGAAGCACGGGATCCTTGGTGATGAACTGCATTTTCAGTGGCTTTAAACTTTTGGTCACTCTAGGAATTTTCCCTTCAGCATCATCTCTTGAATGATCTGATCACTATTAGGGATAAGAACAGACTTTTAAATTATGAGTTATAACAAAAAATACCTAGATCATAAAAATGTTACAGTTGCACATCGCTGAGACAGTAAATACTTAATGGAAATTATATCATGTGTACTTATAAATGCAGAGCTCCCTGCTCTGCTGACTTCCTCAGTTGATTGGTTTTCGAATGCATTCCTAGAAGGATTCTCAAAGAGAAGAAAATAAAGATTGCAGAAAAGTTTAAAGCTTATTTCCAGGATATGAGAGTGACACAAATATAACTCATTATCCAAATGCATATAAAGGAATTGAGAAATTACTTAAAGACTGAAACTTCATCGAGGTTTAACTATGCTATTTCTTAAGCTACTTTTTATTTTATACATAAATATTTTACTTAACTTGGTGCATTCTGAAATGTGAATTTCCCAGGTGATTTTTTTTTTCTAGTGGAAATTATTTCAAATAAAACAATTTCTAGTGTGCATGGGAAAATTTAAAACACGAAACAGGTAGATGTTCTTACAAGAAGTATATATTTTGAGTGTTAATATCATACAACTCACGCATCAAAGTGTGGATCGGAAGGGACTGGGACCTGGGATGACTGGCACACCGAAGCCGGTTCCCCCTACTTCGGGCCTTTGATATACCTACTCCCTTGTGCTTATGGCCTTGCTGTTCCCCACGGTGAAGAGTTCTCGTGTCTGCTGGCTTCAATTCTCTTGGTTGAGACAGGGAAAGGGGAGATACAACCTACACAGCTAGTGCTTTTAAAGGGCCGTCCTCAGATCCCAAGGCCTGACAAAAGCCTTTCCCACCTGTCAGGAGAGGTCCCAGCTTGTCCTTTGGGAGCTGGCACTGCGATCCATTCTGATCATCGCTTCCTGCCCTTCCAAAGGTCCCACGATGCTGCTTCCTGACTCATCCTGTCACATTGGCTACTCTGACAGGATGCTGGGTAAGAGAACTACTTTCTCTAGAATCACCTGATTCATTTCCTTGTGTTGTGCTCCTTCCTGGATATCTTTCTTTCTCTCTAACTTTCACCCTTAGAGATGCACCCCTAGTCTCTTACTCTTTTACACAGCCCCTGAAACCTTTGTTGTTGCTGCTTTTTTATCTCAAACGTCAAAATTTACAGCTAGCATATGACATGAGTCACCTTGCAAAAAAGAGTTTCATTATTTCTATCAACCTTAGAAAACTCTATATATGTGCTCATAGCACAATTCAAGACCCATTGTTTAGAAAAGAGAAATCATATGTATAATATACAGAGTTAGATAATAATTTGCTAATATAATTAGTCAGGTTACCCAGATACATATCCATTACTACTAAGAAGAAGTGGTAAATTTCTGTGTATCGAGAGTTGGTAGGGACAAGGACACAAACAAATATATAAGCCAGTTTTCAGGTAAGGAAACAGTAGTATTTTTTGTCCTACCAAAATCTATTGAATGTTGTACATGTTGTTTACATACATGATCATGCTCAGTCCTCCACTGAACTTTGACTTAATCTCACAACAAACAAAAAGTTCAGAGAACTTCAGTAACTTATTTCAAGTCAAAAAGTTTTGATGGAAAAAGTTGGATTCAAAACCAGGTGTGCTGGATTCTAATACTGGCATTTTCCTTCTTTTAGCCTTTACCCCAAAGAGTATTATAAGGAATGCTGGGCCAGTGACCCAGAAACAAGACTTGTTTCATCAAAACAAGACTTATCTGATTAGTTAAGAAGAAGCACTTCTGCATCAGAGAATATGGTTTAATTTTATTTAAACAAAATGACCAGAAATTTTATGGAAACTTTTCTTCATGGCTAATTTTCTGTTAGTGTTTTTCTTCTACAGTTTTAACTGTCAGCTTTTATGGGTCAGCAGAGCTTGGTTTTAAGATAATTCTTGAGTTCTCAGCTGTTTGCTTCTCTTTCTCAGATATCTTTGCCTTTTCTTCTTTGGTCAAGAAATCTGAAGTATCTAGGAATCAGATTATAGTAGATTAAAAATATGATGACATTTTTTGCAGCTCTTTCACCAAAAGAACAAAACTTTATTCTCATTTCTTGGATCTGTGCTGATTTTTGATTTGCTTTCATTAATGGAACGTGGTGAGAGACAGTCCACATAGACTTGCTTCGTCTGGGAACACTGTCCATAAAGCACCGTAGAGGGCAGCTACCCTCACTCTTAAAGGATGAGTGGCCATTTGGAAGACAGTAGAGATCCCTTCCTCCAAGCTGACATCAGTTGGGGACCTGTGAGTGGAGCCACCTTGGATCTTCCCACAGAATCGAGGCTCTGAGAATGAAACCTCATGAATGAACCATATGAAAGGGCTTGTTCCTACAGAATAGGAAATTCATGCAACATTGTTTTTAGCTACTAAAATTTAGGCTAATTTGCTACTTAGAATTAAGCTGTTCGCACATGAAAACCATACCTGATAATTTATGAATATTGATATTTCCAGATATAATATATTGCCAGTTTGTAAGAATGACATGCATTTCTGAGTATGGGCAATTACTCTTTTTGAGTAATTAATTAAAAAGATTAAAAGCAATTAATCTTTTTGAAAGTGGCGATTTATGTACCGCATATCCCACCTATGGATCTGCATGTCTAGTGAGCAGAGGCATGAGAGCTCCTTGGTACATAAAGACAGTATATCCCCATTAGGTAGAAGGCACATTGATTTTGTCCAGGACAACACAGATAACGTCTTTGAGGCAAACAGTAGTTGGGATTGCTTGTACAAGATCATTAGATTGTTGGTGGAAATAAAAACTAGTACAACCACTATGAAAATCAGCATGGAGGTTTCTCAACAAACTGAATCTAGAATGTGGGGGACTGCCCCCCTGAGTATACTGAAGGCAGGCTGTGAGCAGAGCAGGCTGTAAAGAGTTAACCCCACAACTGGCTTTTGAGAAGTGACTCTCACCAGAGCCTATGTGAGTAGGTAGCGTGGCAGTTGAGTTCAGAGCGACTCGACTCAAATTCTGTTCCCAAAATTAAAAATGCTTTGTGGCTTCTCTTACAAGCATTGCCTGCATCAGCAATGTCTCCATAGCAACTCCAGGTAGCCCCTTTACCTCGATCTAACTATGATGCGCCTAAGAAATATCAGGGGCATTGTATGGCCAGGGCCTTTGGTGGCTCACTCAGCATTGGCCATCCTGGCTCCCCATTTCTCTGATGAATTCTGTCTTTGAGTTTTTCTTCTTGCCATATGTTGTAGCGCTGAGCAGGAGGATCAGAAGCTGCCACGGGGGTCTCTGATCCTAGAGATTCTCTTCGACCCAGCCAGTCTCCTTCTGGGTATCTCCCCAGAAGAGTTAAAGTCATGGCGTTAAAGTGATCTGGGCATATCTATGTATCACACAATTCGCAATAGCTAAATCCTGAAAGTGGCCCATATGTCCATCATCAGATGAATAGATACAGAAAATGTGGTCTTTACATAGAGTAGAATACTACTCTGTCATAAAGAAAGATAAACTTGAGTCTTTAGTGGGAAAATGGATGCACTTGGAGACAGTAGAGCTAAGTGAAATAAATCAGAAGCACAAGCATAGATATCTCTTATAGAGAAATTCAAATTAATAAAGAGCAAAATGAAAGATTGATAATAGGAAGTAGGGAGGTAGATCTTTCTCAAAAGGGAAGGTGCTCAAGGGATGGCAGGAAGGGGAGAATGCAAATACAGAAGGAATCAATATGTGAAGCACATGTACTAACTTATACAAGGGACGTAACTTTAGGTATTATAGACAAGAGTTAATAAAAATAAACAAATAAGATTACCGGATTTCAGAGTGTTTCAGTTGTGACAGAAAGCCACCTCATGCGCAGCGGTACCCACCCAATACCTCTTGCCCCTGGGACTTAGTCACTGTGAAGACCCTCGCGCCAACAGGGAGTCCACGCTGTCCGCTGTGCCGCCCTGCCGTGAAGCCTTCACTGCTGCCTTCCGCACCTCTGTCTCTGGCCGCCATTAAGGAAACGAACAGGCGAACTCCTCAGCTTATGAGCTGTGGAAATTTCAGATCCTTGCCAGTTCTTGATATCTATTTTGAGCCTCACGTAACACATAATAGAACATAAAAATTGTATGAACTGCTGACCTTTTCTTACAGGCAATCCTGAGACTTCATTTCTTTTGAAATGTGCTTTATTCTTAAGAAGCTATAGATGAGTTTCTCCCAAGTTCACTTATGAGATTCATTGCAAATTGCATCCAAAAGAAGGAATTTTCAAATTGAAATTTTAATTATATATTTGAATGAACAGTTCATGTTTATATCTTAGTAATGAATATTAAAGTAGAACAGTATATATTATGCTAGACATGGTTTGTTTTTAATAATTAATTCCTTCTGTTGGTATTTTTCTCCAGTTACATTTTCTAATGCCTTTTTGCTTGTAATTTCTCTGTCCATTGTATTCACTTTTCAATTAATCATGTCAGTATTTTATTTAGTTTATTATTTTACCTTTAGGAATCCAACAATTAGATTTACATATTGGTTTTATTCTTTCTCTCATGTATTAGTCATAATTCTTGGTCTTTTTTTGCTTGTTTGTTTTTACCAATACCTTCCCTGCTTTCCTTAAGGTATGTTTTTCTAGCTTTTTGAGATGATGTGTTTTAATGCATAGATGTGAGTAGATATTAAATAAAATCTTTTCCTAAAGTTAGTGAACCTGCCTTGCCTCCTTTTCTTCCCCTGCATTCTACTGGAGGTGGGGGTGGCTTTTCATTTGTGCATTTGGCTCTCTCTGGGCTCTGCCTGTCAACTTGTCTGGTAAATCCCTAATGCCTCCTGTGCTATCTTGGTGCCTTTTAATCTGGTTTTTCTCTTTCTCTGCGCCTTTCCTTGAACTACTTTCTAGGGGAATTTCTCTAGTTAACTTTTAACTCCTTCTAGTCGGGATTAGCCAGAGGACTTAAGGAGGCCCCTATGTATTTTCTTTCTGTCTATAGACCAATGTCCCTACATCTTTGACCAAAGTCCAATTTGGGTCCTTCTGGGAGATAGATCCTGCTGGCTAAAGAGGTCTGGATTTATGTTCCAGTGTTACTGTGTATTATCTGTATTTCCCTGAATAAATTTTATAACATTTTAAAGTCTCATTGCTATCTTTTATAAGAATGAAGATAACCAAACTCACCTGTAGTGTCCTTTTGAAGATTCAGTAAGGTGCACAAAGCTGGAACTTTGGCTTAGATAATGATGTGATCTCTTTTTGTTGTTGTTGTTGTTCTTTTATTGAGTTTATTGGTACATTTTAGGTATACAGTACAATTACATTCATTATTGGGATCTTGTACCTTTACATGACAGGTCTTGGTTCTCATTTTTTTCCCCTTTCCCTGCCCTCCCTTCACCCCCTCCTCCCCTCCCCATCTACAAACACTTTATTTCCATTTATTCATTTTGTCATATTTTTTTCTTTTCCTTTATTACCTTTCCCCTACCCTTCCCACTTTCCTTATACCTTTAGCCCTTTTCTTCCTATTTCACATGGTCAATTATCTCATTAGGATCTTATGTACTATTATAGTTTTTCACACCAGAGAAACTATTCAGTATTTACACATGTGTGACTTACTTATTTCACTTAGGAGTATGACCTCAATATGCATCCATTTTCCTATGAATGAATCTAATTTCTCATTCTTTATGGCTGAGTAGTATTCCATTTTATAGAAAAACCACATCTTCTTTATCCAGTTTCCAACTGATGGGCAAATGGGCTGTTTCCAAGTTTTAGCTATTACAAACTATGCCGATATAAACATAGGTGTGCATATATCACTGTGATGTGATTCTTTTAATTCTTTTGGAAAGATACCCAGCAGAGGGATGGCTGCATCAAATGGAACCTCTAGTCCCAGCTCTTTGAGGTATCTCCATATTGATTTCCATCGTGGTTGCACCAGTCTATACTCCCACTAACAATGGAGAAGGGTTCCTTTCTCCCCACAATCCTGCCAATGTTTGTTATTGTGTGATTTCTTGATAGCAGCCATTCTTTGTTGGGTGAGGTGGAATCTCAGTGTTGTTTTCATCTGCATCTCTCGAATGACCAGTGATGTGGAAAATTTTTTCATATATTTACTTGCTGCTTTTACTTCTTTGTCTGAGAAATGTCTATTCATTTCAGATGCCCATTTTTGAATCTGGTCTTTATATTTGGGGGGGCTGATTGTTTTGAGTTCTTTATAGATTCTAGATAATAGTCCTTTGTCTGAGGTGCAGCTGGTAAAACTTTTTCCCACATTGTAGGTTGTCTCTTAGTTCTGTTGATAGTTTCTTTTGTAGTGCAGAACCTTTTTAATAAGATGAGATCTCAGTTGTTGATTCTTTCTGCTAGTTCCCGTGCTCCTGAGGATTCTTTCATAAAGTCTTTTCCTATGCCAATGTCTTCAAGAGTTCTGCCTAACTTATCTTCCAACAAGTTTAGTGTTTCTTTTTTAATATTTAGATCTTTAATCCAATTTAGTTCCTGGTGAAAGATAAGGGTCTAGTTTTAATCTGTGGAAAGTTGAGATCCAGTTTTGTGATGTGATGTCTTTTAAATGTAGGCCTTTTGATGAAAAATACTGTGAAGGGTGAGACCTTGACTGTGATAATATAATTTAGAGAATTATGTTCTCTTACCTCATTTGCAATTTTGTATTTTTAATCGCTGCACAAGAACACTGGTATTGTGGCTTACATCTAGGTGTCCCCCCAAAGCCTTATGCCCTCATAGGTAGCATAGGTAGGGCTTTTCAGAGGTGGCTGCTGATTGGTTCAGCATAGTTCTGGGTGTGGATGATTGGAAGGCCCACCCTGCGTGTGAGTGGCACCATCCAATAGGCTTGTATCCTGCAGAAGAATCATGGCTGGAGGCTTCTGCCTCCTATCTGCTCCGCCCTTGCCACACCCCTCTACCATGCCTCCCTGCCTTAGAGCCTGCTGAGTATGGACTACAACCATGGCAACCTGGGTACTAAAATAACCTTTCCTTCCATAACTTGTGGGTGTCAGGTATTGTGTCCCAGAGACAAAGACAGTTGGTGCTCTCATTCTGTGGCAGCACTTTCCATGGCGTGCTATCCATACAGACTGGGCCCCCGAAAGCTGGGTCCAAAGCCCTGGTTCATTGTCCCAGCTGTGTGACGTTGGCTAAAGGCTCTCTCCAGCCCTAGTTTTCTCCTCCTTTAAATTTGGAATAGTGTCTGTGTGACTCATAGGATAGTGGTGAGGGATAGAGTCAGTAAAGCGTGGAAGCAGTAAAATGTCTGGAGCATATGCATTGTATAATTTTATAAACGCACTGCATCTACTTTTCTACAGGAACGCTAATTATTGAAGGTTAAAAATAGCTTGCTAGACTTAAGAGTAGTGATATACAATAATCCAAAGAGTGTTTTTACTTCTATTAGGAGATGTTGTTTAATATTTGAGGTAAAAATATTGAAATACAGAAGTAAGATATCTGATTAAAATATCATGTCAATCTATTTTAAAAAGTATGGTCCTGAGGGTTTAAAGTAGCGATTTTGGTTGACTTGGAATTTAAAATATAGAGATTTGTCCTATAAAATCCAAGTGTTTCTACAAAGTGGGGTAGAAAAATATCAAGACAGTTCAGAAAAAATTAGTGACCTTGTTATTGCTGTGCATGACAATGAATAACCCTTACAGGACATTGTTTCTGATGTCAAGTCATGCTGGGTTCCTTCTCTGGGGGAAATTCTGGCCTGACTTAGAACATTTAAGTGATAGGACTGGGGCTTTCCTTTCAAGAGGGCTTTGGGTCTTAGCTGTTAAAAACTATAGATGCCTTGGGCTATTTGAATGACACTTCAAAGGGACAGTTCCTTTTTTGAAAAATTACAAAAACTCACTTCTTTAAAGAGAAGGAGCAGAAGTTTGTGAAGCCACTTATCAAAGCCTCTTGGACTTAGGAGCACTGGGGCTGGCCTGTGTCAATGCCATGAAATGGTCCTGTGAATGTTGGAAGATGAAAGCTCCCTTTCACAGCCAGTTCTGAGCATGACCCAAGGCCTGGTGTTCCATTCTTTCCTCTGCAGTAGATCATGAAAGCAGAAGTGAAGAAAGGGATAATGCAAGACATCACACCAGCATATTCCAAAGGAGATAGCTGTGTGTAAGAAATAAAATTCCTGAATTCTAGCAAGACTGTTAGAAATAGAGCACCATATCGGGGCGGGGGGCAATTCTGGTTGCTGACCTCATGATTATATTAATTCTTTTACAATGAAGTGTTGACAGAGAACAGGGCAGGAATGATAACCTGCATGAAGACAAATCCTTCTTTTAAATCCTGGCTCTTTTATTTTTTAAAACAATAAATATCTGGGAATCAGGGCCGGGGATTTACCTCACTGTTTCTGCTGCCTGCTTTGCAAGTGCAAGGTCCTGAGTTTGATCCCTGGTACAAAAAAAAAAAAAAATCTGGGAATCAATCTAACAAAGGAAGCAAAGGACCTTTACATTAAGAACTACAGCACTCTCAAAAAAGAGATTGAAAGACATCCCTTGTTCATGGGTAGGAAGAACCAATACAGTGAAAATGGCCATGCTACCAAAAACAGATTCAACACAATCCCTATTGAAATCCCGATAGTATATTTCACAGAACTTGAGAAAACAATCCAAAAATTCCTTTGAAATCAGAAGAGACCTAGAATAGCAAAAGCCATTCTAGGCAACAGAGACATGGCAGTGAATATCACAATCCCCAACTAAAAAACAAACTACAAAGCCACTGTGATAAAAGCAGCATGGTACTGGCAAAGAAACAGACCTGAGGATCAATGGAATAGATTAGAAGATGCAGAAACAACTCCAGACATGCTCAACTACCTCATCTTTGACAAAGGAGCCAACCATCCTCACTGGAGGAAAGATAGCCTCTTTAATAAATTGTGTTGGAAAAACTGTATTTCAACCTGCCAAAGGTTAAAACTAGACCCCTATCTTTCATCATGCACTAAACTAAAATAAAAATGTATTAAAGATCTAAATATTAAAACAGAAACACTAAACTTGCTGGAAGATAAATTAGATAGAACTCTTGAAGACATTGGCATAGGAAAAGGATTTATGAACAAATCCTCAGTGGCATGGGAACTAGCACAAAGAATCAACAAACTGGGATCTCATCTCATTAAAAAGCGTCTGCACTGCAAGAGAAATCACCAGCAGAGCTGGTGAGACAACACACAATGGGGGTAAAAATTTTTATCACCTGTTCCTCAGACAAAGATCTACTATCTAGAATATATAAAGAACTCAAAAAAATCAGACAACCCAAATACAAAATGCAATTTAAAACTGGATATCTGAAATGAATAGACATTTCTCAGACAAAGAAGTAAAAGCAGCAAATAAATAATAAAAATATGAAAAAATATTCCACATCACTGGTAATTTGAGAGATGAAAATGAAAATAACACTGAGATTCCACCCTTACCCCAGAAAGAATGCCCGCTATCCTGAAATCAACCAATAACAAATGCTGGTGGGGTTGTGGGGAGAAAGGAACATTTCTTCATTGTTGGTGGGAGTGCAGACTGGTGTAACCACTGCGGAAATCAAAGAGCTAGGATTAGAGGTTTTATTTGACCTAGCTATCCCCCTGCTGGGTATCTTTCCAAAAGAATTAAAAGAATCATACCACAGTGATATATTCGTGGAAACAGCCCAGTTTTAGCTATTACAAACTACCATTATAAACATGGGTGCACAGAAACTTGTACAGGTACAAATTCCCAATGATGAGTATCATTGTTTTGCATACCTAAAATGTACCCATAAAATTAATGAATATATTAAAAAAATATAAAGGGCAGAGTCTGGGAGAGTCCTGGGATCGCTGCTGAAGGACAGGAAAGTATCAGATGTATCTCCTCAAAAAGTCTTTTTGTGGAAGAAAATTCTAAAGAGGTAAAAATACAAGTCATCCACAGTAACTTCTCACAGCAAGCAGCCAGGTATTTTGGAGGAGAGGGAAGTTGCTGAATCGGCAGGACTGTTGGGAAAGACCATGCTGTGACCACACATGAGGCACAAGGGGGACCCTCAGAACTCAATCTGAGTGGAACCACAAGTTCAGTTTTTCTATAACTGAATGTGGTGTACATTTTGAGCTTCTATTTTTCTGGTTAGTGATGTTTAATGTTAGTCACTGTATTTTGCTTCCTTTTTTCATACTTCGGCACTTTACAGAGGGGTCCAAGATGCAGGCCAGAGTGAGAGGTGCTTCATGTCCCCTGGATGGGGACAGGGTCACGGGCAATGACCAGCCGATAAGCAGGGTGAGGCAGAGTGTCTTTACCGGGGACACCAAGAATCCAAGGTATAACAGTTAATTGATCAGTGTTGTCTCACTGCACATTAAAAAGCACTAAATCATTTAATCATGAGAAATTTTCAGGTATAAATTCAACTTTCTGACTTGTCTTTAAAGCCAGATGTAAGAGTGGCTCCGTAGTCCTAACAGCAGTCATTTATTTCTGAATCTACTAACCTCTGTTGATTTTTCAACCCTTTGTGTGAAAGAAGGGACTTAGGTTGTCTCTTGATGGAAAAGGAGGGTACTTAAACAATGACGGAAGAGCGTGAAACATTTTCAGCAAGGCCAGGAAGGGGATGAGGCAGCACACGTTTGATACACAAATAGGCAGTCAAGTCCAAATATAGGATAAATTCAGACAAAAGTGGGTTGGGCCTGAGATTGCACAGATAGGCAAGGGTCAGATTGGGAATTAGAGACTTTGTTCTGCGAACTAATGAGAATCATGGGTGGATTTTAATTGTTGTGCTAAATAGCATTTCTGGTGATCTTTTAACGGCTATGTAGAATAGGTCAGCTGAGAGGGAGTACAAAAACTTGTTCTATCTTGAGTAACGTACCAGGCTCTGTAAGTAGCTAGTAGGGCAGAAACTTTACTTGCATTTCTAAAATAATGCTTTCAATTATGAGATCCATTTAACTTGAGTGTTCTGCTTCTTTTCTTCTTTGGCACATACTCATTAGGTGGCTGGGCAATATTTGCCATCCAATTCTGCACACATTGTTTGGTTCTGCTTTTTAAAAACCATATTGAGTGTAGGGCGCTTGAGTTTAGTGATTATAATACAAAGAGCAGAGTGGACCGCTGCTGTCATCAAGGCGAGCTTTGAGCTGGTGTCCTCTGTGGTGTGAGTGGGGTGGGGAGGCCCACTGAAGGCCAATGTCCTGAACCCCACTTGGGGTTGGACCGTTATCTTCTGTTGAGGTGAAACTGACTATGCCATTTGGGGCACTCAGGAACAGCATGTTCCTCAGATTTTTTAACTACTTGCTGTGTGTGCATGCATGTCTAGACCTGAGTTAGCCTTATGTAGTTATTTTTTGTCTGAACTGTGTTAAGTGCACTATTTTTAAAATCAACATCTCACTCGTTATCTGGTTACTTGGCATCGCTGAACTCTGTTAGAAGTAGTTTTAAGGAAGCATTGAGAAACTGATGGGCAGTATCAGTTATAAAACACTAAGTAGGTATAATTTACTGAGTGATGTAGTATGTGCCAGCTATAGCTCTATAGATTTCCTCTAAACTTTAAAAATGCTAAAGCAATACTATGAGAAAGGTATTCTTATTCCTACTTCACAAGTGAGGTCTAGAGAATTGAGAAATCTACTCAAGACAACACAAATAGCTTTTCAAATTATCATTAGACTTCATTTTATCCCCTAAGTAGTGTTTCAGATATGAAGACATCAAATAATTACAGCATATAGTAAGATGAAAACGATAGTGACAATGAACTGTACTTTAGCTAATGAACATACCATGCAGTGTTATATTAGATGATTTGCGATCTCAACAAGGGAAAAACTTCTTAGAAGGATAAGATGGAGCAGTATTCACTTTGTATTGCAGGAAGATGATTCTGCTAGACCAGCAGTAGGTCAAGCATGAATAAAATTCCTTGTCTAAGGTGGAATAGGCTTTTGCTGTCAGCTCCCTTTGCCACAGATGGACACGCTTCTGTAAGAAGGCTGCCTTCCTGCAGAATCCAAGGTTACAGGGAGATGAGCCATGACCTCATGATCCTGAACCGCTCCAGTGTCATCCTTCTAGTAAGTAAGGCTTAAAATATTTGTGCAATTTTCCTTTTCTAATTTATTTGAAATTGTTGCATGCTTCGCTAAATCAAATGTTATCTTTTCTTAACATCATTAGCTTTTAGTCATTAGAAGGATTTTCTCCTCAAGAGGTTAGAAAGTATTTTTGTCTGACATTTTGTGGACCCTGACTAGTGTCTAGAGATCAGAAGAAGTTTTGAACATTCTGTGACTTTCTGCTACAATAAGTTTTCAGTCTAATTTTATAAAGTCAATACATAATTCTACTGTGGGGCAGTTTGAATAATTTTGGTAACATTACATTTTAAAAGCTTTATGGAAAAATCTCTTGAGAAAATACACTAAACAATTTCTCTCTTTTGTTAGGTTTCTCTAACAAAAATATCACAGTCTGGGTGGCTTCGACAATTAGCATTTATTTTTCGGAGGATAAGAGTTTAAAATATTGCAAGGCCCAGTGTGGGCCTCTTCCTCCTTTGCAGGTGGCCACATTCTTCTTGATTCTCACATGGCTGAGAAGATAGCAGTAGCCTCCCTCTTTGTTCCTTGATAAATGCATTAATCTTACCCCTGAGGACTCCCCTTTCAGGACTTCCCAAAGGCCTCACCTCCAAATATCCCCACACTGAGGACTGAGGCTGCAATTTGCGAATTTTTGGAGAGACAAAACATTTAAATCATAACAGTTTCCTTTACAGTCCTGATATGACAGAGACCCAGTAGCTGATATTCAGAAATGTAAGGAATTTATAACGACTATTTTGTTTTATGGAGTGATCTAGTAGAGCTTTTGTATAAGGAAACATTTATAAACAGTGAAAAAACTGGTGCCTTTATGCATTTCAGGAAAGTATATCAAACAAGTGACCTATAAGAGGTCAATATTACAGAGGCAATGTAGTATTATTGAATTGTAATACATTAAAGTGTGAGCTGTGTTGTCATAGGCAATGTAGTATTATTGAATTGTAATACATTAAAGTGTGAGCTGTGTTGTCATTGATAACAATAATAGCAGAGATATTACTATCTTGAGTCCTGGTTTATAATGTGCCCTAGCATTTCCTTTTTCAAAAATAATACTAAAATTTTTTTAATTGAGTTTATTGGTACATTTTAGGGATACAGTACAGTTACATTCATTGTTGGGATCTTGTACCTCTATATGAGAGGTCTTGGTTCTCATTTTTTCCCTTTGTCCCTGCCCTCCCTTCACCCTCTCCTCCCCTCCCCATTTACAAACACTATTTTTCCATATTTTCATTTTCTCATATTTTTTTCTTTTCCCTTATTACCCTTCCCCTATCCATCTCTCCTTCCCTACACCTTTAGCCCCTTTCTTCCCATTTCACAATGTCAGTAATCTTATTAGGATCTTATGTACTATTACAATTTATTCACACCAGAAAAACTATTCGGTATACTATAAATTTTTTAAAGTAAGGCAATTAGAATATGCTTTGTTACTTTGTAAAGTTTCTTGTTTGAATCTTTGGGTGCTATCATTTACAGGCCTCCTAATATGATTTATTGTCAAACCTGTTTTAGTATCATTAATGGCACACAGAGTTTCAAATGAAAGAAGTACATCATTGGCTGCACTTATCAAATTACATCTGTTCAACCCCCAGTTAAGTAAAAACTCTTGTCGAAACTTGACCAATAAATCTCTATCTTTCCTTATATCAGTTGGTTTTGCAAACAAATTGGAAAGAGGGTTGTGTACAAATTTATGAGTTGATACAAACATTATTTGTTGTTTCTTTGATTCGTGTATTGAAAAAAAAAAGGCAATCAGTTGTGGTGGTGCAGGCCTGTAATTCCAGCTTCTAGGAAGCTGAGGCAGGAGTAGTGCAAGTTTGAGCCCAGACTGTGCAACTTAGAGACTTAGGGAAACCCTGTCTCAAAGAAAAACAGAAAGGTCTAGGGATGTAGCTCAGCGCGAAGGCCCTGGGTTCAACCTGTGCTGTCACACTCTCCCTCTCTTTTGCTATACATATAATAATATAATTTGATTCAGTAATATTTCCTATGAGTCCTGTGTATTTATGATTAGGAACAGAAGAGTATATGCATCAACATTTACCTGAAGTTGTTTATGGTCTTTTGCTTTACACTACTGAAAAAAAAAACCTTAAATATTCAATAATAAAATGGGAGCCAATTATATTCTCTATACAATAAAAATATTGTACCATTAAATCATGTGTAATACTAATGCATGCAATATTTGTTGAATATATACTATGCATCACTTAATTAAAATTTAAAATTTAATCCTCACAGCAATGTCATGCCTTGACATAAAAACCACATGACTGATCAAATGAGATTCAGACATAGGGGTGTTTGTCTAGAAGACTCAAGTCTATTAAAATTATGAATAATTAATTGAGAAGTGCACATAATTTATTGCTAAGAAAATACTATGTAATATATTATCATGCTAAAGAAAAATCCCAAATGGATAGAGAAAAAAGCTGGAAAGACATTACCAAAGTGGAAATAGTTACTTCTGGGTGGTAAGATTATGGCTTTTTTAATGTTTATTCTTTTATTGGTACATTTTAGGTTTACAATACAGGCTTTGTTTGTTTTAATTAGTGTTCTCTTTTGTTTCCCAACTTTTATGCTCTGAACATGTGTTGATTTTATAATTGAAAAAACAAAGTGCTTTTTCTTCCCCATACTCCTCTAAAATGCTAATTGCAGTATTATTTCTAATATAATTAGGAATAGTTTGAATGTCTAACAATACAAAAACTGTTGGTGAAATGTTGTTTGCCTACCCAATGGAGTAGTATAAAACAAAATGATTTTAAATACAAGTAACAAATTTAGATATTTATTGAAGACTGTTCTGTGAAATAAGAAAGAATAGGAAATATTATATGTGCTAACGATTATTACTATCCATACCATAATGCTGTAAAAGGTGCGATGTACATAGTGAAAGATGAAAGTGCATACAGTAATAAAAGTGACTGTGCCGTTAGCAGGAGGCAAACATTTTTCAACTGTTTTAACTATGGACAATACCATAAAAACAATAAATAAACTCTGTGACTTGGTCAACAATTGGATACATAAAAGGGAAGGGCATCTACATGCAGCACATGGCCTATTTTGTTAGTGTATAAAGATGTTTATCTCTCCGAGGACAATAAATCAGACAGGTATGGTTCGTCTTAAAGTATTAATTCTCGTAACATTGTTCAGCCTCCTCAGAAATGATGTGTTTGCACCTGCAGAACAGCCTGTAGTTTTCTTCTCCTCTTTCCTTGCCAGAGCTATTCCTACAGATTGCTGCCACCTGAAATCAGAAGGCAACCTGAATAAAAGTCCCTCAGACAGCTTATCTGAGCTGCTTTGACAAGTGCCGCATCGTCTATCCCGGAGGTCACGGCAGATGACAGGGTGTGAAGAGCGGTGAGAAAATGCTTATCTGGCGCTCCGCATTCCAGTTTGCTGAGTAAGACAGGCAGTACAGTGAGCCAGGAGCCTGTAGCTTTGCACTTCCAGAGGGCACGACACAGGCAAAAGCACACCTCCCGCCTGGCAGTGGTCGTGCGGGCTCAGCGTGTGTCCTGCCTCTGGGGCATTGGAATGGAAGCTAGCTGAGTGCCATTTCTCCCACAGACCAGGTACAGAGCCAGCCAAATGTCAAGCTGCCTGGTCCTGAAGCTATTGACTCGTGAGTCTCCTCCTCCAGTCTGCTTCCTAGAGCAGGACTTAAAGAAAAAAGGAAAACAGGCCTTGGCCAGTTCCCTCTTCACCTCAGGCCACCCCCACCCCCACAGCTGTGACTCCTCTTTCTGCTACAGATGAGGTCTTTCTGCTACAAGATTCTTGCTGAGTCCAGTGAGGACCTGACATCTCGGGAATCTGCCTTCCTTCAAGGCTGACCTCCTCCCCTGGTACTAATAGGGCAGACGGTTGCATTCCTGTCAATGAAGTCTTTGCAAACTGTAAGGAACTGTAAGCCTTCAAAAGATACATATGAGACTGGCAACTGTGTCCTGTCACAAAGTTCATGATGCCTCGTTCTCACAAGATTCACTGGAAACAAAACTGTCATGTGAGACGCTGACTAACTTGCTTTTGTTCTGCTTCTGTATCTCATCTCTAGAAAGAGCACCATCCAAGTGAGGTCACTTTGATCAAAGGTACAAAAACTGGAACTTTTCTTTGTTTGATGCTCTTCCCTTGGACAAGAGTCCATTGCACCAGTGTACACCTTAAACCTGAAATACATCCTCCCAAATCTCACTGGTCTCTCCTGTCTCTTGGAATTCTGCAGCATTCCCATCCCAAGGTTGTTACTGGTAGGTAAAAATGCATTATCCCAGTTAATCAGTTGGGTGCAAGAGACCGGAGTTTACCAATGGTCATTTGTTGTCAGCCAGCATTGTAAAATTCAGTTTTCTTGTGTGTTTTAAGGGCGTCAGCTTTCTGGGGATGGTTCATGAATTGCAACTCTGTTGTAGCAGCGGGGACCTTCTGAAGTTGCTGGGACAAAGCAAACCCTCACTCTGACGATCCCTGGAATCTCCTAAATGTGGGAAGAAGCATATGCCAGGGCCTGCAGATTGCTTCCTATGATGGAAATCCAAAGGCTCAAAACACATCTGAAGCTAGACAGCACCCACATGGTCATGATTTTAAACTGTAGGATTTTAAGTGCAGTTTTGAGCTGGAAATACAATATTCACAAAAATTTTGCTGACTAGTCTTCATACTAGAAAGGATGGTACCCTAGGGGACAAGCAAAGCTTGTAAACCATTATGTGGCCGTCCTTGTTCCCTTTAACAACAGTTTTCAGCATCATCAGTGCAGTCAGATAGAAGGGCTGATGTTTGACGTTTCAGTTGACTTCTAACATCAAGCAAGTGAACACTGGAGGAAAATAGTAAATTTCGGAAGCATGAATAGAAATTACCACTGAAAAATTGTTTAATCTTGCAAAAATATCATAGTAGTAATAGTCTCCAGTGGGGTGCATAATTCTTAACCATTAAAAAAGGGGTAACTGCGTTTATGCAGAAAATCCAAACCAGTTCAAAATGAGCTTCTGTTGTGTGCCTATCTCACTGGCTTCCTTCCTATCCCACTCCTCCACCAAACATATGTTTTCTTCCTGAGATGTTTTCTTTGTTGAAACCATTCTCTTCCCTTGTCAGTTGTATGTTTTAGGGGGATGGAATTTATTCATTCCTAGCTTCAGTATTGTTTTGTGACAATTTTAAATCAAGCTGTTAATTTCGTCTTTGCAATGACAGTAACTGGCTCAGAGGTAAACACACACACCAGTCAAAAGCACTAAGATGTGAAGAGCTATTTGTATTCTGGACATTTTTCTTTGCTGGATGATCAACTAGTGCCTGAACTAGATAGAACTAAGAACCATTGCTGTTTACAGATTACTATTATTAAGATCCTTAGATTTGAATTTTTGAACTCTTACAATATTAATGGTCCTAACTAATGTAGAATCCCACGATTTTTGTAGCAGGAATTTCAGCCATATGTTCAAAGAGATCTTAATTTATTTTCTTAGCCAGTCTGTTTGGAAAAAATGGCACAGTTAAACCATGATTTTAACTCACTACTTTCTGGGAAGCGGCATTTCAAGGAGCAAAATTCGTGGTGATGTTCCCACAGGGGATCCCAAATATGGGACAGGTGCTGACAGTCGGTGCACATTTTATCACAATGTGAAAGAGAAGAGAGGGATCTGTTTAACACAGACTAACCAAGGTCAATTGAACTCCTACAGCAGATTCTCTATTCATTCTGACTGCTTAGAATTTAAATCCCCTTCTTATGAAGGTCTGAAACAAAAGCTCGACATTTCCTTTCCTAGTCACCTTTGCAAGTCATTTGGCTTGATGATTGATTTTGTTCTGCTTGATGCACTTGCTGCAGGATGTTAGATCACCAGCTGTCGAAGTGAGGAGGCGGAGCCCATGGAGAGAAATGTCTGTGCTGGTTGTGGATGACAATGGCAGCAACACTGACCAAATCTGTGACTTAGAGGTAAGAGTGGAGCTAGTCTGTAAGGTAGCACATTGTGTCAGTTCTATCAGAAGTATTTCCAGACCGAGGGCAGCAGGGCTTCTGCGGTTCATTTCTTTGAAACTTTGGCAGATTTGTTGGCCCTCATGACCCAGTGATGTCTGGAGTGTCTGGGAAAATCAGAATTCCATCTAAAGCTTGGCCAAGTTCCAATCAGAAGATAACAGCAATAGTCCCTGGCACTTTGGAGCAAATCATATCCTCTTTAGGCAATTTTTTTTTCTTTTGATAAAGAGCTTTTGCTTTCATCCTGGCCTATGGAATGCCTTAAAATAGTTCATTGAAAGATTCTCACCAAATGGTAGTAAAAATACTTGCCTATGTCTGAGCAGTCTTAAATGCAAAAATAAAATATTACACATGCAACTCACACTCAAGTGTGCCAGTTCCTTTTAAAGGACAGCTTTGGCTGCAAGTTCGGGTTACCTGGGGTGAATTTCCCCAAAGTGCACTCATCAGGAATAAAGCTCCCTCAGCGCGATCTGCAGGATGTGGAACAAATAACCACACTTAGTATGTAGAACTTGAGGGCCAGGGATTTAGCTCAGCGGTTCAGTGGCCTGCCTTGCAAGCACAAGGACCCGAATTCAATCCCTGGTACCAAAAAAAAAAAAAAAAAAAAAAAAAAAAAAGGATGTAGAACTTGAGATTTTGTCCATATTTTACGGAAGTAGATATTCTTAGAGGCATGGATGTATTCTAGTTCACAAGGTGTGGCAATAAGTGTGGTTATAAGATCAGGAATTTGACATAAACCCAATTTAAGTTAAGGAATGAAGTTCCCTAAGATGGACTTCTCAGAATATGTCGGAGAATATTATACTCCATGCGAATGTTAACCAAAAGGCTTTTCCTGCAGTAAATTCACTTGAATAGGAAACTCTATAAAACAGAATGTAGAAAGGGAAAATGCACATAGGAAAATGTACCCTTACCTCACTAATTAGGAAAAATGCAAATTAAAACTCCCAGGAATTCCCATTAAACACCTAAATTTGAGAATGACTGAAATTTAGAAGATGGAATATTGTCTAAGTGTTCATCCTGACATGTTGGCAGTATGGGGAGAAGCTGGAACTTTCTACCTTCTAGTAGAGATATGTTACAGATTTCCACTTTGGAAATTGTTTGGTAGTATTTACTAAAACTTAGCATGCACACATTCTTTGATTCAGCAATTCATTCCTTTTTATGTATTCAAGACAATTTTGGATATATATACATCAGAATATTATTGGTAGATACACATAAAAATTCATACTAGCTAAAATGTGGAAATAACCAAAATATCTATTAGTTAGAATGTATGGATAAATTGTAAATGCAGATAATTGAATATTACATAGAATGAAAATGTAGAAATAATTGTTACATATAAAAAAATGAATTATCTCCAACATAATGTGTAGTGAGAAAAGCCAGATGCACAAGAAAACACGCAGGCACTCATTTGTGTAAAATACAAATGCAAGCAAAGTCAACATGGTGAGTTACGGATTACAGAAAGAAAGCGGGTGTTCCTGGGTCGCTGGTCATGATCTGTTTCTTGCTCTGGTGGTAGTTACAACATTGTGCTTACTGATTAGGAGGAAAGCAATCAAACTGTTCAGTTTGGTGCACTTTTCTGCATGATATTATATTTCAATGAAAATGTTTAGTTAAACAATAAAATGTAGGACATGTTTAATGGCGGAACATAGGCCAGCGTTTTAAATTGAAAAGCGTTGATGATTAGAATGGATGGAAAAATACTAAATATCTAAAAAATACAAAGAATATTATTGATAATAATAATAATAAAGCACATTGGTCATTTTCGTACTTTCAGTGACCTCAGCTCTGGTTCAAATACGTGGGGCTTACTTTGACTTGCAACTGTTACACCCCTATGTGTGTCAGGCATCAGTTAAGTCTGGGAGTCCTGTAAAGAATATTAACCTTCTAGCTAGCAGTTTGAGGTGGCAGCCTGCATGACCTCCAGCTCTGTGGTCTAGGTTTCTTGAAGGCTACTCTTACAGGTCTTCATCTAGGATCACTGGGCAGTTATCCTTTTCTAATCTAATTAAAGCTAGAGAGGTCTGTTACTCCCTGGATGTGTGAAATGCTTTGTCTCCTTTCATACCCAACTGTGGACATCCACATAGAAGAGCTCCCGGGAGGGAGGCCTTCTGTGGGCTGCACCTTGGCCCATCAGCAATAGGGATGTCATGAGGGGTGGTGTGGATGTCCTTTGTCCTCCAGCCTGCGGTTCTTACTTCTCCAGAGGGGTGGAAATGAAGCAGTGGAACAAATTTAGAAAAGTGATGAAAAATTCCTGAGATGATTCAATTCTAAGAAATTTCCTAGCGTTACTTTCTTCTGTGTACCAGTCTCTAGTTCATTTGTTTCTCAGAAGTAAACTCCCATTCAATGATGATTAGTTCTTTCAGATGTTGCTCTAACAATTTAAAATCAAGCCAATATGTGACGATCAGAATTTAGTCAAGAGATGGAGCCACAGATCTGAAAATTGGTTGCTGATATCTTCGACCTTGGATATATTTTTGCCCTCTCTTTGATCCTCTAATATATAAATTGGCATCATAATACTTACATGGTGTTTTAAATAAAAGTAAGAATTTTCTTGCTCAGAAAAAACATTTTAAATTCCTTGAAGAAGTAACTAGGAATAGATATTTCAAATATTCTCACCATCCTAGAATTTATCAAACAAAAGACTTGCCAACCCCACACACAATAGTTAATACTTTTTCTCACAGATGGTTCCTAATAACTCCACTTTTTGGGGCAGCAACATTAATCTTAAGCCTACGCGGAATTAAAGCTATTTTAATTAAGCACATAGCTTGACACTTTGTAACCTTAAATCTGAAGATGATAAAGCATTTTATAATGCTCAATGAATTAAGCACTCATGGGGCTTTTATAGACATGATTAGAAAGGGTAACCATCCAATTATTCCAGCTGTAAAGCTGAAAGATCTGCAGTAGTCAGCCCAGAAGTTGGGCCCCTGCAAAAGCTTTCCTTCCTGGATATGTGTTTGGAAAGTTACTGAGCCAATAAGAATCATTTAGAATGGTAAAGTGGAACTTTATATTTAATCATTCATTCAACAAATATCTATTGTTTACTTATTCTAATGCATTCTTCTAAGTACTGGAGAAACAACAGAGACAGTCACTGTTCTTATAGACTCAAATATCAGGAGAGGAGAGAGAACAAGGAGGCAGTGTTTGTGCTTAGAGCTGATTGATAATTCAAATAAAGTAGCCCACTGAGTTTAGCTAGAAAATGAACACATGAAAAAAAAAAAAAAAGGAAGATGGGGAAGGTACCAGGGTGCTCAGAAGAGGGTGGAAATTGTGGGGCCATCGGGTGGAGAGTAAGAGCTCCTGGCAGTGAGCCTCATAGTTAGGGCTCCTCCTCCTTCTTACTCTCCTTGGTAGAGCACATTTACAGACTCCGGGCAGGTGGCTGAGAGGATTTTGATAGCTTCAGAAGCTGGGGACACAGTAATTAGATAAAGAGTTGAATAACACCATCTGTGACCTTGATCTAAAAAAGATATTCACGATAATTCTCCCAAACTACTGGAGAACATTTTTTCCAAGTACATGTTGGACATTTGCAAAAATTGGTTTTGTACGGCATATAAAACAACTCCCAATGTATTTGAAAGGATTGGAGGTATACAGAACATGTTTCACCAAAATGAAATTATTTTGGAAATGAATAATAGGATAGGGCCAGGGATTTAGCTCAGTGGCGTTGCACCTGCCCTGTAAGCGCAAGGTCCCGAGTTTGATCCCTGGTACCAAAAATAAATAAATAAACAAATATAAAAGGACAATTAAAATACTATCACATATACTTTGAAGTGAAGAGAGATATCTCTAATCTTTGGGTCAAAAGAAAAATTAACAATCAAAATTAGAAAAAAATTTTGAAAGTAATGAAAATAAAACAACAATTGTATCAGTAAAGCTGTATTTTGAGGGAAATTTATAATCCTCATTATATATATATTAGAAAAAAGTAAAAGCTGAATAAAAATCAATAAGCCCAACAGCTGTGAGAAGAAATTAACAAACAACTTTCAATTAAACCCAAATAGAATAAAAAAAAGAAATTAGATTGGGAACAGAAATTATGAAAATAGAAAGCATATAAACAATGAGCATCAACAATAATCAATAAATTCTTGGTGAGATTGATCAGGAAATAAACACAAATTAACTAATATTAAGAGTATGAAAGACCACATTTCTATGAGCCTACAGGTATCAAGATTGTTGCAGTCTAAAGGTACAAACAAGATCCCAGTGACGAATGTAACTGTACCGTATACCTAAAATGTACCAATAAACTCAATGAGGAAAAAAAAAGATTGTTGGAGTCAGAATGAACAGCTTAATGCCAATATATCTGAATTTTTTATATGATAATATAAAACTGCCTTACCAAAACTGATTTTAAGAAGAAACAGGTAATTTTGTATCTATAAAAGAAACCAAATCTGAAATTTAAATTACCTGCAATGAAAACTCCAGGCTTCCATTTGCTTAAAGGATCCTCCTGTTTCCTTCTTTATTCGCATACTACTTAGTCTTTATAACAATCAGTATTGGGGCCGGGGATTTAGCTTAGTGGTCCCACAGTATCGATCTAGACTCAATGTAGTTTTTGGAAAATGGACTGACATACTTAAATGGTATTTAGAGAAATAAAAATCTCACTGATGATTTTTAATCATAGTCAGAGGAATAAAAACCTCTCTGCTGAAGCCTTAAAGAAAATGACAAACCATGTGAAACATCTTTTGCTTATGGTTTCTATTAATTTACCCACAGGCTCAATTCTTACAACAGCCATGGAAATAAATGTTATTTTTCTCTTTAGAAGTAGATGAGGAAAAGATGGTAATGGAGGCTAATAATTGTTGAAATCAGCCTGCCAAAAGGACACTCCTGAGGCACAATATAGATCCAAAGTTGAAAGGACTTCTTAGAAGTGACCTTCAGCAATTCACTGGAATTCTCTACTTTATGTTTTTAGGTCTATTCAGAGATTTGTTACAATGCCTTACGGTATTGTATGGGAATTAATGTGAGTGTTCTTATGATTAATAGCAGGTTGTTAGCAGTTGCTTTAGATTTTTCTTATCTGAGTGAACTGACTAAAAAATAATATGTAGCTTTAAGCTTTGAGTATTTCTTCATTCTGATTCCACTCACTTTTAAGAGGTCTGAGTGGTACTCTCTGAAATATAGGAGTTTTCTGGACTTTTGGAATGATCTCTTAAACCTCATATAACTCCCAGGAAGAGAAATGTTCATCTTCTTTTTAATTCCGACATCAGTATGGGCACTTAGATGCTAATGTGATAAGAACCTCCGAAATAAATATTTTAAATAGGATTTTACTGCTTTAATAAATGCTTTTCCTGTTGCCCTGATTTCTCATTTTGATTAGCAGTACTGGGAAACACATAGATGGAATTGTCAAGTCTCATTCATCATCAAAGATGAAGGAAGAAATCATAATGAGAATCTCAAAACACTTCCTGTAAATCTTTTGTTTTTTTAATCATGCCTCTGAGTTTTCTTTTCTAATATCTTCCAAATTTGACACAAACATACTAAAAAAAAAAAAAAAGCTAATAGTTTACTAAACTCAGGATGAGGTAAGAATCACCTAACTTCTCACAACATCTTTCTGTTCTTCAGTAGAACTGGAAGAATTTATGAACACAGAGACAGATTATCAGTGAAATCACCATAGCAGGTGATTAAATGAGTGGGAATTCTTCATCTAAGTCTTAGGGGTGAATCATGAAAGTCTAATGTCAACTTTTAAGATTTTAAAGCTGGAAGGGTGTCATTGTTTCTTTATATCCTCATAAAAACCTTCTGAATAAGATTGCACTTCCGCAGTTCTGGGTAACAGTTCAAAGTTAATTAGCAAAAATTCAGATTTCTTGTTTCTCTGTATACACATTAGAGAAGTAGCAGCAAAGTTAAATCAACAGAAACCCATCAGATTTTAAGGAAATTTGTGTTAATGTCCCACCTCTGACACATACCTGTAATTGAAGCCTACTCGCCTCAGTTTCCTCATAGGTTCTACTATTTGAAAAATAGCATTATGAACTGAAAGTAAGTATCAGTACAGTGGAATCTACCCTTCCTTCAGAAACCTTTTCCCCAGGCTGCAACTCCCTCACACTGCTTTGTGTTTTAGCAACTAAATGAAACACAATCTTTGGAAATGAGGACCTTGGAAGGCCCTCAAAATGATCTTTTTGAAAATGAGTCTGAGTTGATAATTTCCACCTTTGTAGATTGCATTAAAAGTAGCATTTAGCAGTTCTACAAATTAAATGAAATTACTTTTGTTTTATTTTTTCATTTCTCTCTTCCTCCTTTGAAGAAGGGTAGAAAAATAATTTTATTGGCATTCCAGTTGCTTGAGTTATTAGAGTATTGAGTGTTTCTAAAATTGTATTACAAAATTGAAGTAGTCAATTGTGAGTTAATCAGGCTGAAATTGGATTTGTCTGTTTTCTTTCCTACCAGTTAAATCTAAAATCATTAGTAGTATTCCAACGAATCCTGTATGACTTCCTGACTATGGCAATTAACGGGAAATAACATATTATTTTAAACTTAGTGCTCCACTTTTTAAAAACATTCTATATCTTGTAGGGGCTAAGGGTTTGAGGATTATTTTTTAGTTTTTGGGGTCTTGAGTATGTCAAGCAAGTGCTCTATCATTGAGCTACTACGGTCCACTGCAGCCCCTTTTATTTTCATTTTGAGACAGGGTCTCACTGAATTGCTCAAACTGGCCTTGAACTCATGACCTTCTTACCTCAGCCTCCAAATTAGCTGACATTAGAGGTGTTCAGATTTGTAAGGGGTTTTTACATTCCTCTCCGTACTCTCCTACCATCAACCACTAGCTGTCATTGAAAGCCAAAGGATTATCATCACACATGAAAAGGAAAAAGCTACTTTTTTCATTTTAAATTGATGCATAAACAATAAAGCAACACTCTTGTTCAATGAGAAAAACAACAGTCACAGATTTACATGAATTGTATAACAAGTATTAAAACATTAAGCAATGTATGCAAGTTGAATCTTCTTTAAACTTTTAAAAGCCTGTGTTGTGTGTGTGTGTCTGTGTGCAAGTGTCAACACACACATGTTCAGTCATTTCACACTTCTGATTAATGAGCAAGTCCCCGGGATGGAGAGTTGGCCAAAAAATCACTGATGAATGCATTGCGTGCTTGTGCGATCGCGGGCTGAATGTAGAATCTATCCTCCAATAAAGTACAAAGCTACTATGAATGGGCCAGCTCACTTTCTTTTTCTCATGCTTTTCAACTCCGTTCCTCTACCTGTCACTCTCCTCGTCTAGTCTAGACAATTTCGTGCTTAATTGCCTTGTGTGCTGCGCGAGTTCTGCGTATTTCTGTGAGTGCACATAGTGAGTATATGGAGCAGCAATGTGGCTTGTACACCTTAGGCAAACACCACCAGCTTTTAAAAAAGAGGAGAAATTCTAGAAAAACATAGGAAACAACTTTTTAACGGGAGCTGACAAGATGGCAAGTTAGTAAAGAATGAGTTTCCAAAGCTAAGTGAAAATATAAAAACAGAAAGGACAGTAAGGCAGTGAAGCAGATTTTACCTTGTGGGTACTTGCCAGCCCCGTTTAATTGGAGCTTGTTTTTAGTCTCACAGGGTATAGACGTGAAAAGAGGCAAAATTAGTGGCCACTAATAGTAATAAACAGCACTTCTCTGTGCACCAAACACCAAAAGCATATACCAAATTTGTAATACCCAAAGTATATACCTTCAGCGTGAGGGCGCAATAAATGTATTCATCCCATGCATCCCCAGCCTATTCATGGAAAATTGCTGACTGTCTTCTTGAGAATCCATACTTAAAGAGCTCTGAATAGGTTTATAACTTGGGTTCATGCTACCCAGGTGAACAGCATAACTATTCAATTGGTTTAATAACACTCTGTTCTGGTACCCAGTTACCGGCAGAGGAAAATGAACACCACTTCTAGAGGAACCCAGCTTTAACTCAGGCTTCAGAAATTCTACACAGATGATTAGCAGGAATAAAAGCTCTCAGTTGAAAAATCACAAAAGGCTTGACATGACCCCAGGAGAGAAGATCAGCAGGAATAATAGAAAACAGCATGAAGCCAGCAAAGGCTTTATCTATAGGCATCATTAGACCCATAACATATAAAATAGAGTATTTAATATGTTTAAATACATAGATGAAATGATATAAGAAGTAATAAGAAACAAGAGATCATAAGTGTGGTAAAAAAGATTTTAAAATGATCTACACAGACTATGGCGGACTGCTCTGTTGATTATGCCAAAAGCAGACCATAAACAGTGCATACTGTAACGTTAATCCCACCATTGAGAGAGAGGAGCTGACCACAGCTTATGTGACGTATGGGAGCGCTGTGGATGGCACGCAGTTTGCACAACCTCTCTGCCAATCCCCATGCCAAAGGCCAGAGAAATGACCGAGGAAGCTATGAGGCTTAATGTGAAATAACATGGCAGCCAAGGTCAGGGTGACTCTCATCCAAATTCTGCTCCCAGAATTAAAATCTTAACTAAAAAGACAAGGTTAATTGTTTACCACAACTTATATCTGTTCTGTTCCTAGTACAAAAATGCTTTGTCTCTTTCTTTACAAGCCTTGCCCTTGTCAGCAACATATCCCTAGCAACCACAGTTACCCCAAATTAACAATAATTGTATCACCAATAGATATTCATGGTTCTGGTTGTTCAGGGTCTTTGCTTACTTGAGCACTGGCCCTCCCAGTTCCCCATCTCTCTATCTTTAATTCTTTTTTTATTGAATTTATTGGTACATTCTAGGTAGACAGTACAGTTCCATTCATTACTGGGATCTTGTACCTTTACATGACAGGTCTTGGTTCTCATTTTTCCCCCTTATACCTGCCCTCCCTTCACCCCTCCTCCCTTCCCTATAAAAATACTTTATTTCCATTATTTCATTTTCTCCTTGTTTTTACCCCTTTTCCCTTAATACCTTCCCCTACCATTCCCACTTCTCCTACACCTTTAGCCCTTTTCTTCCTATTTCACATTGTCAATTATATCATTAGGATCTTATATACCCTTATAGTTTTTCATACCAGAGAAACTATTTGGTATTTATACATGTGTGACTTATTTATTTCACTTAGGAGTATATCCTCAATATGTATCCATTTCCTCTGAATGACTCTAATTTCTCATTCTTTATGGCTGAGTAATATTCCATTTTATAGAAAAACCACATCTTCTTTATCCAGTCTCCAACTGATGGGAAAATGGGCTTTTTCCAAGTTTTAGCTATTACAAACTGTGCCACTATAAACATAGGTGTGCATATATCTCTGTGATATGATTCTTTTAATTCTTTTGGAAAGATACCCAGCAGAGGGATGGCTGGGTCAAATGGAACCTCTAATCCTACCTCTTTGAGGTATCTCCATATTGATTTCCATATGGTTGCACCAATCTGCACTCCCACCAAAAATGAAGAAGGGTTCCTTTCTCCCCACAATCCCATCAACATTTGTTATTGTTTGATTTCTTGATAGCAGCCATTCTTTGTTGGGTGAGGTGGAATCTCAGTGTTGTTTTCATCTGCATCTCTCGAATGAACAGTGATGTGGAACATTTTTTTTATATATTTTTTTGCTGCTTTTATTTCTTTGTCTGAGAAATGTCTGTTCATTTCAGATGTCCATTTTTGAATTGGGTCTTTAAAATCAGGTCTTTATATTTGGGGGGGGCTGATTGTTTTGAGTTCTTTATATATTCTAGATAATAGTCCTTTGTCTGAGGAGCAGCTGGTAAAATTTTTTTCCCACATTGTGGTTTGTCCTTTAGTTTTGTTAATGGTTTCTTTTGCAGTGCAGAAGCTTTTTAATAAGAAGAGATTCCAGTTGTTGATTCTTTGTGGTAGTTCCCATGCTACTGAGTATTCATTCATAAAGTCTTTTTGGATGCCAGTATCTTCAAGAGTTCTGCCTAACTTATCTTCCAGCAAGTTTAGTATTTCTGTTTAATATTTAGATATTTAATTCACTTTGATTTTAGTTTAGTGCATGGTGAAAAATAAGTGTCTAGTTTTAATCTTTGGCAGATTGAAATCCAGTTTTTCCAACACAATTCATTGAAGAGGCTATCTTTCCTCCAGTTGGGGATGGTCAGCTCCTTTGTCAAAGATGAGGTAGCTGAGTTCAGCTGGAGTTGTTTCTGTATCTTCCAATCTATTCCACTGATCCTTGGGTCTGTTTCTTTGCCAGTACCATGCAGTTTTTATCACAGTGGCTTTGTAGTATAGTTTCAAATTGGGAATTATTATACCCGCTGCCATGTGTCTGTTGCCCAGGATGGCTTTTGCTCTTCTAGGTCTCTTCTGGTTCCAAATGGATTTTTGGATTATTTTCTTGAGTTCTGTGAAATAGTTTTGGCATTTCAATCAGCATTGCATTGAATCTGTATAGCAGTTTTGGTAGTATGGCCATTTTCATATTTTCACTATGTTGATTCTTCCTACCCAAGAGCAGGGGATACCTTTCCTTTTCTTATATCCTCTTCGATGTCTTTTTTCAGAGTTCTATAGTTTTCACTGTAGAGGTCTTTTGCTTCTTTTGTTAGATTGATTCCTAGATACTTCATTTTTTTGGATGTTATTGTGAAAGGAATTGTTTCCCTAATTTCTCTCTCAGTGAGTCTGTTATTTGTGTACAAGAAGGCTATTGATTTTTTGGGTGTTGACCTTGTATCATGCTACTCTGCTAAATGTGTCAATTAAGTCTAGAAGTCTTTTGGTAGTTTTTTGGGTCTTCAATGTAGAGTATCATATCATCAGCAAATAATGACAGTTTAACTTCTTCCTTTCCTATCTTTATTGCTTTAATTTCTTTCTCTTGTCTAATTGCTATGGCTAATGTTTCCAGAACTATACTGAAGAGGAGAGGTGATAGTGGGCATCCTTGTCTTGTTCCTGATATTAACGTGAAGGTTTTCAGTTTTTGGCCACTTAATATGATGTTGGTTTTCCATAGATAGCCTTTATTAAGTTGAGATATAGACCATCTATTCCATTTTTTTGCAAAGTTTTTATCATGAGTCGATGTTGAATTTTGTCAAATGCTTTTTCTGCATCTATCAAGAGGATCATATGGTTTTTGTCCTTGACTCTGCTAATATAGTGTATTGCATATTGACTTATGTATGCTGAACCATCCTTGCATCCCTGGAATAAATCCAACTTGGTCAGGATATATGATCTTCTTGATGACCCTTTGTATTCTGTTTGCTAGTATCTTATTAAGGATTTTTGCATCTATATTCATTAAGGAGATTGGCCTGTAGTTCTCTTTTTTAGTTGAGTCTTTCCCTGGTTTGGGAATCAAAGTAATACTTGCTTCCAGGAATGAATTTGAAAGTATTGATTCCCTTTCAATTTCATTGAAAAGTCTGAAGAGTAATGGCAGTAGTTCTTCTCTAAATGTCTTGTAAAATTCAGCAGTGAATCCCTCAGGACCTGGGCTTTTCTTTGTCGGTAAACTTTTAATTATATTTTCAATTTCACTGACTATAATTGGGGTGTTTAAATTATTTTCATTTTCTTTGTGTAACTTTGGTAATTTATAAGTATCTAGAAATCTGTCCATTTCTTCTGGGTTTTCCATTCTTTAGAGTACACGTTCCTAAAGTAGGTATTGATGATCCTTTGGATTTCTGTTGGATCTGTTTTGACTTCACCTTTTCATTCCTAATTGCATGGGTATGAGCCTTTTCTTTTCATTTTTTTATAAGGTCAGCTAAGGGTTTATTGATTCTATTTTGTTCTTTCAAAAAACCAACTCTTTGATTCATTTATGTTTTGCATCCTTTTCTTAGTTTCCATTGCACTGATTTCTGCTCTAATCTTTATAATTTCCTCTCTTGTACAAGCTTTGGGTTTTCTTGCTCTACTTTTTCTAGGAGCCTAAGATTTATCATTAGGTTGTTTATTTGAGCTCACACTGTTTTCCTAGTGTGGGCATTCAATGCTATGAATTTTCCATGTAAAACTGCTTTCATTGTGTCACATGGATTTCTTCATGTTGTATTGGTATTATCATTTATTTGTAAAAACTGTCTAATTTCTTCTTTAATTTACTCTGTGACCCATTGATTGTTCAGGAGAGTGTTGTTCAATTTCCATGTGTTTGTGAAGTTCCTATGATTTCTTACAGTATTGATCTCCAGCTTGATTGCACTATGATCCGATAATATACAGGGGATAAGTTTGATTCCTTTACATTTATTCAAACCTCTTTTATGAACTAGTATGTGGTCTATATTGGAGAATGACCCATGTGCAGCTGAAAAGAATATATATTCGAAGTTTGTGGGGTGGAACACTTTATAGATGTCTATTAAGTCCATATGTTCAAAAGCTTTGTTCAGTTCTATTTTGTTGTTGATTTTTTTGCCTAGATGATCTGTTTGTGATAGTGGGGTATTTAGATCCCCCACTACAATTGTATTAGTGCTTGTTTGGTTTTTCATGTTACATAATATTTGTTTTATATAGTTGGGGCATTACTATTTGGTGTCTATATGTTTATGATTGTCATCTCTTCTTCTTGAATCGTTCCCTTTACAAGGATGTAGTGGGATTCTTTGTCTCTCTTAGTCAGTTTTGGTTTGAAATTTACTTTGGGAATAAGATAGCTACCCCTGCTTTTTTCTGGGCTCCTGTCACATGGAGAATTGTTTTCCATCCTTTCACTTTCAGTCTATGGTCTTCTTTTTGCACTAGGTGTGCTTCTTGTATACAGCATATTGTTGGATTTTGCTTCTTAATCCATTCTCTGTATTTCTCTTGATTGGTGAATTGAGGCCATTGACATTGATGGTTATAACTGATATGTACTGACTTATTGTTGTCATGTTATTGTCTTTTTGTTAACTCTTTTTACTTCCCCCCCCTCCTTTTAGTTTCTTGCCTTGCCTATTTGATTTGCTCTGCTGGGCCTCATGGTGTAGTGACCTTCATTGTCTTTTTTGAGGATATTGTTTAGAATTTCTTGTAGTGCCGTTTTGGTATTCATGAAGTTTCTCAGGTGTTCTTTGTCATGGAAGTATCTTATTTCCCCATCCATTTTGAAAGAGAGTTTTGCAGGATACATCAGTCTAGGTTGTAGGTTGTTTTCCTTTAGGACTTGAAATACCTCACTCCAGGCTCTCCTTGACCTGAGGGTTTGTGTTGAAAAGTCTGCTGTGATTTGGATGGGCTTTCCTTTGTATGTGATTTGTTTCTTTTCTCTGACTGCTTGCAGTATTTTGTTCTTCTGTTGGGTTTCTGGGATCTTGATCTTGATTATTATCTTGTATAGGTGTAGATTTTTCTTTTTTATTGTGGCTAGTTGGAGTCCTATATGACTCGCTTATCTGTATGTCAATTTTCCCCCCTCTGTTTGGGAAGTTTTCTGTCATTAATTCTGTGAACAGCTTTTTTAAGTCATTTGTATTTTCTCCTGCTACTTCATGGATTCCTATCAGTCTTATGTTACTCTTCTTTGCATCATCTAGGAGTTGTTGGATTGAATTCTCATGATCCCTTACTGATTTTAAGAGACCTCTCTTTTCACGGTCACTGACTGCAATCCTATCTTCTATATCTGAGATTCTATCTTTGCATTTTTTATCCTGCTGCGAAAACTTTCAATAGAGTTTTTAATCTGGATATCTGTTTGAATCTGTTTTATGGCTTCCATTTCTTTCCTATATTGGGCATTCATTGTTTCCATTTCTTTCTTATGCTGGGCCTTCATGGCTTCTATTATGGTCCCGAGCTCATCTATTTTTTTTTTTTTTTTTGCCAGTTTCTGTTCTAGAGTCTCTAATCATGATTTTCATTTTGCTCACCATCTCGATGGTTATCTGGGAAATTATTTTTGTTTTGAATTTTTCTAGAGCTTGATTGATCTGTTTTGTTACTTCCTGTGCTATGAGTTCAGGGTGTCCTGGTGGTTCCCTGTCAGACTTTTCATCCTCATTTGCCCTACTGCTTGCCATCAGTGAACTGGAAGTCTGTCTTTGTGTCTTGCTTAAGTGTTTTCTCATTTTTATTTTTGTTGTTGTGTTGTCCTTGGTTTTATTCCCGGGTTATTACTTAAATCTTCCTGATACAGTTGCACTTTAGCTATCGAGTCTCTAATGACTCATAGACATTCTCATTTTCATCATATCAGAGAAGACAAATCATTAAATCAATCACAATCCTTTAGCCCAATTGATACAATCAGCAACACAATAGGATCGAGCACAACTTAGAAACTGACCACTTGTGGTATTCATTAATCTGTCACCTTTAAATCATATGAATTAAATTAAAATTCATAAGGAGCCTTTCAAAATATGTTTGCAGTGAATAAACTCTTCAATATAGCATCTTTACCATTTAGGAAGGGGGCTTAGACAGAGTTATGATGAGAGAAGTAGATAAGTAAAAGAATTGGAGAAGGTTACAAGCAAAGCCAGAGGACATAGAATGACCATATAATCTTTAGAAAATTGTTAAAGTCAAAAGGAAAAGACAGAGTGCAAGAATAAGGACAAGAATGTAACAACTTAATAGTAATAGGGGTTCACTTTTCTTTGAAACTATTGATCCTTGAGTGAAGTAAAATGAAAGAAGAAAAGAACATTCAAAAATGAAACAATGATAAAAAAGAAATACAAGTTAGGGCAGGAACAGGAACAGAAAGGAAAATGAGGAATAATATGGGGGAGAAAGAGACTGAGTTGGAAAAAGAGGACAGAAAAAAGAAAGAATTTGCAAGTGTAATGAGGAAAAGAAAGAAAAAGAATGAATTTGAAGGGCCTCTTTCAGACTATATCTCTGCTGTCACAATATACAATGTGCACAGCCATGTGCAGAACTAAGTCCTTTGATCTCAGTTAGCCGATGGCAGATCCCTGAGATTCAGACTGATTTTGGGATGCAAAGCCCAGACTGAGTTCCCTGATCTCCTGTAGGGTTGAACTCCTCAAAGTTTTAGTATAAATTCTCTCTGCCCTTTCTTTGAAGATGTTCAAAGTCTGGAGCTCAGAAAAACGCCCTTTATGACCACCTGTGCCTCTGCAGAGTGGATCCAAGGACTGGCACAATCAGAAGGTCTGAGAACTGGGAGGAGGGGGCAAAGATGGGGGTGTTGCAGGGGCACATGGCAACCAGTCCTCACTGATTGAGCCCAGGCAGGCCAGAGGGAGAATGTATCTCAGAGCAGCTGTCCCAGACCTCCATCTTCCACCTTCTTCTGGGTGCTTAGTTAATATAATCTTGACAACAATCTAAGCAGGTTCTCTGCTGTATTTAGATGAGCTGAATGTTGTCTTTAGAAAGAAGAAAGACTTCAAGGGGTTGAAAACACTGCTGAAGAAGTACTTGATTCAGATAAAAGAAAATTCATAGTAAATTAGGCAGCATGGCATTCATGCACCTATAATTAAAAGGACCAATGCAATTGAATGGAAGGCTCCAAAATATGGGCACACATGGAAACATGATTTTGGTCCAAGTAGCATAATAGTTTAATGGTAAATAAAGATTTTAAAAAAATGCTGTTGAAGCAGCTGGAAACCATATGAAATTTTAAAAACTTTTATGGAACAGCAAAACTATAAAACTTTTTCCATCCACAGAGTACTGAAAAGCTTCTTGTATGGGCCACAAAAAAGCACAAATTGTAAAGGGAATGCTAGTGAATTTCAGCACATTAAAATTGAGAACCTCTGTTCATCAACAGATTGCTTTAAAACAAAGGGAAATAGAATTCATAAAAGGGAAGAAAATATTTGCAGCACAAAAAACCAAGAAAGAATTTTAATCTAACTCAATAGAGTCAATAACAAAAGGACAATCCAGTAGAAAAACACATAAAAGACACACAAAAGAAGAAACACAAATGGCAAATAATTGCATGAGAACGTGCTCAGCCTTGTAGTGATTATGGAAATGAAGGCAGACCATGGCATAGTGGCTAGTAACTGTAAGTGTTGGTGAGGCTGTGGGCAGGGTTGGATCCCACAGGCACACCCCACAGAGGGAGGTTGGAACACTGGAGTGATCTGCCTGTGTATCAGGACATGTGGCCAAGAGTGTCCTAGGTCAACAACTGCAGTGCCTGGGAAGCTCAACAACAGTGAAGTGATTAGGCAAACGCTGGCACATTCACACAGTGGAATAGTGCAGAGCAGTGACCAATGAAGAGCTTCAATTACGAAGTGACACAATTGGTGTCACATTTATGGTAAAAGGAAATGTACAGGAAAATGTGTCTTTGTTACTTTCTTCATTGTTGGGAAAAGATACCCAAGGCCCACCATTTAAGGAAAGAGAGGTGTTTTGTTTTGGTTCACAGTTTGCAGAGGTTTCAGTTCATAATTGGGTGGCTTTAAGGTAGAGGAGCATGGCCAAGGAGAATTGCTCACAGCACAGCCATCAGGAAGCAGAGCTAGAGTCAGAAGGGGAGCTGGGAAGGGAGCCAGACCCTTCCTGGCCACACCTACAATGATATAACTCTTCTGACCAGATTCTATCTCCCAACACCGTATTTAGCTATGAACTCATCGGGGGAATAACCCACCCATGATTATCACACCCCCACAGTCCAATTGCCTCCCCAAAGCCCCACCTATTGATACATGAGGGTTTAGGGAGACATCAAGGTAGAAACCATAACAATATGTCCAACATGATTCCATTTATATAATATTCAAAATCCATGTAAAACAATGACATTATCTTAGGCATATAAAACCAATGTGGGTAAAGTTTAAAGAAGAGAAAAGGGATGATGAGATTGTTCTTATCTCTGAATGCAGACAAACTGAAAGGGGACTGAAAGGACAGGAAGAAGACCTCCCAAAACAGCATGAGGGGCCATCTTTTTACTAAAAGAGGTAGTGGGGGTACATGTATTGGCATCACTTTTCTTCACAGTGCACATGCATTTAATCAATATTCTTTTGTATATAAACAATATGTAATAAAAATGATAAAAACCAATTAATTCAAACTAAAGCAGAAGCCCAGTTTTGACGTTGTGAGGTTGGTCCTACACAGACAGATTTCCCCAAAGCCGTGCTACGGCTGTGCTGGGGCTGGTGCCGTGACAGCAGGCTACCATGTCTGGTGTCTTTGGCCAGGGACAGTGCTTCATTTTCCTGGCTGGCGCCTGTGAGTATTCTAAATCTCACTTTTAGAAATGAGAGAGTCTTAGGCACAAAGTAAGTGAGATGCTGACTCTACGTTGTTTCTGTCTCTGTAGCAACCCAGAAAAAGGAAATTTGCAAGGAATGTGTGTCTGAATGAGCAGCCCAGGGCATTCATTCTGTCTCAGCATTGTCCATCCAGGAGCTTGGACTCTGTCTTCCAGTAGGACATGTGCAGTAATATCAAAGGGAACTTGTCACTCCAACTTTTAATTTCATTTGTCCTCTTAATCTAGAAAGAGTACAACAGCAAATAACATTAACAAAAACCTACAAAAACAAATAATCCTAAATGAAGTGTTAAATGAAGCCCTAAGTACCAATAGTGAGGACAGAGAGAACCAGCTCCTAATATCTTACCAAGAAAAAACTTTTGCCTGGGTGACTGCCTGGGTTCTGCTTCCAGTTCTTCCACTAAACACTTTTGCTCAGTATCATCAAAGCCGAAAAATCCTTTGTAGTCAGCAGGATTTGGCAAGGGAATACATTAAATACAGGACACATAATTTTAAAGATCATTTTATGGTAATTACCTAAAAAGTTAAATGCAAAGGAGTATAAGAGATTAACCACACACTAGAAGCCCAAAGGATTCAGCTGAGGGCTTGGATCCCAGCAGTTTCTCATACAAGTCCAGCTAAAGGCTTAGAGTCCAAGGTAATGTCCTCTTTGAGTCCAGCCAATGGCCTAGAGACCATGGCAATGCCTTGTGCTTGTCCAGATTGAGGATCTGCACCTGAAAGGCCCAAAGGCCAGTGGTGGAAGCCAGAAAATCTACTCCAATGAGATGAAGGATTTGTGCCACCAGGCTGAGGGATCTACATTGGAGCCAGGAAATGATGCATGCGGTAAAGATTAAAGCTCCCCTGATTAAAGGGGCAGCCATTCCCAGCCACAGTGAGGTCCTGAGCTCTTCCTCCAATGAGAATAACCTAGTTTGCATCAGGAAAACCATTCACAGCAAGCTTCTCCTAGAAAATAACAGGCCAAGATCTTCCCCTGCAGTTCTCTTTTTATGGCTATTGGCAACAATCTTCAAGAGGATCCTCCATGACCAGACTACGCTGATTCAGTTCAGCTGGGCCTTACGAGGTGACCATTAGTCAATCCACTACAGACTTATTTTCAGAAGAAGAGGTACAGAAGATTTCAATGAGTTATATGCATATCTCTCTACTTATACGCACATATTTACATATGTAAAATACCTCTTTGATCCTTTGGATATGATAGTGAACAATCATCCTGAAAATAATTATTGTGTCCTAAATATGTATGCCAAAAAAAGGGAAATATTTAATAATGATTGCATTTCAGGAGTAAGGAAATCACAATGGTGAGGTAGGAAATTAGGACACGCAAACTGGTATAACTTGGCCTGAGATGTCTGTCAGTCATAAATATCTAGAACACATGTGCACAAAACAGAATCTGAGTTGACTATGCAGTTCCCAAACCCCGTATGGAGATCAACTCAAAAAATGCAATTTTTAATTCTTCATTTAATCAGCTGTGAAACCAAGCAGGCCTTTGATAGGATAGTCTAAATCTGATGTCAGGCCGAGTGAGCTGCTCACAGAAAACTCCCAAAAGCCTTATTTGCGTGAGTGAGAAGCAATCTAGGAACTGGATATACAAAAGAGCCCTGCCACTATCTTCCTGGCCACTGAGTCTTTTCACCGACCTGTCTCATTCTTTAGAGTTCTTCTTTTCCACCTTCAAAAAATGTAAATCCTTATTATCTTTTCCATGTGTCTTGTTCAATTCTTTGTTCAGAACACCAAGAACCTAGAAGTCTCTCCAGAACCCCAAAGCCAATAGCAATGGGAAACTGTGTGCAGTGGTAAAGAGAGCAGAATGAAGAGTGAAATGAAATTCAGCAAGCATTTTCAAAGTGGCTGAAAAAAAATGTAAAACACGAAGGTAAAACGGGAGCAATAATATCAGTCACAGGAAGACATCTACTGCTGAAATTGCTACAGATAATCACAGCATGGGGAGGAAAGTGGGAGATGCTGTAATTCGGTGGAGGAAAGGAGGCACAGTTTCTTGAAATGTGGATAATTGATAAGTGGGGAGGGACTGCAAAATCATCTTAAGAATGTTCACTTCTGGACATCAACTTCGTTGTCTATACAATCAAAGAGACAACAGAATGAGCACTAAACTCACCTTCAGCTTTAAAAATACTGTTTTGTGAAATCAGAGAGGTAAAATGAGCAGAAGATGAGTAATTTAATTCTCATGGGAAGATGTTAATTCAGCTAGACTTCCTATTTCTTAGAATTCCAATCTGAATTTCTTAGCCCCCCTTTTTTAAGTTCATACAGAAGACTCAAAGACCAAATTAAATCTAAATTAATATTTGGAACATTTTCAGTCCAAGGCTTTTTATTAGAATCCACTCAGGGTCATAGAAACTGTATGATCTTTGAGGTCTGGGATCTGTTCTGACTTCTGCCCATTTATTGGGAGAAAGACTGCAGGACTTCAGGGTGAAGTCTCTAGTCCTGGAGCATCCAAACTCCTACATCAGGAATACTCCAGCAGAGCTCAGCAGTTCATCAACCAGCCTTCTGGGTGTGAGAGCCAGTGCTTAGCGCTGACTTCCCTTTCCATAGGGCAGTGAGGAGAACACTTGACTCTGGTGAGGTATTAGCAATGTAGTATTTATTGCTTAACCCAACGTAAGTCCTCATCAGGAGATAATCATTTTTTTTAAAACTACTTAACAATAAACACTGCTAATTGCATGAAGAATGGAGGGCCTTACCTAGGGTTAATACTAACAAATTTTAAATCAAACCTTGTTAAACAAATTATGTTTCTTTGAAAGAAAGGATCACTTTGGGTAAAACACATGAGTTATATTGTAGTGATGTTTCCTACAAATCACAGTGATTAGGTGATTACTGAAACTTTCGTCTTCATCGTATTGGTGTGGGCCTATGAGTAGGCACTTGCTGCATATTTAATCCCTTTTGGTCATCAACCTCTGCTGTAACAAAGAAAACCCCCTGAAATGGCTGGGGATTTAGGGTTCAATGTCAGCATCACTTAATTATTCTAAAGAATAAAGCCAATCCTGAAATTTAGATGAACTTCAGTTTTATCATCTGCAAAATTAGAATAAAACTATCTTCCATGGAGTAGTTGATAATCTGGAGCTAAGCATATATGTTAATGTCCATTAAAAGCCATGCATTTCCCGGCACACCCAAATTCAATTTCTACCGGATAAGACAATTCATTACATCTAACAAATATTAATTGCAATCTATGACTTTTGGAAACTATTCCAAGGAAATAGACATGTAACAAAGATTCGTACAAGAAGTGCTTATTGTTGCTCTATTTGCAATGCTGAAAAAAATAGAAATGACTAACAAGAGAATGACTGTTAACAAGCACGATATATATTACAAAATTTTAATATTCAATAAAATTAAACTTCTCCTAGGGCGTACTAATTAAAAATCAAAAGATGACATATTCAGAATAGTTGCAACTACAGACTATATGCTGAAATAAAGGCTTTATGGAAATGCACCAGATTTAATCTTTGAATTGATAGTAGCGAGGAAACAGAGCAAAACAGGTTCTTTGTGAATTTAGCCAGGCTCTGGGCTCCTTGGGCTGGCGTCTGCATATTCTGGCTGGGGAGGGGAGGAGGTGTTGATTATGTGCTCACCAGACAGAAGTTTGGAGAAATATACTTTAAACTTTGCCACCACTTTTGAATTTTCTAAACTAATTGTATTTTTCTTTCACAATTAAAAAGAACAATCAGGGACTCTGGAGAGACGTCAGCCATTCAGTATTCACCAGAGGTCTTGCCACTGGGGGGAGGTCTCTTTACATTCAGCAACCGAATAACTAAGTCAGAGAAGAGGTTACCCATTTTGGCAAAGTCATCCATACTTAGCAGACACGAACTGTTTCCACAGATGTGTTTCAGGCAAGATAATACTTTTTTAGGTGGAAATAAAGCAAGCCTTTGCCCTCTGTGTGGCTTCCTGTTATTATAGTCAAAAGTCTGTTAGCGAGAACGGTCCCTCAGGAGGAGGGTTATAGGCATAAAAAAACCGGAATAATGCTATTTACTCATTTATTTATTTAGCTATTTACTTTTTAAACACTGCGACACAATACAACGGAGGCAGGAGAATAGGGTGTGGCAGACTCAACGGGGAAGCCCTGCTAATTACAACATTCCACAATAGTTCCCAAAGCCCGTTACTGGATGTCTCCTGGTAACTCAAGTGGGTTTTGCACAGCACATCCTAGACTTCCACCAGCCAGAGAATGGAGAGATACAAAAGTCAGCTGACACTGAATTTTCTGGCTATGGTCTCCTCTCGCTGTAGCTTGCTCTTATCCTGTAGGGTGTTTTTATTGTCCTACTTTTACTTGGCCTCAATTCCCTCTCTGTACTCTTTTTTTTTCTCCCTACCTTTAATAAATGTAAAACCTTGCTACTGTTTGCACTTGTTGTGACCAACTCTTTGTTCAGGACAGAAAGAACCTGGGAATCACCTCTGGAAGGACAGTGTAGCACCTGATAACACATCTATATCCCTTAATTTTTAGTACCCTCAGACTTCTGAATCAGTATAGTGAACAATCATTTGAAAAATATTTTTAAAATTTCAAAAATAAAAAAATAGCAACTTTAATTAAGAACAGTATAACTTTGCAAATATCAGTCAAGTACCTGGGCCTATTTATGTGATGGCTGGAGTTTGATGTTAGCTCTGGATATGTTTGCTTCTGGGCAATGGGCATAATGAAATAACCATAACTTCCAGTGAAGAAGATTTTGATTTAAATCTTATCTTTTTCACTGAAGATCTTGCCCAGTTACTCATTCTTGTACCTCATCTTCATCAGGAATCAAAGAGAAATGTTTAATTCTTGTCTCATAGAGTAATTTTGAGAATAAACTCCTAAGAACACGCATGTCAATTGTCTAGAGCAAACGTAGCATCTGTTAATTATTGAAACATGGAATAGCTGTAAAATGTTCATTGCTATTGCCAGAAAGTTTCCAAGATGTGTTAGGTCACAGAAGACCCCTAGTGAGACCACAAGATAACTAGCTCAAGATAATTTAAGGTGAGAGTTCCATGGCCTGTGGTGACTGCCTGCCTGGGTCAAGACTTCAGGAGTTGGTCCCTGGCTGGTGATGCTTGGGGTTCTACACAGACCTCTGGGTTTAGGTGAGGCAAAGGTGATTGCTTAGAAAGGGATAAAGTGGGGTAGGGCGGTTAGACAGAAGGGACAAAGCTGGGTCACTTGATAGTGGAAATAATACCAGAGATAAAGTATGAAATATGTGTATTTTGCAACCCGTCTGGCATGCCAAGCTCACGTTCTCTAAAGATTGAAAAATAAATTCTTGGAACAATGGATGTTAAAAGTAGGAAGATATTTGATAGAAAAACTCCTAAAGGGCAAGAGGGATCCCAAGTGGGTAGCCCGGGGACCCCACTTTACAGAGAGTTTTATGCAGCAAATCCCAAGTGAGTACAATGTGGAACACAGCCACGATCAACCAATAAGCTTACAAGTACACTCACTTAGGTAGCAGTGGTCCAACTGGGAAACAAGTCATTTAGCAAGAGTGGATGGAAAGAATAAAGACTTCTTCCAGGAAATACTGGGTCCAGAGGCCTCTGATCACTTTCCAGGGTGGCTGATGTCTAATTAGACTTCAGTAGGCTGAGTGTCCTTTGAAGAGGTATTCAGGCCTAGGTGTCTTTGTCTTTATTTTGAGATCTGGCCTCCAACAAATGTGTCTACGGCCACAGCCGTGGTGTAGTTCACCTTTGTCCCAAGTCTTTCGAGGGCCTAGCCCTGTCTGACTGCCTGTGATATTTCTACACAACTCAGCTGTCTGTAACAACCTGATAGGTCGAGCTAAGTACTGTGTTTTCTGTTTTCTAAATTGTTTCTGTTTTTCTGAGACAGCATCATTACCCTTCCAAGGGTGAGTTAATCTTTACTTTTCTAGGTTAGTTTCTGTCTCTCAGCCAGGATGCAGCCTGTCTGCCTGGAGGCGGGGTGCTGGGCTCTCTCCTCACAAAGAAAATTAGTTTTCTATTGTTTGGAAGCTGGTAAATGCCTGCAACACTGTGATAAGAGCCCAAACCCTGACTCGGACACAGTAAGTAGCAAGGAGTTTCTTTCTGTACGTTCCTTGTGTTCTGTGTCTTCTCAGCTCTCAGGAGACTCTGTAAATTCAAAAGTTTCCATTCCTTCATCCTCTCTTCCTGAAAACAGAGACATCTCTCCATATTCTTCAGCACAGGCCAGCACTTTTATTGCCCTATGTCCTTATCCAGAGGAGAGGAAAGGAGGGCCATCAATAACCCTTTGGTACCTGTGACACAGATTGGGAAAATACTTCGTATCATTTATGATCACCCCCCCAACGTCCAATTCATATTTTCAGCTGTCACATCAGGGAGCCCAAAGCTGGAGATATGAGTTTCAGGTTGAATTCCAATAAACAACTTGCTAACAGACTGTTCCAGGAACTAAATTGTCTCTTTCTGGGAACTCAAGGAATCTATGAACAGGTTCTGGGATGCTTTTGTCAAGAAAGCATTCTAGATTATTGTCACTCATCAGAATGAAAAAGGTAGGCAAATACGTTAGTTTTTAAAACAGTCTCCTATTTCTGGCATGAGGGCATCTGACTCACTCTTTGCCTTTCCTGATTTCAAACATCCCTGCTTGCAGGGAGCAGGACAGGCTTGGTCCTCCCAAGTGTGTCCCGCACAGATTTCACTGAGGCGCCAGGTTGCCAGGTCGGAGGCCACACCCACAGGTCCCGCCTCCGGAAACCGTCTTCCTCCCTTTCCTTCCCACGTGGTCTCAGCTCTCTGGCTTTGCTCTCTATTCCCTCTGCCAGTGGTTGTGGGGATCCAGTGCTCCCCAGAAACCAGGGGTTTCTTGGCATCCGGGTTGGAACTTCCTGGGTCGCTGGAGAGTGACCCATTCTCCATGTTTTATAAAACTTGTCCGTTTGGGTTCTGACTTGCAGGTATCATGTTGCTTTCTTTCTTCTCCCCTGCATCCTCCACTCAGCTGCCAGCTTCCCAGGCTAATGCAGAAATTGGCTGCATCCCGCAGGGCAACAGGCTGTCGTGCCAACATCCGGGCTGGGGAAGTCACAGAGCCACTGGGTACAGATGCCTCGCTGGCCTCTGTACCGCGTCCGAGGGAGGACGCGGAACCTGCTCTTTGTTCTTGACTGGACTACTGGAGCCGCCCAGGTGCTTTGGTGTTGGGATTGTGAGCGGAAGGTGGTGGTGCACACCTGTTAGTTATTCCGCCACTCTAGGAAGCTGAGGCAGGAGAAACACAAATGCAATCCTAGCCTGGGAAGCTTGACAGTTTAGTGAAAGCCTACCCTAAAATTAAAAAAGTGGAAAGGGCTGGGACACCGCCGAATGTGAAGGTCCTGCGTTCAATAACCCAGTGTGTGGGGGGTGGGGTGGGGGTCAGGCTTTTACAAAAAGTACCCTCTGAAGTTTTTCCTGGAGAGATGCAGCGGTACTGGCCAGACTGCTACCTAATCAGTAAGAGACCACACGCTGCTTTTTGTCTGGACCAAATTTCCGAAAATAGATATAGACTCTTTGGGCACTTGGCATCATTTCAGTCTTACGAATCACGAGGCTGTAATGTTACCCTGTTTGACTTCACTGTAATTCATGCCCATGTCTCAGAGAAATGCACTCTTCTCCACCTGAGTTTCCGACAGCCGAGTTGGAGTCGTACCCGCGGTCCGGAAAGAGGAATAAACAGCTGAGAGTGCTCAAGTGTATCTCCGTCCCAGTCCAGGCGGGGAGCTTCCCGGGATTCACGCTGAAACGTTGTCCCCACAAGCGGAGGCCACACCCGAATGGATCTTCTGGTCAGTTGAAGGTGGATGGCAGCCTTCATAGTGTCGTTTCAAATGCAGAGTGGAGAAGGTTAGGTGAAATTCCCCGGCCGGGGCGTGCTGAGGGCAACGATGGACTGAGTTGAGGGTTTTCATTAGCCTTTGTGGAGTAAATAATCCGTAAGGCTCTGCCTGGGAGGGACCTTTGTTATCTCCTGGATACAGTAGCGTACCCAGTTGTTCCTCCGCCAATTCAAAGAAATACTCAACCAATATTTGCCCTCTGTGAAGCGCTTGGACCCCTTACCCGCCCAGCCGAGTTCATCTCTGGCGCTCCCTCCATCCGCTGATTGATCTCCTGCTGCTGCTCACTGCTGACCCCGGCTGCCTCACCCACATCGTTTGTGGGCTCCGGAGGCTCAGGCTTGTGCTTTGTCCTTCTCTGCAGGGCTTTGTTTTACCTTCCTCAACACGCCCCCTCCTCCTTCCCTTCCCTTTGACTGCCTGCTCTTTTCCTCTCCTCGAAGTCTCTCCCATTTCCTCCTTGTTTGTAGTGTGGCTGTTGGCCGGAAGCCTTTCCTCCCACCCCTGATTCTAACTCGTGCCGTTCTCATTCCATTGGTTTTACCCCGAGTCACACCATGCGGGCAAGCCCACTTCTTCAGCCCCCAGGGAGCCGTCACACAGCCTGGCTTTCCGCAGCACCTGAGATCTAAGCGTATGTTTTTTCCTTCATTGAGTTTGTTGGTACATTTTAGGGATACAGTACAGGTACATTCATCATTGGGATCTTGTACCTTTACACGACAGGTCTTGGTTCTCATTTTTTTCCCCTTGTCCCTGCCCTCCCTTCACCCCCTTCTCCCCTCCCCCTTTACAAACAATTTATTTCCATTTTTTCATTTTCTCATATTCCTTTTCCCTTATTCCCCTTCCCCTACCCTTCCCACTTTCTCTACACCTTTAGCCCTTTTCTTCCTATTTCACATTGTCAATTATATCATTAGGATCTTATGTGCTATTATAGTTTTTCACACCAAGAGATCTAAACATATTAAGACATCAATCAGTTCCAGTCAGCTTCTGGAGCTTGGGAAAACTGCAGGGTGTGTTGTATTCAATGTACCAAAAACTGGAAAGACCAGAGACTGACAGAGCCGTCTTGGTAGCCATTGGATTCCAATGCAAAGATGCTCTTATGTTTTTGTCCTCATCAGGAGATTTATTAGATTCCAGGCAAGAAGCAGGTTGAAGCCAGCAGGCTTAGTTGCAGTTATCATTTTGTTTTCTTTCTAACGCCTTCCTGCATTAACTGTGTGCATGTTTACAGTACCTTGTGGCTTCCCAGCTCCGTGGCAGCGAACCCAGCGCATATGGGGCCCAGTGAGCACCACGGTCTCCACACTATCTTGGAGCCTGTTTATTTAGTAAAGCATTTATCACGTTTTGTGATTGTAGAAGTGTTCATAATTGTATTTTAGTTATAGATTTAGCACAAGCAAGAATAGAAGAAATATCCCCAGACGAATGTCTGTGTGAATCTGTGCCTTTATTTATTAATTTATTTGCTTCCAAATCTTCTAGAGTATATACCTGTTTATTGTAAAGCATTTATCACGTTTTGTGATTGTAGAAGTGTTCATAATTGTATTTTAGTTATAGATTTAGCACAAGCAAGAATAGAAGAAATATCCCCAGACGAATGTCTGTGTGAATCTGTGCCTTTATTTATTAATTTATTTGCTTCCAAATCTTCTAGAGTATATGTGTAATTCAGAAAATTGTACATCAGGAACATACAATCTTACTGTTTTCTTCAATGTATATTAGTTATAGGGAACAATGGGCTTCATTTGGGCACATCTGTACCTGTGTAAAACATTCTCTGATCTTTCCTCCTCCATTCGGAATACACTGGCTTTTCTCTAATAGCCTTCTTTCATGTCATTTCTGTTCGAAATTATTTTTGTTAGGTGCTTCATATGAGAGAAAACATAATGTTCGATTTTCTGAGTCTAGAGTGCTTCACTTAACTTGATGGTTTCCAGTTCCCCCTGTTTTTCTGCAAATGATACTATTGAATTCTTTATGGCTGAATAATATCCACATATATAATATACACATAAATTAGCCATAATTATAATAATATATATAATATCTA
>NW_022900939.1:36113355-36136906 GCF_012274545.1 Fukomys damarensis
ATGTTTGATTCTGAGTCTAGAGTGCTTCACTTAACTTGATGGTTTCCAGTTCCCCCTGTTTTTCTGCAAATGATACTATTGAATTCTTTATGGCTGAATAGTATCCACATATATAATATACACATGAATTAGCCATAATTATAATAATATATATAATATCTATCTATCTATCCATGTATCTATCTATATGTCACACATTTTTAATGCATTCACCTATTGGCAGGCACAAAGGCTAGTTTCACTGCTTAGCTGTTGTGAATTGCACTGCAGTTCATATGTGTGTGTGAGGACCTTTCCACTATGCTGACTTTATTTCTTTCAGGAACAGTCTGAAGAATGGCACAGGTGGATCAAATGAATGCTATGATTTCAGTTTCTTGAGGAATCTTCATACTGACTTTCATAATCACTGTACGAGGTCTATTCCCACCTTCAGTGTAAAAGGATCCCTTTTCCCTTCACTGTCGTGATCATTTGTTATTTTGTAATATTTTTTTTCTCATCTGAGGTCTTGAACTCAGGGCCTTCTCACTGAGCTACATCTTCTGCCTGCCACACCCCCACCCTTTAACTTTCCATTTTGAGACAGCAACTTGCTAAGTCACTAAGTTGTCCAGATTTGGTTTGAACTTGTGATCCTCCTGCCTCAGCCTCCCAAGATGATGTGATTACAGATGTGCACTACCATGTCTGGTTTGTCTATTGTATTCTTGAGGCAGCCATTCCAACTGGGTGGAGATGAAATCTCAGTGCCATTTTTGTTTTGCATTTCCTTATAGTTAAGGATGTTGAACGCTTTTTTGTGTATTTCTTTGTTGTTTGTATGTCTTTTGAGAAGTATCTGTTTAATTCATTGTTCAATCTTTTGTTCAAAAGAGGAGCCGACAAATATTTCATCCCATTCTGTGGGCTGTCTTTCCACTTTTTCATTTGTTTCCTTTGTTGTTCAGAAGCCTTTTAATTTGATGTGGTCCCATCTGTTGATTCTTGAGACTAATTCTTGTGCCATTGGAGTCCTATTTAGGAAATCTTTTCCTGTGCGCACAGCCTCAATTCTTTCCCCTGTGTTTTCTTTGGCAATTTCAAAAATTCGGATCTTATGTCTTTGACCCATTCTGATTTGATTTTAGATCAGGGTGAGAGGTATTTTGTCAGTCTTCTACATATTAATATCCAGTTTTCCCAGCACAGTTTGCTATAGAGGCTGTGTTTTCTCACACATGTTTTTCGAGCCCCTTTTCAGAATCACATGGCTATATTTGTAGTGGGTTTGTCTCTCTCCTTGTATTCTATAGTCCCTTGTTCTTTGTTTCTATTTTTGTACCAATACTGTGCTGTTTTTGTTACTGTGGCATGGTAGTATATTTTGAAATTGGATATTGTGATTCCTCTGGCATTGCTCTTTTTGCTTAGGATTGTTCTTTCTACTTAACTTTATACTTTATTCTAAATATTTCTGGGTGGGGGATTTGGCTCAGTGTTTCCTGCCTTAGGAGTACAAGGGCCTGAGTTTGATCCCCAGTACCACAAAATTAAAAATAAATATTTCCACTACCTTCTAGAATTATCATTTTTAATGCTTGGAATATATTCCATCAACATTCATCTAAGTTTCTTTTTATTTTTTATTACTTTATTGGTACAATTTAGATATACACAGTGATCACATTCATTATAGGGAATTTGTATCTGTGCATGATATATCTTGATTCCTCTTTTTTTCTACACTTCTCTCCTCCCTACAGCCCTTCTTCCCCTCCTTATTTACCAAGCTTTGTTTCCATTTTATCCTCCTTTTCTCATTTTTTCCTTTCCCCTCCCCCTTTCCTGTTTCCTCTTTCCCTTTAAACAATTTCTTCCAGTTTCACAATATCTATTGTACATCTTGGACTTTATTTACACTCTCAGTTCTTCACACCGGAGAGAGACGATGAGGTATTTACACAGGTGTATCTCGTTTATTTCACGTATGATATGGTCTCAAGGCACATTCATTTACCTAGGAATGTCTCAAGCTTATCCGTCTTTATGGCTGAGTACTACTGCATTGTATGGAAGAACCACATCTTTTGTATCCATTCCTCAGCTGCAGGTCATTTGGGCTGTTTCTAAGATTTAGCTATTACAAACGGTGCTGCTATAAACATGAGTGTGCGTATATTCTGTGGTATGACGCCTTCAACTCCTCTGGGAAGATACCCAGCAGGGGAAGAGCTGGGGCAAATGGGAACTCTAGTCGTAGTTTTACTGAGGCATCACCACACTGATTTCCACAGTCATTGCACCGGTCTGCACTCTCACCGACAATGGACACAGGTTTCTTCACTATCTCCAGCTCCTCCACCTTTGGTTGACCTGGAACCCACTATGTAGCTCAGGCTGGTCTCGAACTCACAGTGATCCTCCTGCCTCAGCCTCCCCAGTGCTGGGATTACAGGCGTGCACCACCACTCCTGGCTTGTGTGTTGTTTTTGTTTTGTTTTATTTTATTTTTTTGTGATTTCTTAATAATAGCCATTTTTCTGGAGTAAGATGGAATCTCAGCATTGTTTGAATTTGCATCTCTTACATGACTGGAGATGTTGCACATTTTTTCATATATTTATTGGCTGTGTGTACTTCTTCATATAAGAAGTGTGTAGTCATCTCAGAAGCCCATTTTTGGATTGGGTCTTTAAATTTGGGGGCCTTTAAATGCTCTGGGTATGAGTCCTTGTCTGAGGGACAACTGGCTAAATTTTTTCCCACTCCACTCCATAGGGTATCTTTTCACTCTGTTAGTGTTTTCTTTTGCTGTGCAAAAGTTTTTTAATAAGAGGAGGTCCCAGTTATTGAAGTCTTTGTAGTACTTCTCATGGAATCGGGGTTTTGTTCATGAAGACTTTGCTAACTCTTATGTTTTTGAGTTCCACCTATGATCTCTCAGTGGATTAGTGTCCTTTTAAGACTCAGATCTCAAAGAGCTGGGACTAGAGGTTCCATTTGACCCAGCGATCCCTCTGCTGGGTATCTTTCCAAAAGAATTTAAAAAATCATACCACAGTGATATATGCACACCCATGTTTATAGCGGCACAGTTTGTAATAGCTAAAACTTGGAAACACTGCATTTTCCCATCAGTTGGAGACAGGATAAAGAAGATGTGGTTTTTCTATAAAATGGAATACTACTCAGCCATAAAGAATGAGAAATTAGATTCATTCATAGGAAAACGGATGCATATTGAGTATATACTCTTAAGTGAAATAAATAAGACATGCAAGTGTAAATACCAAATAGTTTCTCTGGTGTGAATAAACTGTAAGAGTACATAAGATCCTAATGAGATAAATGACATTGTGAAATGGGAAGAAAAGGGCTAAAGGTGCAGGGAAAGTGGGAGGGATAGGGAAAGGGAATAAGGGAAAAGAAAAAAAATGTGAGAAAATGAAAAAAATGGAAATAAAGTGTTTGTAAATGGGGAGGGGAGGAAGGGGTGAAGGGAGGGCAGGGACAAGGGGAAAAATGAGAACCAAGACCTGTCATGTAGAGGTACAAGATCCCAACAATGAATGTTACTGTACTGTGTACCTAAAATGTACCAATAAACTCAATGAGAGAGAAAAAAAGACTTAGATCTTAGATCCATTTTGACTTTAGTTTAGTGCGTGGTGGGAGATACGGGCCTTCAGCATGTGGAAAGCCAGTTTTCCCAGCACCATTTATTAAAGAGGCTACTTTTCTTCCAGTGAAAATATTTGGTCCCTTTGTCAAAGGTGAGGTGGCTGAGTGTGTTTGGGGTTGTTTCTGCATCTTCTAATCTGTTCCACTGGTCCTCAGGTCTACTTTTGTTTTTTGCTAGTACCGTGCTGTTTTTCTATAATAACACCAATGTATTTCCTAATATAAATAGTTGTACAGTGAGTATCCACATGGGCCTTGCTATTCACTGTCCCTCTTTCTGTCTTCTCCCATGGGTGTTTTCAGATAGTCCATCTCAACATTATCTGCACATTTATTACCTGGGGGCTTCTCTGTTCAATTTGATGTTGGAGTCATGCTGAGAGATCCCGATTAAATTCAGCTGGGCGTTCCCCAAGTGGCAGGATGTTGTTTCCGCTGAGCAACTAGTGCACAGTGTAGAGAACCACCCCTTACCAACTTCTACATCAGGGATTGTCTGTGAGACTCCCTAGCAGGGGCAGTGGCAGAGCAACAGGAAGGAGTTCGCTTTTAGATTCATCACCCTTCCCCACCACCCGACATGTGACCTGTCCTGTGGAGTTGAGCGACCGCTATTGACAGAGGGGTCCTGCTATCTCCCAAGAATGTTTAGGCAGCAAGCGTCCTGAGCAGTACACCACACATGGTGCTGAGTGGGTCTGAATACGTGTATTCAAGGGACTGTTATAAAATTTCAAACTCTACTTGTGCCAGGTGAATACTGCTTCACTGCCACTCTCTCCTCTCTGAATAAAGTAGCTTCGGAGCTTTATTTCTCACTGAGGGAGAAGCAGTGAGCCCTGCCACACACATTAGTGTCAGCATCATGAAATAGTGTGTTTGAAAACACTTTGTAAAGCACAAAGCTTTGTCTGCCGTGTACATATAACACTGTGTATTAACATAATGTGAAACAGGAACAAAAGTTCTAAAGGGGTAGGGGAAGTGGTAGGGGTAGGGGAAAGGAAAAACGGAAAGGAAAAATATGAGAAAAGGAAAAAATGGAAAGAAAGTCTCTGTAAATAGGGAGGGTTGGAGGGGTTGAAGGGAGGGCAGAGGAATGGCAAGAAAATAAGAACCAAGATACATCATGTAAGGGTACAAGATCCTAATGATGAATGTAACTGTTTTTTTTTTTTTTTTTTTGGTACCGGAGATCGAACTCAGGACCTTGTGCTTGTGAGGCAGGTGGTAGAACCACTGAGCTAAATCCCCACTTGAATGTAACTATATTGTATGCTCAAAACGAACAAAAAACTTAATGGAAAAAAGATATATAAAGCATTTTTGCTTAATATTTCTATAAGTTTTTAAATTTGGTTATTAACCATGACTATTTTATATGCTAATAACTTTAGTGTGTTTTAAGCTCTCCCTTATTCTGAAGATTTCTTTTAAACCTGTAATTAATTTTGCAAGGTCCCATGAACTGATTAATTGAGGTTCTGTGGATAAGAAAAGAGTCCTTCTTTAGTACATGGGAGGCTGAGGTAGGAAGATTGCCATGAGTTCAAGGCTAGCCTGGGCTACATGGTGAGTTCAAGGCCAGCCTGAACTACATAATGAGAATTTGTCTAAAAAAAAAAGAAAGAAAGAAAGGGGAAAAATGGGGTCTTTTTTGTTGGAACCCTACTTGCTACAAATAATGGACAAATTATTTTTGTTTTTGAGCCCTAGATAATGCAAATGATTTTCACTGGTTTTCATGACTTGAAAGTCATAAGAATGGAAGGAGTTCGGAAATAAAGTTTATGGACTGGGAATTTAACTCAGTTGTTCTGGTGCCTGCTTTGCAAGCGCAGGTACCCAGGTTTAATTCCTGGTATCAAAAAAAAAAAAAAGAAAGAAAGAAATTTTATGCAGCAACTACAATATGTAGTTATGCATGCATAGACTTTAATTTACCTTGTACAAATATAATTCAGCTATTTATTGTTCTCACATAGTATTACAATTTTTTGAATTAATTTTCCTGGCAGATTCAAACCTATATATTTGCTTGAAATGCATTACATACTTTGTTCTATTACCCATATTTCAAAATTATTTAAGCTTTACTGCTTTTGGCTCTCTAAGGCATTGTTACAAGAAAGAAATGCAGATTTATTGCATAGCATATTTCCAGGAAAATGCCTGTCAGTTGATAATGTATATTACATCCTAGTATATTCATCTGATAAGACTTTAGACAGCCCTGAGTTAGGTATTGTCTTTTTTTTTTTTACAAAAGTGCTTAAAATCCACCAGTTTATTTATGCTTTTGGTGCTTCTATAGTAGTGAAGGGACGGTCACACATTTCTGTTCCTAAGCTGTGTATGGGAGAAGCAGCATGTTTGTACTACATTTAGTTTAAAACCTGGAAAGCTACAAAGAGATCAGTAGATAGGGCCAATTATATGCATTCATATAGAGACCTTTCTTCTCATTTGCTCTTCTCATAAGTAGTTAGCAGTGCTCTCAAATGCCTTTACATGTCCTTTGCCACTGGTTTGGTAGAGCACAGATTTTGGCCTTGGGTAGACATGGCTTGCTATTGGTTTATCATGAGGCTCAACTTTCTCATCTTTACGCTGAAATGTTGTACATTTTAGTGAAATATAATACTAATACATGTTAGTACCTGACCCCCCGCAAAAACAAAACAAAACAACACTTAACATATGGTAGATTTTGCTTTCCTGAGAGTAATCAGGGAAATTGCTATTGTTGCTCCATGGTGAAGATGAGGAAATCATGTATATACAAGCAGCACTAGCATGACCAGGAAGGGAGAAGGAGATTGAATCTTGAAGTGGTATCAGCTGGGTTGGGGCACTAACTGTCCAAGAAGCGTCCACTGTGCCCCCTTCCCTCACTCAAGTACTCAAGCTCCTTGTTTCTGGTTATAAGAGCACTGCCGCTGCAAGATACAGGTATATGCTGTCTGGAGAACTGTGCAAGCAGGTGACAAATTGGAAAAACAAATCCAGACTCTGATCCTGCTCACTTATGCTCAAAACTCAAAGGAATATAATTGAACAAAATGGCTTCATTTACACAACTTACAGTGGTGGAATTAGAAACCACTCTTTCTCTAGCGAGGACTCTGCCCCCTCTTGCTTTAACTCCAGTTGGTGCTGGAAGTTGAAGTAGATTATTGATCCTAGTGCTTAAAAGGAACCCTGTAATTTTCAAAGGAAAAAGTACTTTTTGGAGGTTTAAGTTTTATTTTTGGGTAGAACAGTCTGGATTTTCTGTAATTCTTATTGTTCATTATTGCAGAAAATTGTCTCCCTAAGAATAGTGTGGTGAGGTGGGATGGCTTCCACATCAGTGTGGGGGAAAACTTTAAAAGAACCACTAATGTCTGTTTTTAAAGCACTGTAAAGGAGCAGAGCATTTCCCTTTGTACTGTATATTTTTGAAGAAAAAGAAATTTATATTTTAAGGAATTGTAAAAAGTTGTAGAAATAAGTGTTCTGTACTCATTTGGACAACTCTGACATTGTAAGCTTTTTAGATCAAATATTTGGGAAAAACAATGAAATAACTAAATTGTTTGCGTTTAGCTACAGTCTAGCACTTCCGTATACTTTTTCAGTTTCAAAAGCTAAATACAGTAAGACAGTTACTCACAGGATGGAAACTCTGGGTTACTGTTGGCATCGAGTGTAAAAAGCCTACATTGTAATGGATTATTAGATAAGAATGCTGTGAAACTGGGTGCCTCCTTTCTGATATAGCTTGCTACCTAATTAGATACAATTAGCATTTTAAAATCTATGCACTTAAAGAACAAAAGCTGAAAAAATTTATAAGAAATTAAAAAGAATATATAGAGTCTTCATTTACAAAAGTTTAAGCATACTTTTATTTGTATATTCTGGGCAGCCTTTTAGGAATAAAATAAAGCATGATGAGATGGACTATGATGATATAGAAGGTTAGCACTTTCAAATACAAAGAAAAAATGTAAATAGAGAAATAAAGGTGTAAAAACCAATGTGTGCACATCACAATGAAGAAGTCAGGGATTACATGGTTTTTCTTCTCATTGGGACTTTTACAGTTTATACAGAAAATGTAAAAATTATCCCTGATCTATTTTTTAAAATAGGAGCTTTGGAAATAAGAACTTGGAATTCTAATTTCAGCTGAGGCTGGCTCTCCCTAGCTAGGAGCATATTTTTGAGTTTTGAAACATTTCGTCCAATTTTTGTTGTAATAGCTAGGAAGAGATGTGGGCTTCATTGGGGCATCTGAAGTGTGTGGGAACCCTGTCCATGACAACAGCATCAGGCCCACGATGCTGGTCTGGTCTCACAGCTTGGATGTGGTCCAGGCCAAGATGGATAAACCTGGAGATCACTGTCACGGGTTATCATTGACAAATGTTTTCCCATTCATAAAACACTAGTTTGTTAAACTGGATTATAATAGCGGGCTAAGTTATATCCAACAAACCATGACACCCCAGCCTGTTTCTACATTTTGCCTTACTTTTTAGATCATTAAATAGGCATTTTATATTTTGGGAAATGTATGATACTTTGACTATGCTGTGCGAGCTCTTAGTAAGTGACCGTTCCTATTAAATGTAACTAACAACTGAAGAAGAATATTGACCTTGTATCTTTTTAGACTGATTTGCTGAAAATCGATATGAAGCATTAGAGTTATTATATGGAGTGTAACTGATCTTAGAAAGAAAATTTACTTTGTATGTGGCTACTGTTACCAATGTTTCTGTTGGCTGTGACCTGCAATGTCAATGTTGGTTTACTGGTGGGGTTGAGATTTCTAGCTCTTTATTCAACAGCCACTTTCACTTATAAATATAGTAGCAGATTCCTGACTTTTCCAGGTTAGAATGTGCTCAACCTAAACATTGTATTTCTTGATTTTCTTTGTAGCTAGGAGTGACCAATTGCATGTTAATAGAAATTGATAGATAGTTCTAAAGATACTGAAGGGTGTAAAAAAAAAAAAAACCCACAAGACAACAGGTATGTGTTACGTTTCTCTTTCCTTTTTCTACTTACTGCTGCCTAGCAAGTGGTTATGATAGGGGCTGCAGACATCCTGACTGTCTTAATTGGCTCAGTTTGATTGAACTTTACATACCTTTCTTCCTGTCTTTAGACCTCCATCTCACTTAGTTTGAGAAAGTGTTCAATTGTAATTTTTTTCCTCTGCTCCTTGGAGGTATAAGTTTTTTTTACAGACTCTTGTCAGTTTTGTAATCCAAGAATACTACTTCTCAAGGTCCTGAGTGTAAACTCTCAGATATATAATCATTAAGGAAGACTGCTCCTCTAAGTTCCTTTCTCTTTGGAAGAGTCAGAGTTCAACTTCTGTAGGCAACAATGAACAAACAGATGATTGATCACCTCCCTTTACTGTATTCCAGTCCTCTCCACTGCTCACTTCAGTGCTTAGAAATCCTCTCATCTTTTTTTTTATATCAAAAGAATTGAGTTCAGTCTCTCCCCTTTATTGGAATAGTCTTGAATAAGTTTTTTCTTGCTTCTTTAACCCTATTCAGCGAATGTTGTTTCTTTGACATCATAGAACATCTAATTTATGGGAGGAACTCGACTTTATTGAAGAATGCTGGTTAATAAATGAAAAAGATTTGAGGCAGACAACCTAGACATAATAATCAGGCAAGAGTTATCATTGTATGCTATAATCTTGAGGTGAAATTAGAAGTGTAGGTTGTATTAGCATGGGGACAAAGAAACATGCTCGGGTTACTACCTGAAAAGGAACAATAAGAGAGAGGTATAACCATTGCTAATTTCACCAACTGGTGTCCCAAGTACCGGAGACCCCCGTGGTCAGCCAGTCCCCACCTGCCCAGTGTGTGATGCAGGCCTGAGAGAAACAATAGACTAGGAGACAGAACTAAGAGAGAGAAAGTGGGGTGCCCAGTCAACCAATGCCAGTGTGACCAACAACGGCACTGGGCAGTCCTGGGCACATTGACTTTTATTGGCAATCAATCGGGGTAAAGGCGACATGAGGTTTCTATGGAAATTAATGTAAAAAAGGCTCATAAAGGACAAGACATATGCATTCTCAAATTAGGAACAGAACAGACAAAATATATTATTGTAATTAGAACGTTGGCCTCTGGTCTGAAGGTTTTAGTTGTGGGGATAGAATTTGGGTGTGAGTTATTCTGACCTCAGCACATAGGCTTTGGGCAGACTCACTTCTCAAAACAAGCCAATTGTGGGGTTCACTCTTCATGTCCGGCTTTGGGCATAATCAATATTATAGTCTTCTGAACCCAAGTGTCACTCCTAAGGAATACACTGACATTATATGCTTCCTGACGTTTTAATATGGAATATACAACACCATCTACGAAATTTTCTTGCCAAAAATGTCTTGCTGAATGCAACGAAATCTTCAGACATAAGTACGAGTACACAGAGAGAAATGTTTAAATGAGAATACTTCTATTTCAAAAAGTAGGAAGACTGGGGCCGGGGATTTAGCTCAGCAGTTCGGTGGCCTACCTTGCAAGCGCAAGGACCCGAGTTTAAGAAGACTAACAAAGGCAGTGGATATTTTCCTTTGTTTTTCATGACTATAGGAATAGCAGAGCCTGAATGGGAACAAGATGCTTTGTGCTGCTTAGGGCTATTACATCTGAACTGCAAAACTTTGAACTGGTGAACTTTTGTATTAGATCAGGCACTATAGCTTGCTGTTTCTATTAGATGAAACAGAAATTGAATCCAAAATAAAAAAATTTTGGCATCCAAATCACTGGTTCGTGTAAATCAGCAAAATTGTACTGATGCTCACTCACAAAACCTTGCTCTTTTTATCAATGAGGCAAAACCACTGCAAGGATGGAGTGGCTGGGTAAAGTCTACTTATTCATGTTGAAAAAAGAATAATCCCAAAATAGGGAAGGCTTGTACGTTAACCATCTAAGCAAAGAATTTATTTTGCATCACAAGGAAATAAAATGTGATCCACAATGAATAACTGTCTAGTTGTCTTGGAAAATATAAAATTGTAGAAATGTAAAAGAAGCAAAAAAGCACTTTGGTTCAACCTTCTTGGACTACATGTGAAGATGCATGTGCAGGAGTTACAGGAGTGGCTTCTCCAAAGTTCTACAGCTCACTGGAAGCACAGTGAGGACAAAACCACAAGTCTTCATATTCTCACCAGTATCCTCCTCAAACAAGGTGAGACATGTGAAGAGGTGAAAAATATCCTGATGACTTTGAAGTCACTTCTGAAGGGCCACCAAAATCATAAGAATGACCATAAACCAGGGAAATTTCTGTCTGACTCAGATGGCATTTGAGTACAGAATTTGGAGGGAATAAAATTAGATTTCAACATTTTATGAGAATGATAGAAATATCAAATTTCTACAGATCCAGAAAAATATTAGTGCATCATTTGAAGCCTGAACCATATCTTCAGAACATTAAAGAATTGTTTTATTTTATATATTCTAGATAATAGTCCTTTGTCTGAGGAGCAGCTGGTAAAATTTTTTCCCACATTGTAGGTTGTCTCTCTGCTCTGTTGGAGGTTTCTTTTGTGGTGCAGAAGCTTTTTAATAAGAAGAGATTCCAGTTGTTGGTTCTTTGTGCTAGTTCCCGTGCTACTGAGGATTTGTTCATAAAGTCTTTTTCGAGGCCAGTATCTTCAAGAGTTCTGCCTAACTTACCTTCCAGAAAGTTTAGTATTTCTGTTTAATATTTAGATCTTTAATACACTTTGATTTTAGTTTAGTGCATGGTGAAAAATAAGTGTCTAGTTTTAATCTTTGGCAGATTGAAATCCAGATTTTCCAACACAATTCATTGAAGAGGCTATCTTTCCTCCAGTTGGGGATGGTCAGCTCCTTTGTCAAAGATGAGGTATCTGAGTACATCTGGAATTGTTTCTGTACCTTCCAATCTATTCCACTGATCCTCAGGTCTTTTTCTTTGCCAGTGCTATTCTGTTTTTATTACAGTGGCTTTGTAGTATAGTTTCAAGATGGGGATTGTGATACTCCCTGCCATGTTTCTGTTGCCTAGAATGGCTTTTGCTATTATAGGTCTCTTCTGGTTCCAAATGAATTTTTTGGATTATTTTCTCTAGTTCTGTGAAATATACTGTTGGAATTTCAATTGGGATTGCATTGAATCTGTATAGAAGTTTGGTAGTATGGCCATTTTCACTATGTTGATTCTTCCTACCCAGGAGCAGGGGATATCTTTCCATTTTCTTATATCCTCTTTGATCTCTTTTTTTCAGAATGCTGTAGTTTTCAGCATAGAGGTCTTTTTCTTCTTTCATTAAATTGTAAATTGACATTGTGTATTTTTAAGGACAGGTAGTATACTATTATGCTCACCATGTTGTATAATAAATTTCTTGAACTTATTTTTCTCCTATGTATTCCTCTGACCAACATCTTCCTAACAACAGCTCCTCACCTCCACCAACCCTACCCCTTGGTAACCACTATTCTGTTCTCAACTTCTATGAAATCATTGTCGATTCCACACATAAATGAGATCATGCATTATTTGCCTTTCTGGACTTGGCTTATTTTACTTAAATAGTGTTCTCCAGGTTGATCTATGTTCTCAAAAATGGTAAGATTTCAGTTTTTACAGGCTGAACACTATTTGCTTGTGTGTATGTACCATATTTTCTTTTTCCACTTGTCCAACAATAGGCACTTAGGATGCTTCTTTATCTTAACTACTGTGAATAATGCTGCAATTAATATGGGGCTGCAGATGTCTTATTGACACATTGATTTAATTTCCTCTGGATATCTGCCCAGTACTGGGCTGGTGAATCAACTACTTTTAGTTTTGAGGAATTTTTCGTAGTGTTTTCTATAATGGTTTGACGAATTTACATTCTCATTGACAGTGTGCGTTGCTCTGCTTTTCTCCCCGTCCTCACTGGTACTTATTATGTTTCCATGCTAACAAGTGCGAGGTATTTCATTGGCGTTTTAATTTGCATTTCCCTGATGAATAGTGACTTTGAGCTGTTTTTCATTTACTTGTCAACTGTTTTATATGTCTTCTTTTGAGAAGTATCTATTCAGGTCCTTTGCTCATTGTATACTCAAGTTTTTTGCTTACTTGTTTGTTATGTCTGTATGTGTGTGTGTGTGTGTGTGTGTGTGTGTGTGTGTGTGTGTGTGCATGTGTCGCTGGGTATTGAATCCAGGCTAAGGGCTTTACAATTAAGCTACATGCCAGCCTATATTTCTTTGTGTTTTGTTTTGGCTTTTGCTCTTGAGTTCACTCTTTATTTTAGATGTCAACCCATACCAGATGCATATTTTGCAAATGTTTTTTTCATTCTGTAGGCTGGCTCTTCACTCTGTTAATTGTTTACTTTGCTGTGTAGCTTTTTATTGTGATATAATCCCATTAAGTACAAGTAGGTATTTGATTATGTATTTTCTGCCCAGTAGTAGCCCTATGTATAATTTATTTTCTGGGAACAAACTTTTCCATCTAACCTCAGAAATAGGCATTCGGGTCCCTCTGAAGTTCTCTGTTGTCTCTCTTAACCAGAAAGGAAGGAAAAATAATAAGCCAAAACAGAAATCTGAAAAGTAGTACAAAGAAATACTAAAAAACAATGTTGTGAATAAAATTTTTACAAAATGAGTAGACTTAGAGTATATTTGATGTTGGAAAGAATGAGTTGATATGATGATAAATCTAATAGATTATTTCAATATCTCTGTAGATGTGGTCTATGGGTCAATATGACTCTCCCAACCTCTACCAAATTGTAAGAGACAAGTGCTGATAGTGGCAATCACCATTTAGAATATTTTATAACCCAATTTCATGTTTTAATGCTTGTAATAAGAGTGGCTTATTAATATAGAATTGTAAAATTTTACTATTTTATGATATATTCTGCAGTAAATCATTAATCACATATATTGATTGCACCCTTAAAATCACTTATCAGAAATTTTCATAGCATAAATAAAGTTCTCTACAATAATTTACACTAGCCTTTCTTCAAAATGATACTGTCTGTCAGTACTTTTTGTGTGGATATTTTTATTGGGGCATTAATATTTGTACATTAAAATTTTTATGTGAATAATAATATAAAGTCCACAACTTCTGCAGTGTGGCAGAATTAAATGATGTTGAAAGAATGAACTACAAATAATATAAAGTTTTTTTAAAAAGGTGAGCACATAAAGCAATGTAAGGGGAAAACCCAGTGACCAGAAACAAGTTACTGATGTGCACAGAGCCTCAGGAATTATGGCTTGCAGGAGTATCACAGTTATGCTTTTATACACAGCTTCCATAGCCTGAGCTGCACAAGGAACCTCAGGGAAATCAGCTCCTGCTGAAGATGAGTTCAGCGTCTAATCTAAAGTATAAATTAAACGAGGACAAGTCAGCATGGTGAAACTGTTTAAAAAAATGTAAATTAATTACATAATTATTCAAAGAAATGAAGGAAAGAATACTTCAAGACCAGAAATCTTAAAAATACTACATAAAATTCTTTTAAATGTCATGAATACACTTTTACAAATTGAGTAGAATTAAAGTATTTTTGACATTGGAAAGAGTTAGTTGATTAAGAAAGTAGATTAGATAAAAATTTCTGTATGTGTGGTGTGTGGATCAATGTAACCCTGCCAACCTCTGCCGAACTGAAGAGCTAAGTGTAGAGACTGGTAATCGGCATTTAGAATATTTTACAATGAGTTGAGAGGACAATTTTGTTTTTTAATCTAAGAACAACAAAGATTGGGCCTTGTCTTTCACCTTTTCTATTCTACTTTTCTTTCCTAATAATTTATGTCATTGTATTTCTGTAAAGGTGTCACCTAAAATGGATTGGAAAAAGTAAAACTGGCCTTTTATCCCAAATAGTTTAAGGAATGCTCAATTAGACAAAGCAGGCAGACATAGGAGAATTGAAATTACAAAAGAAATTTGGAGGTATAAGGAATTTATAATTGGAAATAGCCCCCAAAACTTATAAAAACCTATCTTCGTAAATCACATAAAGTATTTTTAATTTTTATGTCATAAATCAGTATTGTTTGAAGGAAACCAGCATGATAGCAGTCTAATCTAGAAGAAAAAACCCTAATTACCTTAATACAGAAGGCAGGCAGGAAGAAATGATTCAGGGAGATCCAAAGCAGTTTCTCTTATTCCTTTCCTATTCTATTGTTTTGTGTTTCTTCTGCCTTTAACCCAACAGCCTCTACGAGCACAATATTTTTAATGTGAGGTTTTAAAAAATCATGAATTCTTATAAACAACCTACCATAAAAATTCTGCCTTATATGCACATACTTTGTATTTAAAGTTTTATAGTGGTTTAAAACATGATAGCAACCCCTTACTGTTAAATGTGTATCTGCATAGAATTTTGTGGTATTTTGCTTACATTATTAATAGCTCCGTGGACAAAATAATTGGTCAGGTCTAGCTTAATGGAATTTACAATTTTAATTTCCCTTTTCTCATAGAGGGATGAAATTGATCTATTTGGAGATGCATTCTGAGCTATACTCAAACACTTTCATCCTGCTATATGAGAAAAAAAATAGGTCTTCCAACAGAGAAGATAATTGGAGCTTCATAAAAGACAGTGATTATCAAATTTATCTGATGCAGTTCTTCGTACTTGGTGTACAAGCTATCAACCTCACACAAAAAATGAAAGATACAGGCTTTCAAAGTGGGAAAACATCAGGGGAAAAGGGTAGAGACATAGTTCTTTACCATGACTCCTGATCACTTTGTTTTACGTATTACTTGTTTTCATTTGCCTGTCATGGCATGAGTACGTCTTCAGAATATCAGCTTATATAGTTATATTAATTATATTCTTTTACATGTATTGTATTGTGCTTCAATAGGCTAAGGATTGTATTAAAGTCATAAGAAATTCTCAGAAGTGAAGTCCTTTTGGGAAAAACTTCCACTAAATTAGCAAAGGAACATTTTTGTAATAAGTAATATTGTTTGGTTAAATAAACACAATCTAAAGAATATTGAAAAAACAGGAAAAATTTTAAAAATTATCTATACACTTTGAGAAACTAACATTAACTTTTTAGATGAGGGTCTATCTAAAAACTTTTATAGTCTTTATTTTTAACATTCATTACTTCACAATTCTTGTAATATACATGCAAATATCTCTTAAATGATTAGCCCTTAATATTTTTAGATATAATATGTAATGTTCAGAAGCTCTGGGTTTGGAATCAGGGACACTTGGTTTAGAATCCTTGCAAATTCTTTTTCTTTCTATTTTTTTTCTTTTTTGGTACTGGGGATTGAACTCGGGTCCTTGCACTTGCAAGGCAGGCCACCGAACCGCTGAGCTAAATCCCCAGCTCCTGCAAGTTCTTTTTTTTAAACCTGTCTCATCAATCACCAGTCTTATGAGACTGTGGTTAGAGTTATGTTTGTAAAGTGTGTATTGGCAGAGAATGTAACACAAAGCCTGGGGCACTGGGAGAACTCTGTGAATATTAACTTAGTTATTATTACTCCTGTCATTCTTACTCATTATTATTTGTATATTATTCTTCTAGGAGGCGAGTGGTAGGGCAGAAAGTCATGGTGCTAGCATGTCCTCAGACATGATAGCTGGGAAAAATTGTGTTTGCAGCCTTATTGCTACCTCTTCCTTCACATTGAATGTCTTCTAATAATGTCTTTATAGAGGGATTTATTTTTGCTTAATTAAAGTGCTCAACTGCATAATGTCTTTTATACTAAATGTCATGGAACATTTTTTTCTCTGTTAAGAAAAACATGGATCCATCTACCTTTTATTTCTATATACGATGTTCAGTACATTTAAGAACACTAGAGGAAGATTTATGCAGTCAAATGACATCAATGTGAAGGGAGACAAGTTGTCAAAAATAAAATAATTTCATTTTTCTCTACTTTTTTCTGAGGCATCACAGAATTTCAAACACTTTGGAAAACATTTTCAGATGAAAGACGCTGCAGAAGTGGTAATCTTCATAAACTTGCCAGTGCATAGTTAAATGTGAATCCTACCACTCTAGGTAAAGAACTGTGACCTGCTAAGATGCTGGTTGAAGCTACCATGGAACCCAGAGTCAGTAGTAGAATGTAGTTACAAATACCAGCTGTGACCATGTGATCAGTTACTTGTCATGAGTATGTCTTTCCTATTTTATTTATATATTTATTTTACATGTAATCAGGACTCAATATGTCTGAAAGGCATAAGTAACTCACATGAGGGAGTTTCCCAAATGCTCCATGTTTTGTACTCTTGCCTTCTGTTTCCCAGCATGCACTGATGGCCTCCCGGATGCACCATATAATCAGTTGACAGAGGAAGAGAAGACCATCTGGTTTACAGATGGTTCTGCATGTTATGCAGACACCACCCCAAAGTGGACAGCTGCAATAGGAGAACTCTCTTCCAGGACTTCCCTGAAAGAGGGTAGTGAAGGGATATCCACAGTGGACAGAACTTCAGGAGGTAGACTTAATCATACTTTTTACTAGGAAGAAGAAATGGCCAGATATGTGACTATATACTAATTTATGGGCTACAGTCAATGGTCTGGCTAAATGATAAAGGACTTGAAAGGAACATCACTGGAAAATTGATGATAAAGATATTTGGGGAAGAGGTATGTGGCTAGACCTCTCCATATGGATGAAGGGCTCCAACATACTCCATGTAGGAGATTCCATGTAAGAACTCACCAAATGGTAACTTTAGCAGAAGTAATAAGAAAGTGGATATGATGACCTACTTTGTGGATAGCAGTCAACATTTATCTTCAGCCAGCCCTGTCATTGCCCAGTGGGCTCCTGAAGAAAGTGGCCACGGTGGCAGCAATGGAGGTTATTTATGAGCTCAGCAACGTGGACTTCTCTCACCAAGGCTGATCTGGGTACAGCCACTGCTGAGTGCCCAAGAGGCCAGCAGCAGAGACCAACATGGAGTCCCTCATATGGCACCCTGTTCCAAGGTGATCAGCTTGTGACCTGGTGATAGGTTAGCTATACTGAACTGCTTCCATGAGAGAAAAGGGAGCACCTTGTCCATATTGGCATAGACACTTATTCTGAGTATGGATTTGCCTTTCTTGAACAGAAGGCTTCTGACAAAACACCATCTGTGGACTTACAATATGTCTCATCTACCTTCATTCCATACAGCGTTGCCTCTGACTAAGGAACACACTCTCAGGCCGAAGAAGTGAGGCAGGGGCCTCATGTTCATGGCCATCACTGATCTTACCGTGTTCCTCATATTCAAGGAGCAGCTTGATAGGCAGAAAGGTGTAGTGACCTTTTGATGATGTAATTACAGCACCAGCTAGGGTTTGGGGAAGGTTCTCCTGAAGGCTGCACGTGCTTTGGATCAGCACCATGCGGCATGGTTTCTCTCACAGCCAAAATTCAAGGAGTGGAAATGGGAATGACACCACTCAGCGTCACCCCCAGTAACCCACTAGCAAAATTTTGCTTCCTATTTCCAGACCTTATGCTCTGCTGGCCCAGAAGTCTTAATTCCAGAGGGAGGAAGGATTTTACCAGGAAGCATAATAATGATTCCATTTAACTTGAAGGTACAACTTCTTCCTTGTCAGGTCTCTGAGTAAACAAGCCAAAAAGGGACTTACACTGTTACTGGGGTGGTCGATCCAGAGTACCAATGGGAAGTCAGACCATTATTCCACAATGGAGGGAAGGAAGAACATGTTTAGAGTGTAAGAGATCCCTTAGGGCCCCTGTTATTATTGTCCTGTCCTGTTATCAAGGTCCATGTGAATCTACAACCCAATCCAAGCGGTATGAGAAATGGCCTAGAACTTTCAGAAATGAAGGTATGGGTCGCACCACCAGGTAAAGGACCAAGACTTGCTGATGTGCTTGCTGAAGGCCAAGGGAATACAGAATGGGTAGTAGAAGATAGCTATGAATACCAGCTACACTCACATGACAAGTTACAGAAGGATTGTAGTTTTCATGAGTACTTCCTACTTTGTTAATATGTTTGTGCAACAAGGGGAAAAAATGAGAACCAAGACCTGTCATGTAAAGGTACAAGATCCCAATAGTGAATGTAACTGTACCGTATACCTAAAATGTACCAATAAACTCAATAAAAAATGTTTGTGCATAGATAAATATCTATACTGTAGTAAGTAGCTATCTTTGCTTCTTTTCTTTTTAACCTAATATTGATAGGCTTAATTTCAATTCATGGTTATTAAATCTATTTTATAATGTTTAAATTATGACATGTTAGGAGATGAGTAAGCATCACATACACACAAAAAAACTGTCCTTTCTGTTCTGGGAAGGGAATTAAGTGTATTTCTATTTGTACACGGGATAATTGTATCTATTAGGTGTAATTATGAATTTCCTATGGCCTATAGTATTTGCAGACTAAGCGCGGTTTAAGGACATGTATCTGGTTGTCAGATTGACAAGGGTTGGATTGTGATAGTTGATTGTGATAGGTAAACTTGAGTAAGAAGACCACTGTGGCCTCTCCTGCCCCTGTCCTGTAAGCCTGCTTCATAACCCCCCTTGCATGATTATACATATATTTTTCTATTGCTTCTGTCCCTCCAGAGAACCCTAACTAATGCAGGCAGTGAAGAAAACTTCATGCAATGGTGATGTTTTGACAATGGAAATATTCCGTGTAAATAATGAAATATAGAAAAATACTGTTTGGGGATAGTATAGGTTGTATGTCACATTTGTTTTATTATTAGCTAGAACAGAGCAAGGGCTTTTCACATGTTCATATTAGATCAATCCTAAATTGCTTTTGAGGCAGAACAGCCAATTGTGACAAATCATACTCAATTACATGACTATTTGCCACCAGAGACAGAGCTAAATTGGATTTGTTCTTGAAAACCAGAGCCAGTGCCTTGGTAAACCAAACCGCTCTTCAAATTTTTGAAGGGTTGAGTGGATTTTTTTTACTGTATTTTGTGAAATAGTTTTTCTCTATGCCTCCTGAGATAAAGAAGCTGTACAAATTTACACTATAGAAGGTAAGAAGTTGAGGATATATAATTTTTCAAAGAGTAATGGAGTCAACTCATGCTACATAGAATTAAGAAAGCTTTAGGGGAGAGAACAGACATTTACAAATTTGAAACAAAATTTTTGGATGAGCAAGAGAATGAGATCACTCTGAGATAGTGCCCAGTCACCACATATTACATGATACAGTAACTGTCTCTTTTAAGGGTAGGGGGATGGGGAGAAAGGAAGAGAGACTCTTCCAACATAAGTTTAGATGGCTGTATTTTTTACTTTTGTTAATCTATATTAATGAGGTGGCATGACACAAAACCTTGTCATAATATTGTATTATCAGTGAATAGAAATGATTTGTAAAGTTGTTTCCTCAGGCAGAGTATTGGTTCTGCCTATTTGGCTAAAAGTGATCCTTTCTGATATGAAAACTCAATATGTGTTCAGGCCACTTAATCTTTATATTCTTGATTTGTTTGCATTGGACGGCAGTTTCCAGACTAGAGATGCAACCACAAACATAGCAGTCTTCACTAATGAATTGATTGGACTTCAAATGACGGGGAAAGGATGATCCAAAAGATTCCCTTTCACTAAGGGGCAGCAGATCTGGTCACAAATTAGACCACCCTGTCACAGCATCAAAACTGGGAGAAGCTGAGTAGGAAAACAACAAGGGAAGAAAAGTTGTAAATGCAACTGAATCACTCACAAACTTTAATTACTTGAATGAGCAATATGCTCTATCAAATTCCTAAGGGACATTGTTTTCGTTTTTCAGAAGAAATGTTTATTTGTTATATAGTATGTTTTCCTTTGAAACAGATCATCTATAGTGAAGTAACATGAGAGTTTATATTATTGTAACAAGATTACAGAGCTAGAAGATTTTTACATCGCTACTTTTGATAACCTATAATTTGGTCTAGAGTTTCTATAGTTGCTATTCGTGTTGAGCAGTCAGGAGCTGCTCATATTCATCTTAGTTTCCAAACGGTAAAATAATCAGTTTTGCAAGTTATTTCTTTTTCTCTTAATATTTTCCTTTCTTGGGAACGATGCTAGCAGCCAAACAGCCCATTTGGAGTTCTTAGCAAATAGAACCACCACCTGGATTCTGGAGGAAGGGCAGGACGTTAGAGGCCGTTGCTCTCTTGTTTCCTGGAACTCCTACAGGATGCAAGAATTCAGGGTGTACTGGACATTTTTGTGCCCAGAAAATTTGGTATTCCATTTGGGAAACCTAGGTGAGATAGACTTGGAGCCAGGTTTCAATTTAATAAAATATTCGTGTAAGTCTTGTTAACTTTAAGAGAGATGCCACTGTGTAACTTTTTCCTTTAGGTTTATGTAGATTTTCAAACCAGACTTCTTGATTCTTCTCATGCCCAGGTTTCAGATTTGAGCTTTGTAGATTTAAACATCATTTGTTTTGTAAAAATTCTTTAACGTTTCTTATACCTTTTAATAACAAAAATGTTTAAAATTATTAATTACTGATTTGTATTCCAAAATCTTCATTATCTTTTATATTTTTTCAATTCATGACTACATGATTTAACTTGCTTTGAATTTTTAAAATTTTATGTAGAATTGGATCACTTATAAAGTACTATTAGGATAATGCATTTTTGTACTAAATTTTATAAATCACACAACAATGGAGAAGAAATATATCATGCAAAATTTAGTGCTGAGATATAAATTATGCATTTTTATAGTTTTGGTCATTTTTCTTTGTCACATGTGTAGTGATACACAGATATATTTGTTTCAGACTAGGAATGATTTATAGTATATAACTAGCATAGCATGTTGTGCCTGATTTTAATATTGTATAATAACATTTCTTTTTTTGGAAATAAATAATGTAAAATAAGTACATTTGACATTTTATTTTTTCTTTGTCAGAATTTTCCACTTAATTTCCCCTAGAATTTGCCATTGGTGAGCTGGAAGTCTGTATTTGTGACTTGCTTAAGAATTTTGTCATTTTTATTTTTGTTGTTGATACTGTCCTTGGTTTAATTAATGGGTTAGTACTTTGATCTTCCTAATATAGCTGCTCTTTAGTTTTTGAGTTTCTAATGACTCAAAGACATTCTCATTTTCATAATATTAGGAAGGACAACTGGTTAAATCAATCACAACCCTTTAGCCCAATTGAGACAATCGCAACACAATAGCATCAAGCACAGCTTAGAAATTGACCACTTGTTGGTAGTTATTAATCTATCACCTTTAGCCATGTGAATTAAATCAAAATCAGTGACCAGCCCAAAATGTGTTTATAGTGAATAAAATCTTCAATATAGCAGCTTTGCTCTTCAGGATGGGGACTTAGAAGGAGTTGGGGGGAGAAGAATAGATAGGTAGGACAGAAGAAGGTTCCAAGTGAAGCCAGAGGACACAGGATGATCATGCAGACTCTACGAAACTGTTGAAGCCAAGAGGGAAAGACAGTGTGCAAGAACAAGACAAGAATAGAACAGCTTAACAGTAATAGGGAAGACATAAATTATACTCACTTTCTTTTGAAACTAATGAAAATCAAGAGAAGGAAAAGAGAGAAGAAAAGAAAAAGAAGGAAGAAATTAGGGCAGGAACAGGAACAAAAAGGGCAAAGAAGAACAATGTGGGGAAGCAAGAGATTGAGTTGAAAAGAAGATTTAAAAAGGAAGAATTTAAAGAGTGGGAAAGAATAATATTTTAAAAATAAAAATTACAAATTACAAATAGGAAAAGAAAGAAAAAAATTTGAAGGCCCTCTTTTAGGGTATATCTCTGCTGTCACAATAGACAAATGTGGGCAGCGATGTGCAGAATTAAGTCAATTAGTCTCAGCAAGCCAACAACAGACCCCTGAGATTCAAGCCAAATTCTGGCTGCAAGGCCCAAGTTGAGCTCCTTGACCTCCTGCAGGGTTAAACTCTGCAAGGTTCTACGGCAGGTTCCAGCTGCCCTTCCCCTGAAGAGAGTCCAGGTTCTGATGGGAGGTGGCGATCCCTCCGACTTACCAACCATGGAGGTCTGGTGTGCCTGTATTCCATTTCCAGTCTATCTTCTGGATCTCAGTAAAGTGGCCTTTATGACCACCTGTGCCTCTGCAGGGTGGATCCATGAACCAGCACAACCAGGAGGTCTGAGAGCATGGGGTTGGGAGAATGCTGCAGGGCCTTCCACAAAGCTGGGCAGTCCTCACCAGTCTGCTCCAATGAAGGCTCAGAGCCCTGGAGGGTGGGAAAGCAGCCTAGCTCCCGTGTTGGCTGGGCAGTCCTCACTGGTCTGCTCTGATGAAGGCCTGGGGCGATGGAATGTGGCTTACTGTTTCTTGAAAGAACAGCTTTTCCCTATTGCTTAAGGATTTTCCCTTTTCTTTAATATATTCTTGTGATACATAATGATTACATTCATGTTGGGGCACTGGTTCAAATAAATAATGCATCTTGATCATTTTTACTTTCCCTCTCCCTCCATTTTCATATCCCCTTCCTGTATCTACAGAGCCTCTTTCCTGTTTTTATCATCTCCCTTTTATTTTGATCTTTAATATATTTATAATTTGAGTGTCTTATTAGAGAAAGAATGCAATATTTAACCTCTGGTATTTGATTTACTTCACTTAACATTATAGTCTTAAGTGTTACTCATTTGCTCATAAATGACTCAAATCTATCCTTCTTCATGGCTGAGTAGTAATATATCTCCCATATATATCTATATATCTATATATCTTGACATGATATATATCTATATATTATATATATTGACATGATATATCTCTATATATTATATATATCTTGAC
>NW_022900939.1:36136991-36170296 GCF_012274545.1 Fukomys damarensis
ATATATATATATATATATATATATGCTACATGATTTATACATATCACACACACATTTATTTATTTATCACAGTTTCTTTATGCATTCATCTATTAAGAGCATATAGGCTACTTTCATAATTTATCTGTTGGGAGTTGTACTACTTAAAACATGAGTGTTATGGTTCATATCGAGATCTTCCCCAATAGTCTCATGTGCTCAAAGGCAGGGTTTTTTTTGGACAGTGATTGGAGCACACAGGCTCTGTAGCTAAATGTGATGATAAGAGGTGGGTTCTGGTCAAAACAGGCTAGTCACTAGAGGCATGACCTGAAAGGGTGTAATACTCTACCTGAATCTTCTCTCATTCCTTCCTGGGTCCATGATGTGAGCAAATCTCCACTGTTCAGGACCATCTATCACCGACTATTTAATATATAAACTTCTAAAATATGGGCCAAAAACAAAAACAAAAACAAACCCTCTTCTCTTTTAAATTGTGGGTATCAGGTATTTCTATCTCTACTCAAGAAAGTAATTAAACTGGATTTTAATATTAATGAAGTGGGGTTGTTGCTGGAACTATATCTGACCATATGACTTAGAAGTCTTAGAAGTGATTTCTGGGAGGAGTTTGGAAAGGTTTGAAGATGTCAGCTAGAGAAGCCCTAGAATACTATAAGCCAAATTTTTAATGGGAGATTGTGGTTGAAACATAGAAGATGAGAAAGGTCATAGAAATATAGATGGGAAAGACCAGAATCAGGAGGTTTCAATTAGGAACAAAGGTTCCATTGGCAATGGAAGTACAGACCACGTGTATTATGCTCTGGCAGAAATTTTGTCTACATTTTTCTCATGTCTTAAGATTTTGTGGGAGACTAAGATTAAGACTGAAATTCCAAGGTAGCCCAATGTTCAGTATGTAGCATGAGTACAGTTTGCTTCTGTTAGCTAGGTTTATACTGAAAAGAAGAAGTAAAATCACACTTGAAAAGCATCAAGTTTCTCCGGAAAGGAAAGGCTTATAAAGTTTGGCCAAAAAAAGCTTCGTTGTAAAAAAAGTTAGCAGGCCAGGGAGGGATTCAGCTCAGTGGTTCTATCACCTGGCTCACAAGTGCAAGGACCTAAATTCAATCCCTGGTTCCCAACCCCCAAAAAATTAGCATTAAAAAACTATTGCCTTGCACCAGGTAACTTGCCTTAAGGGCATGTGAGGAATTAGCAAGACCTTTCAAGGTAAGAGGTGTAAAAGTTAAAAACTTTGCCTTGAAAAGAGAACTCTAGAGCTCCCTGCATGAGGAAGGCCAGCTACAGAATTAGTATCCCTGGAATTTGGTTCACAGTGCTCAGCCATCCAGTCCCAGAGATTGCTGCAGTCATGATTCAAGTGTAGTCCAGATACTGCTTCAGAGGGCAGCAGACCTTCATATTATCCACATTATGCTGCTTTTATAGGCATGCAGAATGCAAAAGTGGTGGGTTCAGCAAGGTTAACACCTAGATTTCAGAAGAAGGCCTTGCAAGTTAGGGGGTGTGCCTCTGAGAGAGCAGTGTGAAGAACTGTGAGAGTGAAGCTGAAAGTGAAGTGGATGACCCAAGAACTTGGAGAGTGCCAGAAACATGGAATATTTGAGGGAAGCCACAGGCAATGAGCAAAGCCAACCTGAAAGAGTGGCCTTAAGAGCTGCAACCACCAACAATGTAATGGAGGTGGGACTTCCCAAGTCATTTGGAGTTTACATCTAATCAGTACTTTCTCCAGGTGCTAGACATAGAGTTACAGTATTTAATGTTTACCTGCTGGATTTTAATTTTGTTTACTCCAATTTTTTTTCTGTCTTCCTATTTCACCCTCTTTGAATAAGAATGTTATTTTGTGTCATTTTATGTCAACGATGTTTACTTTTCTTTGTGATTTTTTAATAGAAGTTCACAGTTAAGAGTTTGCTTTGAGTCTCAGAGAAGACTTAGGACTTGAGCTTTTTAGCAGTGCTGAAACTGTTAAGATATCGGCAGCTCTTATAGATGAACTAAATGCATTTTGCATGAAGAGATGCATGATTTCTTTAGGAGCCAGGTGTAGAACATTATGGTTTACACGTAGATGTCCCCTGAGTGTTTCATGAACTCAGAGGTGGGGCTTTATAGAAAGTAATTGGACCAACAGTTGCTATAGTGAAATGTGATTTTTTTTTTAGAGGTGGCACCTGGTCAGAAGAGGTGGGTCACTGGAGACATAATTGGGAAGGGTGTATCACCCTCCCTAACTCCTTCTTTTTCTCTCTGTTTCCTGGCTGCCATGACATGAGTGGCTCTCCTCTGCTCAGGTTCTTTCACAATGCCACCAACTGTACAAGGACTAAAACTTCTAAAACATGAACCAAAATAAACTTCTCCTGTTTAAGTTGCAGATGTTGGGTACAATGGACCCTTGACTTACAAACTCAACTCATTCCCAAGTGTTGGTTGTTACTCAAGTTGGTCAGTGAAGGCTTGGGCTCCTCTACCCAGCCTTCAAAGTCTCCTGTTTACAGGCAGATCTCAGTGTCCTTAGAGAGGCAGTAGACCAGGATTTCTCAGTTAACTCCACACAGGAGAGGATATTGTAATGCTCCTTCCAGAACTCTTTAAGAGTTAAATCTATATCTGCGACCATGTGGAAGCACAAGTAGCTAGTGGTTGGGTCATAAGTCAAGCCTTTGATAGTAAGTTAAAACTAAAATTCCAGTCATAACTCAAGTGTTCATATGTTAGGCCACTTGCAATTCAAGGGTCCACTGCATGTTGTCTCAGTGATGAAGGAAGGGACTAAGACAGTGGGTATGTATGTATCATTGTAATATCATGACTTGAAATCATTTGGGAAGATACTTAGAAGTGGTATAGCTAGGTCAAATGGAATTTCTCTTTTTAGTTTTCTGAGGAATCTCCGTGCTGATTTCTATTGTGGTTGAATAAATTTACATTCCTACCAATAATGTAGAAGGATTTCTTTTTTCCCACAAACTGGCCAATATGTTTTTGTTGTTGTTTTTCTTTTCTTTTTTGTTTTTTTTTTTGAGTTTTTGTTAATAGTCATTCCTATTGGAGTAAAATGGAATCTCAGTGTTGTTTTCATTTCATTTCTCCAGTGGTCAAAGATGCTGAACATTTTTTTCATGTACTTAATGGCTATTTGTACTTCTGAGAACTGTCTATTCATTTCAATGACCAGTTTTTATTATTTTTTGAGAGGCTCTAATTTTTTGAGTACTTTATATGTTAGAGGTATTTGTCCTCTGTCTAAGGAGTAGCTGGAATTTTTTTTTCCACATTCTGTAGGTTATCTTTTTCCTCTCTTGGCTGTTTCCTTTGCAGTACAGAAATTTTTCAATTTGATATAATCCTATTTGTTAATTCTTGACATTATTTCTTATATAATTGGTATTCTGTTCAGGAAACCCTTGCGTATGACTATATCTTTAAGAGTTTTACTCTTTTTTTTTTGGTTCCAGCAGATTCTGTACAAGCAATTTTTTAAAGCAAGAATTTTTTTGGTTGGGGGGGCGGTTGAGACAGAGTCTCACTATGTAGTTGAGACTGACCTGGAAGTCACTATGTAGCCCAGGCTGGTCTCGAACTCACAGCGATCCTCCTGTCTCAGCCTCCTGAGTGCTAGGATTACAGGTGTGCACCACCACGCCCAGCTAAATCAAGAATTTTTTATCCAAATTATACTTCCTTCCTTCCTTTTAGTTCTATTATTTTAGAAAAGGATTCAAATTCTAAGCTATTACTCTGTAAATAATTACAAAATTAAAGAAAGAAGTGTTTCAAATGTTTGTACCTTGATGAAAATTCTTCCCCCATCCTTTCTGTTCTATGAAAACTAATTTGTTGAAAACACAATTTTTAAGTACTGCATATAAATTTTAATTTGCATTTTCTCCCAGAATCTCTGTTAGTGTTGAATCAGTTGACAGCAGCATGGTAAATTTTCTATAGTTCATCAATTTGTTGCCAGGAAAGTTGTTGGTTATTTTATAATTCTGCTCAGGTGCTTTGTGAAATAATTCATAAATATTAAATGTCAAATATGCACTAAATAATTAACCTGGGAAATAATTTTGAAGAGAATATTGAATGATTTATAAATACTGACATGCAGTATGAACTTACAGATTTGCGGATTTTTAGGAAAATTATCCAATATTCATCAAACTCATTTATTCTTTCAGAAGCAAACGCTGAGTACCCAGTTTATGTCAAGGACTATTTTAAGCTCTGGAAATAAAAGTGAAAAAATTAGATTTTTTTTGGAGCATATATTCCTTGGGTAAACAAAAAATAAACAAATAAAAAATAGTTATATGCATTTATATAAGGTAGATACATATGCTACGCAGATAATATAAAATATTTGGGTGGCACATAAAAATGATAACGTATTTCAGGTTTTTACTCATTGAAGATCTTTATAAGAAGGCAATATGTGAAGAAAAATGCAATGTCACTGGTAACAAACATGACACCTTTTCACTCTTAATTGTGTCTTTATTTTATGTATTGTATCTTTTATTATATTTCTTCACAAGACAATAGTTGGCGTATGTTTATTTTAAAAATCTATTGTGTAAAAATTCCCAGGGGCAAAAACCAGAAATGTGAAAACTAAAATCTACAATGTCTCCTTTGCATGGAGAGGAGAAATTCTACGCACCATATCCTGATATGCAAAGCATATTCTGGCCCTTGCTTCTCTATCAACTTCATCTGCTACCTGTTCCAAATACATGACTTCAATATTAAATAAATATATTTAGTTCTTGTAAAACAACATGCTATATTCCTTCTTCTGACATTGCTTCCTCCCCTTCAGGGGATACTTTCTTCCTTTCCTTCTTTACAAAAACAATCTAAAGACTCAATTCCAATCCCACTTTGCTAGGTAACTATTATTGAATTTGTATTTATAAATAATTATTTTCTTTCATATTATAGAAAGATTTAAGAACTTGTTCATTTAACATTAGGTACATAAGAATTTTAAGAAAATGTCCAGAGCTTGTCTTATTGCCTTTCTACACATTTAGGAGTAAACATTATTTAATCAAGTTCAGTGCTACTGTATTGATGTGTGCACTAATAGCATTCACATCTTTACTATTCATCTGACCATCAGGCTGTCTTCCTATAAATATTCCTTCTTCCATTCAGCAGCTTCTTGTCTATCCACACATCCATTCCTCTTCCATCCTTCTATTCTTTATCACTTCAACCATTCCCCCATCCATTTACTCTCTCGCTCTGTATATATACTAGAATTAGTGTGAGTGCAAAGTAATAGAAAATAACATTTATTTTATTTTTACTCAGCTAGATTACCATGCCTTACTCATCATAGACCTCTCTGCAGTCTCAACTTCTAACTTGATGATGCATCATGTTAAATACTTAATTGACTGAAGATGAAAATTCTGATTTGAAAACATGGCTGTGTTAGTGAGCATTTTTTTTCCTCTGTGTGTGTGTGTGTGTGTGTGTGTGTGTGTGTGTGTGACCAAATACCTGAGAAAAACAACTTACAGGAGAAAAGGTTTCTTTTGGCTCATGATATCATGAGCTCCAAGATTATCTCACTGTGTTGCTTTTGACCTATGGTGAGGCAGGAATACCATGGCAAATAGGTGTGGTGGAGGAAAGCTTCTCACTTGACAGTGGCCAGGAGGTCTAATTGGTATTCAGGTGGAAGCCTAGAAGGACATTTTCAATTTTGTGATTCAGTGAACTTCAGTAGCTGGTAAAAACAGTGCTAGACACTTTACATTTTATGCTTCTTTAAACTTATTTATACATTAGGGAATACCTTTTTTTACTCTCTTTTTTGAAAGATAGCAGGAGAAGATGAAATGATATGTGCAAAGGATCTGTTAGTTCTTTAGAGCAGTGTGGGCAGGTGCTACGACACCTGTTTGGCCTCACAAGAACACAGCTTTTCCCAATTAATATATTCAAGGGAAACTGGAAGTGTGATGTGCCTGGGAGTGGGGTCTTCACTGACAGCCACTCATCTCTGTACCCTTGGGAGAAGTGCTCTAATAACTCTTTTGTAAAATGGGGAAAATAGTCATTCACACCCCAGAGGGGTGTTGTTAAATTATTTTTTCTAGAGAAAATACTTGGGACAAGTGTTTGGTATATGACGTTAGAAAGGGGCCTGCTGCTATAAGTATTATTCACACATTTTTTTTTTGTACTGGGGATTGAACTCAGGTCCTTGCTCTGGTGAGGTAGGTGGTGGAATATTTACATATCTTTACGGCTTATTATCTCTTCTCATCTTTATGCCTTCTGGTGCTTGTTCTTACAGTCCATGAGGGCTGGGTTCCCTTTGATGATGGTCTCCAGTATGAGAGCACTCACAGCACAAGACACTTACTGAGTGCTAGCTCAGGAAAGGAATCCTATGAAGTTTCTCCATCCTTTCTAGTTTTTATTCTTTCCTTTGTGGCTTGATGTTTCTGTTATGACATAAGCTTGACTCTTACATGTATAAGGCTGTTAGAATCATATAAAGTGAAAATGTGTAGGCTAAGGGGAAATGCCTACGAATTTGACTGTAAACTCCATGAGAATATGCACCATTTTTGCAAAAAATTTTATTTTCGGGGCTTCGCAATTTCCTGGCCTATCATAGTGTACATGTAAATTCTTCTGATGAATAAGAGACTGCATGTATCAGTAAATGAAATAGAGTAATACTGTCCTTGATTGGATTGTTTTTACTGTGTAACCTATAAGTTTACTTTAAGTTAGAAAGTTCTGTTGGGTGTGGTAGTGGATCCTTGTAATCCTAACACCCAGGAAGGCTGAGACAATATGATTGCAAGTTGGAGCCCAGCTGGGCAGCTTAGCCCAGTCTCAAAAAAAAAAAAAAGTTTTTTGAAGGGGTAGAGATATAGGGGTAAAGGTGTGTGAGTCCTAAATTTAATCTCCAGTATTGGAGAAGGAAAGAAAGAGAAAGAGAAAGAGAAAGAGAGAAAGAGAAAGAAAAGAAAGGAAGAAAGAAAAAAAAAGAAAGAAAAGAAAGAAAAGATTGTAATTTCAAGATAATATTGTGGTTATTTTGTGTATTCTTCTGTACATAATGACAAATAACCACAGTGAAAAGTTTAGTGAACTTAGAACTTGTCTATTTTATTTCATCCCTTATTTTAAAGCTTAATTCTAACTCCTTTCTTGGTTTTAAAAGCTAAGACGATTAATTACAGAGTATGTACAATGTCTGATTTTAGAATAACCTTGAGAGTGAGTTGTAAAATGTATGTGTGAATACACTGACTTTGAACATTATGATGTTCCACTTTGAAAGCAGAATAAGTGCTTCTATTCACAGAGGAAAGGCCTTCCCTTGAAATGGCAGTCCCGAGAACCTGTTAGCTAGGCCCTCGGCTCCTGAAGACATGTGCAGTCATTCATTGGTGAGATCTGGTGGTCCCCTGATTTTGAAGCACCTTTAAACAGCTGATGGACTTTAGATCCTGATGTTGTTATGACTCCTCTGAAACAAAGACCAGCACAGTGAGCATGCTGTAGAGGTTACATGGACTTTCTTCCATGCTCTCTCCTATGCGGGTGGTTTTTGGCTCCCTTTTCTTAGCTATATTCTTGAATTGTTTTTGAATGCCTATTCTGAAGGGATGACACATAATTAAGTCTAATTTAAAAATTCACAATTAAGCCTCAAATATCTGGTTCTGAAATACTTGTACTTAAAAGAGCTCCACTCAGGCTAGTGAAGAGTGAAATAGTTTTTATCGTGAGATGCTGGCAGCATAGGGAGATTCCATTCTCTGCGAATATTTTCCTATTTGGATATAGGTTATATACATGTACATCCTGTGAAATATGGAAGCAAAGTTCATTGTAAAAAAAAATAGAAAGATGATGATGCAAGAAAGTCTTCATCTATTTCCCCTTTGTCCCAGTTTTGCTCTTTGTCCAAATAAAGTTATCCAGAAGTCTTCATCACTTTTCTTCTGATCAGCTTTTATTGGTAGTAAATACTTACTTTCCTCTTAGCTTTGGGTTCAAATAAAAATTATGTCTTCTTTATTTTTGCCATAGAGCAAGGACAAATGACAAAGTTCTGTGACTCTGCTCCTAAAATACTGACTGACACTCATCACTGCAGCAGGAGGAAGTATTTACAGACCCTCACCGTCCTGACCCGTCCTCAGATCTCTAAGGGGTGGAATGACCCTTGCTGAAGAGTCTAAATGTGTCTGTCCTGACACTGCACTGACCGCACACACTGTACAGCTGGACACACACCAAAGCCTGTGAGTGGAGAGGCCGCTATGCCTTTCAGATTTCAGAATTCATAATCCCTTGTTCTAAGAGAATGTTTTAGGGAAGTCAAATATGCGGCATCACAAGCAAAGCTGCTTTTGCTGGAGGGACAAGACAGGCCTGCAGGTGCCCAGCATGGCTTCTGTTGTTCTTGGGGTGATGAGCTCCTTTGCAATCAGTTGTTTCTAGATTTACTGGTATATGATTGACAAATGAAAATTACACATATTCCTGACATGCCATGTGATGCTGTTACATACATAGACATTATAAAGTGGTTTTCACAACAAACTGATGAACATTTCCATCAGTTTACATAGTTATCATGTGTGTATGGGGAGAACTTAACATCCTTTTTCTTAGCAAATTTTAAGTATGCTTGAGTTTGTTCAAAACTAACTATAGGCACTGTGCTGTATATTAGCACCCTACGATGTGTTCATTTTAGAACTGAAGCTCCCTATAGTTGGAACAACATCCCTGTTTCCTAAACTCCTGGTAACCACCCTCCTGCTCTCCATTTCTGAGTCTGGCTCTTTAGAATTTCACATATCAGTGAGTCCATGCAGTATTGGCCCTTCTCTGGCTTATTTCCTCTTGCATAATCTCCTTTGGATTCACCCACATTGTTGAAAATGGCAGAATTTTCTTTTGTTCTATTGTTGAATAATAAACATTGTATGTGTATATGTTTGTGTGTGTGTGTGTGTGTGTGTGTGCATGTGTGTGTGCATTTTCATTGCCATTTACCCACTGCTGGAGACTTGTGGCTGTAGTGAATATCACAATGTACATGAAGGTACAGGTATCATTGAGATATGGGTTTGTTTCCTTTGCTTTTATTAATGACACTTTTTTTGAATAACTGTAGAGTCTCGTGCAACTGTAAGATATAATACAGAGACAACGTCCAAACAGTTGTGAGACATTACATCTGAGACGTTGAAATCAAAGGGTTCAAGATAAAGAACTTGTATTACCACAGGGAGTCTTTCATACTGCTATTTCATAATGCATCCAGATTCTACGTAACTCCACCCCTCCTTAACCCCTGGAAATGACTAATCTATTTTCTCTTTTTACAATTTTACACTTTCAAGAAAGTTGTATAAATAGAAATGTTTAGTGTATAACCCTCTCGGATTGCAGCATGATTCCCAATTCATCTAGGTTGGGCACATTTCTCTTTCTTGCTAAGTGATCTTCTACAATACGGAGGCTCCACAGTCCACTTAATGATTTACCTGTTTAATGGACATTGGGTGGCCTCTAGATCTTGGTCGTCTTAAAAACTGGTGTTAACATTTATGCATATCAATTTTGACCTTTTTTGGGTAAATGGCCGAGGGTAATTGTTGGGCCATATTTCAGTTGTATGTTTAATATTAAAATGTTTTAAAAAGCTTATCAAAGTATTTTCTAGTGTGGCTGCCCCATATGTCACTGTCACTAGTAATACATGAGTGAACTAGTTTCTCCGTGTATATTGGAGAATTTGATATTCTTGCTATTTTGAAAACTTTGGCCATTCCTGTCATAGTTGTACATAAATATCTCAGTGCGACTTTACTTTTATGAGAGGGATGTGTTAAATCCATAGATCTTTCATGAGTACTATAACTATTTTGATGACACTGATTATTTCATATCATGACTGTGGTATATCTTTCCATTTATTTGTATCCTGTTCAATTATCTTTTAATCTATTCAATTACTCCATACCATTCAACTGGGAAATTTGATCCATTTACATTTAAGGTAATTGTCAATAGGTAAGATCGTAATATGGCCATTTTGCATTTTGCTTTCTAGCATTATTGTTGCTCATTTATTTTCTTCTTTCTTGTAATCAGCCTTTGTGGTAATTTATGCTAACAGTGTATTTTGATTCCTTTATTTATTATTTTGGGTTTGTCCATCATAGATTTTTGCTTTAAGTTTACCATAAATCTTAAAAAATCATTTGATTATAATAATAAGCTATTCTAAAATGACAATATAACATGCTTGTAAAGGTTAAAACAAAAAATGAGAGATTTGTAATATATTCTATTTTTCCACATATCTTGAATTTTGATGTATGATTACAAATATTTCTGCTTTGCTTATCTTTTAAATTTTGATTTAGTTATTATTTTAAAATTATTTTATTTTCAGTGTTCATACCAAGATATGAATTATTTATATAACATATTTACAGTATTAGGGCATTCTAAATTTGTTTGTGTAGATAACATTACCACTGGGATTTTTACTTTCTGATGTTTTGATCCTGCTCATTAATGTTTCTTTCAGTTTGAAGGTCTTCCTTCAATGTTTCTTGTAGTGCAGGACTGACGGAGATACCCACTTTTAGTTTTGTCTGCCAGCCTGCAATGCCTGTCCTGCATATCTACAGGACAACCTTCCTGAGTACTGTATTTGTGTTGGTGGGTTTTCCCTTCAGTACTGTAAAAATCTCATGTCTTGTTCTCCTAACCTGTAAGGTTTCTGCTGAGATGTGTGCTGTCAGGAGAATTGAGATAAGGTATACATTATTTGTTTCCTTTCTCTTACTCCCTTGAGAATCTTCTCTTTCTGGTTCACTTCTAAGAGCTTGATTGTGTATCTCTTGGGACAGACTTGGTTAAGTTAAATCTGACTAATGACCTTTGATATGCAGCACCTAGATTTTTGCTTCTTTCTCTAGGTTTGGGTGGTTTTAAGATTTCTACCTCTGTAGTATTGTCGAGTCCCTCTTGATCCCCTAGACTCTAAATACCATTTGTTCTTTTACTGTGATTGCAAAGTTACTATGAAAATGTTCTCATTTGTCCTCATTCTTTATTTTGTTTCCCTTGACTATGTTCAGGTTTGTCCTAAATCTACATTTAGTGGTTGTTCAGCCTGCATTAGGGAAGTGCTGAGAAAGTGAAGTTACCCTAGCCTTGGGCAGAATCATCCTGGACGGGCCAGCCTCAGGTTCCTGTGCCACACCTGTGGCCACTAACACTGCTGTGTCACACTCTGAGCCCAGGCCTGGTACGACCAGGGCAGCCCTGGGGGAGGACCAAGGCTATGCTGATCTATGGTGAGGTGGACTCACAGCCCACAACCACTGAAACCAGCCAGAGATGATGCTGGGCCAAATCGAAGTCCTCTAGGCTGGGCCCTGTGTCTTACTTTCCTTGCTCCAGGGCTACTGAGAGGCTCCATCTATCCTAGGGTTGGATGTTGTTAGGATCTACCCAGTACTGAGTTTTCCTAACCTGGAGCTGAGTTCCAAGGCGAGACCTTGAGCTAACTAACCTGTGCTACCCTTGCAAATGAAGTCTTGCTCCACATGGTGCTATCCAAGTCTGGGGTGGTGATGGTAAAGATGGTTCCTCGGACCCCAAGGCTGGTGCTAATTTGGATGCACCTAACAGCTGTAAGGCCCCAGATAGCCTCAGAGTTGCACCCAGCTCCACACTACCTGGCCATGATGTAGGCCAAACCTTGAGTCAGTCTACCAGGGCTCAGTTCTGTACTAGAGGCTCCAGCTGCTAGTTCTTTGTTGGTTGTAGGGTGCCTTTGGTTTCTACCTGGTGTAAGGCAGGCTTGATACTGAACCCCATGGCAAAGTCTTACTGGTTTATTCTGCTTCCCTGCAGTGGAGTCTTGCTACTCTCTCTGCAGCCTGAGACTGGAGGAGAAGAGGCAACAGTAGCAGCTACCAGGCTGATGCGGTTCTGGGGAATTGGTCTGTGGCCTCGGGCAGTGGTGGTGTGTCTTTGTCTGGTGCTAGGTTTCACAGTATCAGGCCTAGTACTGAGTTTCATCCCAAGTCTCCTTTCAGCAGAGGGTGTTTGCTTTCTCCACACCTCAGGAGGAGGAGAGATGAAGTAGGCACTTCTTTTTTTTTCCAGGTCTTTTCTTTTCTTATTATTGTGCTAAAGCCAGGCACTATGGTCTCTCTCCTCATCTTTACCTCTTGTTTAAGGTAGTCTGGTGTGTGTGGGCATAGACAAATTGCTAACCGATCCTAACCACAATATTGCCTTGCCACCCATCTCTTCTTTCATCAGTATTTCAGGTTTCAGTCTACAGATCTTTCCTTAATTAACTTTATTCATAAATATCATAATTTTTTGAAGTCATTAAAAATGGGATTTTTTTTCATTTTTTAGATGGCTCATTGTGTAGTAAAATGCAACTGACTTTTATATGTTCATTTTGTATCTTGCAAATTAACTGAATTTTTTAGTAGTCATAGCAATTTTTTGCTGGAGTCACTGGGGTTTTCTATATATAAGATCATTTTATCTGTGAATAAAGACAATTTAATTTCTTCTTTTCCAATGTCTATAACATTTATTTCCTTTATTGCTTAATTACTTTGCCTAGGATTTCCAGTACTATGTTGAAAAGAAGTGTTTAAAGGAGGCATTCTTGTCTTATTTCTGATCATTCAACTTTTTATCATTGAGTGTAATGTTAGCTTTGGGCTTGCCATTTATGAACTTTGCTATGTAGATTTATATTCCTTATATACTTGTTTTGTTGAGATTGTCATAAAATGATGCTGAATACTGTCAAGTAACTTTTCTGATACTACTGAGGTGATCGGAGTTGATTTCTTTGGTATAACCTTGTAATTGTTAATCATGATATGTCAGTTTAACTGGATTAAGAAATGTCTAGAAGATCGGCGAATCACCCTTCTGGGTGTGCCTGTTTCCAAAGATGGTTGGCATGTAGGCCAGCAAACTGAGGGGAAAATACCTATCCCAGACGTGGGTACCACTAACCAAAAGGCTTGTACCCTGGACGGAATAAAAGAGAACAAAGGAAATTGGTGCGTTTTTTGAGCAAGTGCGTCTTTTGTGGCTGTTGCCTGCAGACATTAGATTCTAGGGTCTTTAGCCTTCCAGTGCAAACTCATACTGTCAGCTCTCCAGAGAGCTTCCAGGCCTTTGGTTTTGTACTGGAGCTACATCTTTCACTCACTTGTTCTGCAGCTTTTAGCTTTGTGGACTAAGTGGCTTCTAGATCCTCCCATTATCTAGCACATAGATAACCATTGTGGAATCTCTCACCTTTGATAACATTAGCCTATGTTATCCCTTTACATAACGGTGTGTGTGTGTGTGTGTGTGTGTGTGTGTGTGTGTGTGTATTATATTGATTTTGCACCTTTGGAGAATTCTACACAATATAGACATCAGTTGAAGAGAGGGTCACCCACGATTTACTCAGTTTCATGACACCCATATGACCAGTGTCACTTTTGCCACACAAGGCAATGGAAGCATAGCAGGTTTGCCGATTGTGTAAGGTAAGAGCTTCTCAGGGTTAGAGCTCAATATGGAGACGTTATGTCCAGGTTGCTGAATTCTCACCTCAGTGTGTCTGTTCAACTATGCTGGGCTGCTAAGCTTAAAAAAAAAACCTAGTCACTTTTAAAGGCACTTCCCTTTTTTATCACCAGTTTCCGAGGCCTGGATAGGAACACTGAAGTTTTAAGACTATTTTCTGGCTAATACACAGTTCTCCTAACGGAGAGATAGAGGAGAGAGACGGGGGTGGGAGGACATGCTAAATTCTACTTGTAAAGGGCTTAAAGATTTTCCAGTTTAACATTGGCCCAATTTCCAGTTCTTTTTCCTGACAGCTGCTGTTAGGGAGGGACTTATTCAGATCCTGTCTATGTTGCTTTCTGATGGGCCATTATTCCCAGATGTTAAGAAACAATAGCCTTGAAATGTGGTGATGGGTTAGACTCGTGATGGGGAACCTTTTAGGGCTTTCAGTGATAGCAAGTAGCCTTCTGTAGCATGTGTGCTATAGGTTCATCACCACTGGGTTAGCTGGACCAGGTGCTCTTCTCAGGGATGTATGTACATTTTCTCCTGCTTCTGTTTTATAAAACATCCTGTGGATCAAATATTGTTATTCATGTTTAACAACGACCCTTCAGTTCTGCCCACTTCATGGACGTGCTCAGATTCTCATCATTAACAAGCAGGAAATCTGAACTTAGATTCAACTCAGCTTCCCTCCACACCCCTTGTCTAGTTCTTCTAGGGAAGACAGCTGAATCAAAACCCCAACAGACAATGACCCTCAAATGCCTTACATTTACATTAAGTTAAATATCATAATACCAGACACTTATAATATTCATTGCACTTTTTAGCTGAAGAAATTTCTCATTAGGACCAGTACAAGCCTAGTAAGAACAGAGTATGTGTAGTGATCACTAAGGGCTGGCTGTCATCCACTGGGATTGACATAGAACCCTGCTCAAAGAAGCATCCATCCTACCTAAGAGAGAGAAAGATGGTGAACATTCAACAGTCAACCAAAATTCCAGCATTCCTCTAATGCCCAGTGCAATACAACTTTGCCCATAGTGTTTACATACTGAACTCCCCCCCACACTATCACCAAAATGTTTTACATGAATTAAGCTAACCACCAGCACCGAATAATTAAGGGAAGTAATTAAGATAATCAGCGGTTAAAAGTCTTTATGCATTGTAAAATAGTACAACCATTAAGGAAGTCAGTATAAAGCTTCCTCAGAAAACTAACACTAGAAATTCCATTTCACCTAGCTTTTTCCCTTCTTAGTTATCTTCTGAAAAAGTTAGAAATATCATATTACAGTGATATATATGCATACCCATATTTGTAGTAGAACAATTCATAATAGCTCAATTTTGGAAGTGGTCTGTATGAATAGATAAATACAATGTAATATTTATACACAGTGGATTACTACTCTGCCACAAAGAAAGGTAAATGTGAGTCATTTGTAGAAAAATGGCTGTGCCTTGAGACTATAATGTTGAGTGAATAAATCAGTTATACGAGCTGAAATATCATATAATCTAAAATATAAATAAAATAAAGAAGAAAATAAAATATAGATAATAGGAACCAGGAAACTAGATCTCTTGCAAAAGAGAAGAAGACCAAGAGATGCAGGGAGAGGGAGGGAAAAGGAGGGGAAGGGGGTAAAAAAGAATTAAGATGTGTTATGTGCACGTACCAACTTGTCACTATGAATGAAATAATGATGTACTGCAAGCACTTACTCATAAAAATAAAAATTTTAAAAAATCATGCATGTGAGAAAGCACTCAAATGATGTAACAGGAGTTTGGAAGAGATAGGATTCTTTACAATATATAATATATGTACTACACATGTTTAATCACGTGTATGATGCCACCTGCTCTCCAGAAAGAATAATATTTTTATCAGTGATCTGTGCAAAAATTGCCAGTGACTTGTGTTGAATAAAAGACCATAACATTTCAATCTCTGTTTCCTTAACCATTGTACTTTGTCCTAGAAAGCATGTTTTCCTAGAAATTAAGAAGGTAAAGGGTGATTGGACATGCAAAAGAAGATCGACACTTATAATTTGTTTACTGGGATGTGGCTGTGGTTTAAATGCCACCTTCAAAACTCCTGTTGAAATTTAATTCGCATTATGAGGTGTTAAGAAGGGGGAAACCTAATCCCAGGATTGTACTTGGAGGTGTTAAGCTTGGTACCTGCTTTGAGTAGATAAGTTAAATAAGGCCTTAAATGTGGGATCCTCATTTAGTGAGATAGCGGCTTTGTAGGACAGGAAGTGGCCTGAACTGGAGGGTTTGCCTATGTGATACCCTGCTCTGCTTTGAGTCTGTGAGGAGTTTCCATCAGCGAGAAGAACCTCATCAGACGTCTCCATTAAACCCTGCCTTCCCACACTTTCAGAATCATGAGCAAATAAAACTTCATTTTTAAATAAATTCCTTAGTTTGTCATATTTACTTATAACCACCACAGAGAAAGACATTCTTAAGCCTACCACTGTTTGACTTGCCCCGTGGAACAGTATCCTGCTTCCCTTGACAAATATGAGAAAAACACACAGCACACCAATCACTGAGACAGTTCACCGAAACAGGAGAAGTGGCTGCCGTGCGTTTGTCTGGCCCAGTGTCTCTCATCAGCGCGCTGGAGGGGCTGGTGCTCTGCCTCTCTTAGTGACTGACTGTTCCAAGAGTCTCTCACAACGCCCAGCCCTGTGTGGATATGAATTTGGCAGTTCGGTTCTGTAGTTTTCTCAGCAAGCCATTCCCTGGGTACAGAAAGTGTCATTATTTTATGAAAAGTTGATATGTTGAACTCATTTTTAAAACTGAAGGAGGAACTTTCTTTACAGGTGGGAACTCATTGGACAAAATGTTTTCAAACCGATTATTTTATAATCAGCACATTTCCTCACTAATTAAAACATAGGTGCAATGAACTGACTAGAAATGATATTTAGACAAAATCATGTTTGGTTAAAATATAAATGCTGATTAAATTCAGAGTTTTATTAATGTAAGATGCATAAAACTGAATTCTGTAGAAAGATTTTGTTATTTTAAATTTTTTTATTAGTGCGTGCTTGCGGTACACAATGTTCACACTCCTTGTGAGGAGTTGGCACGTGTGCATAACACATCTTAGTTCCTTTTTTAAAACCCCTTTTCCTTTCTCCTTCTTCCATCCCTCGATTCCCTTCTCATTTAGAGAGAGATACCTATCTTCTTACTTCCCATTATCGAAAAAAAATTTTTTTTACTAGGAAATCAAATCATCAGGTTCCTAGGCATCAGGCTGCTAGCCTGTGGTTTGTACAACATGAAAATTATGTGTAAAGCAATGACTTACTCCTACTTTGTGGTTTCATGTCTTTCTCAATTCTGTTACATGCGTGGCTGACCATAGACACAATTTCCATAGGGAAATATACCAATTATGTGGGAGATGAAACACATTTAGATAAACCCCATGTCCCCAAAGTATTCCATAATGTGTTTCATTATCTCTTAAGTACCAGATATAAAAGTAAAGCTAGGCCTTCCCAGGTGGTGGAACAATAGGAATATTCTTCCCTGCGGGTGTAAAATGGTAAAATATTTTTGGAAAACAGTGGGAAAATATCTCTGGAAGCTAAAAATGTGCGTACCTTATGGCTCAGCAATTTAACTTGTAGGTATATATCTAGAAGGAAGGTATGTTTATGTTTTTTTGTGCAAAATCTATATTTGTGTCTCTTATATTTTTCACCTAACAGCACCCACCTGCACCATCTCAACTTAATACTCCCCTGGTATCTATTAACAGTGCAAGGAATGAATACATTAAGATATTTCACACAACGGAGTGTACAAAGAACAGTTTAACTGCAACTTATTACAATAAGATGGACAAATTTCAGATGAATGAAAAGAACCAAACAGAAGAAAATATACTGTGTGGCCCCATTTATATAAAGGACAAAATAAGGCATAATTAATCTATGTGGTTAGAAGTTAGCATGACTGCCCTGGTGAATAGGGGCTGGGAGGAGGATGAGAGGGATGCTTCTGGGAGACTTTACAGGTCTGTGAGCTTTTTGCTATGTATAACATTCTGAGGCTAACAATAGCAACAGTAAACTCAGCTGTTAAATGGGGACAAGTGGAAAACTTGATCTCTTATTTTCTTAAATATTATGGGGCAAAAATGTCAATCAATATTATTGATGAAAAAAGCTTCCTCACTGCAAAAGAAACCATCAACAGAACTAAGAGACAACCTACCATGTGGGAAAAAATTTTTACCAGCTGCTCCTCAGACAAAGGACTATTATCTAGAATATATAAATAACTCAAAACAATCAGTCCCCCCAAATATAAAGACACAATTCAAAAATGGGCATCTGAAATGAACAGACATTTCTCAGACAAAGAAGTAAAAGCAGCAAGTAAATATATGAAAAATGTTCCACATCATTGGTCATTTGAGAGATGCTGTTAAAAATAACACTGAGAATCCACCTCACCCCACAAAGAATGGCTGCTATGAAGAAATCAACCAATACAAATATTGGTGGGGTTGTGGGGAGAAAGGAACCCTTCTCCATTGTCAGTAGGAGTGCAGACTGGTGCAACCACTATGGAAATCAATATGGAGATACCTCAAAGAGCTGGGACTAGAGGTTCCATTTGACCCAGATATCGCTCTGCTGTATGTCTTTCCAAAAGAATCATACCACAGTGTTAAATGCACACCCATGTTTATAGTGGCACAGTTTGTAACAGCTAAAGCATGGAAACAGCCCATTTGCCCATCAGTTGGAAACTGGATAAAGAAGATGTGGTTTTTCTATAAAATGGAATACTACTCAGCCACAAAGAATGAGAAATTAGATTAATTCATAGGAAAATGGATGCATATTGAGGATATACTCCTAAGTGAAATAGATAAGTCACACATGTGTAAATACTGAATAGTTTCTCTGGTGTGAAAAACTATAATAGTACACAAGACCCTAATGGGATAATTAACAATGTGAAGTAGGAAGAAAAGGGCTAAAGGTGTAGGGAAAGAGGGGAGGAGGGGGTGAAGGGAGGGCAGGGACAAGGGGAAAAAATGAGAACCAAGACCTGTCATGTAAAGGTACAGGATCCCAATGATGAATGTAACTGTACTGTATACTTAGAATATACCAATAAATTCAATAAAAAGAAAAAAATAATAATATTAATGAAAGAACAATGATGTTTAAATCTCTCAAATTTACTGCACTGATGAAGTCTGGGTTTAGCAATATCAGAAAATTTGTTAGGCAAGAATTTGAATATAGTCTGAGATTCCGCCCACATTTCCTTGCTCTGTCCACCTTACTTGGTCATCATGGACCATTACGAAATGAATTCAGAGTGAGGAAACACTGTTCGATCCCTAAGGCTGAGGATTTCCTTTGTCCTTCTGTAGGGAGCATGCAGTATACTAGCTTTGGCCAGAGACAGAAAGGGGAAGGTTAGCAGAATTCTACAGATGATCATCTACTCTCTGTTATAATACCACATTCACCTGTTCTCATTCCTAACCTTCTCCTGCAATAGTGCCAGTCCTCATGGGCAATTACCATCAACAGCTCCATACAACACAAATACGATCATATCATCTTCTTGTTTAAGTAACTCATTGGTCAGCTATGTTTTGATCTCTGCCTGTCTTTTAACCATATTTCCTTGTCTTTATTTGCACTCACTCTTGGTAACTATAAAGGCATTTGATTTTGGACTCTTGAACCAACAAAATTAGTTGCCATCTATAGGTCCGCATGAAATAGCTATTACTGTACAAACTGAGCTGGTTGTCTCACAGAGTGGAAGAGTGAAATCACAGACCGAAAGGAAGAAGTTAGGAGAATGTTTACTGGAAGTAAGAAGAAGAAAAATAGTTTCTGGTAGATATCCAGGAGGGGTTCCTAAAAGTACAGTCTGGGGTGCTTTCTTTCTCTTGGTCTTTTATGGATAAGCAGAGTGTGGGCAACTTGTTTAGTTATCTAGTGATTACCTATCTCTGTGGGTTTAGAATAACTAATTGAACTTTAGGCTTTATAAAGTAGAGTTTAAAGATGACCAGTTACTCAGCTGGCCAAATTCAAGGAGACCGAGTTCAAAGGAAACTGGTAGAGGTGGGGAGGAGTTGGTAACTAACTTAGAATATCCTGCCTGAACAATTTCTTTGCTGAGTTAGGGTTCTTCTCTTGATTCTCTATCTTCTTTCCTGTATTTGGTGTTACATTTCTAAGGTTAACTGCCTTTATGTCTTGAATTAGCTCTTCACTCAGGTGTGTGTAGTATTTGCTTGGCAACCAGCTGATTCTATCCTATCCCCTATCCTATGGGCTGCCAACTTAGTTGATAACTAGCTAAACTGCCTTTTGCAAATGCACTAAGTGTTCTGACCACTGGAAAGTTTCTTCAGCTCTTCAGCTCTTATCTTTCCAGAGGGATCCTCACTTCCAGGGAGACCTGATTTTCAAAATGATAAGTAAAATAATCTTAGTTTTTAAATTATTGTTTGTATAATTCACCTCCTCATTCCTCCTATTAGATCCCAGAACCTAGATAATTAAGACATCATAGACATCACATGGACTTAATAGAAATTTATTGAGTGTGTAGACATAATGTAACAAATGTGATGAGAGGAAAATATTGCTTCTGATCCTTCCAGGCTCTTAAAATAAAACTTTTTGGACTTCAGAAGTTTCTAAACTCTTGAGCATCTCATAATATGTTAAATTACCATGTCTTTCCTTTGGTAAGCACTCATGTATCAACTATACCAACTAGGAGTATTTTTTTTGGTATTTATTCCAAATATACTCTGATCATGGAAGTAATAATAGTCCTTAAACCAAATTTCTACCAGGCAGAGGAATCTGTATGCCATTAGCTGAAAGCTAAAGAAAATAAAAAAGCCACGAGCAATCACACAAACTCAACCAGTGATTAAACCTAGAAAACATGGCTGATTGAAGAGATTTTTTTGTTTGCCATACAAGACACTCTGAAATTTTACCTAACTTCTATTTGAGTATTTCTTTAGAAATGTGGTAGACATCTGCATTTTGTAAATGAAGGGAATATAAAATTTAATGGTCTTGCCCTCTTGGCTTTGTATTGTGTTTTGCTTTATTGACTAGTCAGCACCGATTGGCTGGATGACTCAGACTGCACTTTTATTGTTTGTAAAGGTGTTGTGGTATATACAAAGTGGTAAAGTAAGCTTGTGCTGAATGGCAAGAATGTTCTCTTCTTCTGTTTATGTAAACTGTGTCTTCCAGAGATAAGTTACAGAGCATTTTGAGTCTCTGCTATGTTTCATAACACTGGAATTTTATTTTTGTGTCCTTGTGATATTGTGTATTGTACCTAGGGTCACTGCACTGAGCTACATCCCTACCTGTTTTTGCTTTTGTTTTTAAATTTTTAATTTTGAGACAGAGTCTCCTTAAGTTGCTAAATTGCCCAGGATGAGCTTAAGCAAATCTCTTGTAAATGATCCATTTTTTTTAGTCATGCTTTTGCATACTCTTCCCTGGGTTTCTTGTGAGAGCAGTGAGGAGTTTTTTTTACCTTTGCCTTGCAATCTCCATAGCATCACTGCCCTTACCCTCATGCCTGTCCACAACTTGCTGCCTCAAGAATGAAGACTTACTCTCAAATTGCCTCACTCCCAGGTGTTCTAATCTACTTCCTTTCAAGTAAGTCTTCCCACTTAATATGCTTATGTGATTTTATTTTTAAATGCCTTGGTGATTTTGCCATTGCAGCCAGTATAGAGGACCAGTAGTCTAGGATGGGATCCTGTGAGGTTTCAGAAGGTCAGACTGTGCTAAGCATGAGCTACGCAAAGTCCTATTTAGTCGATGCATGGGGGTACAAAGCATGGGGAAACTTAGTGCCTGCCAGCAGCTTCCAGGGTGGCCCTGCTAGGAGTCACCACCATAGTAGGTTGAGTACAGGCACCTGGAATATTTTACAGGTCCAGAAAATTCAGAGGCACACATATGTACAAATCAGGGGAATATATTCAATCCTCTCAGCATGTTCTAAAATTTTAAGGAGTAGGACTGTAATATGAAGTGAAATTTTTCCTCACTATAACAGAACTAGTGCTCCATATTGTTATGCAGTATCTGAATTGCCTGCTGTAGAAATGTTTGCCTTGGGTTATAGTTGAACAACGTGCTTCTTAAGAGCTATTACTTTAGATACATAAGTACATGGAAACTTTAAAATAATTACTTGTAAGTCATTTTAATTTTTTAAACTAACATATTTGTTATGGTTTATCTAAAACGCCTCATAAAAGTCTCATGTGAATTTGTGGAAGGTATTGGATTATGGAGTACTATTCTCATCAGTGGGCTAAGCCATTGGTGAGCTTATATCTGAATGTGTTGTTAGAGGTACAGCTTTTGACAGACTGGTCCAAAAAGGTGAGTCACTGGGTACATAAACTGGAAAGGTGTGTTCCTCCCTTCTGTCTCTGTTTCTAGGCTGCTATGGGTTGAGCAATTTTACTTTCTTAGGACCTTTCTCTGTGCTATTCCTGCCTTGGAGCCATCAGAGCACATATGGATGAACTCTGATGAAACTGTGAGCCAAAATAATCCTGTTCTACTTTCAAGGTGAAGGGTGATGTACTTCCTGCAGGTATTGACTATCTTGTCCCAGTGACGAGAGAGTGAGTAATAGTTAAAAAATGGTGCCAGACAAATGGGGTTTTTAGTGGGGCTGTGCCTGACCATCTGGCTCAGCATCCTTTAGTATTGGTTTGCAAGAGGAGTTTGGAAAATTTTTGAGATGTGAGCTAAAGAAGGCCTAGAATGCTGTAAGCAGAGCTTGATGGGTGATTGTAGTCAGAACAGAAAAAAACAGGAATTCTGATAGGAAAGTGGACAGTAAATGTCAGGATCATGAATTTTTTTAAAAAAATTTATACCAGGGATCGAACTCAGGACCTTGTGCTTGTGAGGCAGGTGGCAGAACCACTGAACTAAATCCCCAGCCCCAGATTATGAAATATTAGTTGGGCAAAAGGATGCTCTTGAAAACTAGCCTAGAGGCCATCTATATTTATTTCTGAAAAAGAATTTGCGTATATTTTGTTCATGTCCTAAGACTGTGAGGCTGAGTTTAGAGGTGGCAGGGAAAATTTCAGGGAGCCCAGTGTTCAGGCTGTGGCATGGTTACTGCTGACAACTTTTAGCCAAATCTATACCAACAATAAGGAACAAAATGCAAAACTGAATGATTTGAAAAAAATTGAAGTTTGGCCAGAAGGAAGCCTCTATAAAGTTGGGACCAAGGAGAGTTTGGCTCCTGAAAACATTAATATCATTAAAAAGAAGCCAAGTACTTTGCACCAGGACAATAGGAAAGATGTCTTGAGGTCATCTCAGAACTTGGCCAGACTACATGCATCCTAGGCCTAAGGATGATTAAGGGTAGACTCTTTTCAATGACTTTGCTTTTTGAAGAGAGTTACAGGGTGCCCTGCTAATTCAGAGCCATCTGCCAAAATATATTCTTGAATTCAGCTGTATAGGCACTTGGAGGTTGCTAAAGCCATAGCCCACAGGGCCTAGGATACTGTGGAGCTCTTGGCAGACCATGGTGCCATCCACATGGTGCTGGTTTTATGGGCTTGCAGGGTGCAAGTGTTGTAGGGTCTTGGATTTTTCCCTCCCAGATTTCAGGGGAAGATCTTGGAAGCCAAGCTCTGTGTCCCTGAGTCAGTCATGTGTGAAGCTGTGAGGGTGAAGCTGAAAGTGCAGTGCAGACCATGCCAGTTAGACATGCTAAAGATGGGGGATAGAACAGGTGCTGAGGGGAGTCTCAGGGAGTGAGGAGAACCAGTCCAAAGAGAAGTCATATGGGCTGTACATAGCAAAGCCATAAAAGCAGGACATCCAGGCTTGTTGGAGTTCACATTGTATTAGGTCCTGCCCTGGGTGTTGACCACAGAGCTATAGGATTTAATATTTGCCCTGCTGTTTTTTTAATCTTGTTTTGATCCTATTTCTTTCTATATATCTATTTTTCTTTCTGAAATGGGAATATTGATGCTGTGTCATTGTATGTTAGAAGTATGTAAATTTCTTTTTGAATTTTACTGAGTTTGCTCTGAATCTCAGAGGAGATTCTGGACTTGGACTTTCAAACAATGTTGAAACAGTTGGACATTTAACAACTCTTAGGGATAGACTTAGTGCATTTTGCATAATGACATGAATGTGAGACTTTTGAGTACCCTGAGCAGAATGCTATGGTCTGATCTAAATGTTCCCCCAATGTCTCATGTGTTCAGGGGTGGAGTTTTTCAAAAGTAATTGGATCATGGAGGCATATGTCCAGTGGATTAATTCTGTGGTGAGTTCATAGCTGTTAGAGTGTGGGCCATGGTTAAAGTGGTTGGTCACTAAAAACGTGACTTAGAAGGATAAATTCTTATCCCCACTCAGCTCTTCCCATCTCTCTCTGCTTCTTGATTGCCATAGATTGAGCAACTTCCTCTTTCAGTCCCTTCACCATTTTTATTTTCTTTCTTCCTTCTTTCTTTCTTTCTTTCTTTCTTTCTTTCTTTCTTTCTTTCTTTCTTTCTTTCTTTCTTTCTTTCTTTCTTTCTTTCTGTCTCTCTCTCTTTCCTTCCTTCCTTCCTTCCTTCTTTTCTTTCTTTCTTTATTCTTGAACAGGGTCTCACTGTGTAATTCAGACTGCCCTAGAACCCACTATGTAGCCCAGCCTGGTCTCAAACTCACAGTGATCCTCCTTCCTCATCCTCCCAAGTGCTGGAATTACAGGCATGAGCCACCATACCTGGTGGATGTCATTTCTTCTTTTGATCCAGTTGACCGTGGACTAAATCCTTTGAATCTGTGAGCCAAAATAAACCTTTCTCATGTATGTTGCAACTGTGGAGTGTACTTTTTCCCAATGTTGAGAAAGTGACTAACACAGTATCTTAGTCTGTTTGAGCTGCTGTAACAAAATAACATAGAGTTGGTGTCTCATAAACAAGATATATACCACAGTTCTGAGGCCTGGGAAGTCCAAGACCCAAGCAGATTTTTTTGTCTGGTGAGGCTCCACGTTATAGCTTTTTTGGGTGTCTACTTATTATGTTCTTATATAGTGAAAGAAGCAATAGAGTTCCTTTGAGCTCTTTTATACCAAGACTAATACCATTCATGAGACGAATCTGCCTTTCTGACCTAATCCCCTACCAATGGCCCTGTCTCCTGATACCATCACCTTGGGTTTAGGATTTCAGCATACGATTGTTTAGGGAACCAAATATTCAGTCCAAACATGAAGAGTTACACTTTTCTCCATTTTGTGTGTAGGGATTGGGGTGAGGAGGGAAATTGACTTTATTAGTCCAGTGTTCAGTGTCAAATACATTAATGCATATCTTCATTTGGCTCAATTCACACATATCCTAAAAACAGGTTCATTTTATCATCCTAGTATGAGTTAGGATAAAATTTTTATTATTTTTTGCTATTATTCATGCTTTAGCCAGTCCTTATGAAAGAAAACAATAAATATGAAATTAAATTTTTTTTGAAATGTGTACTAATCATGGGAGGCGATTTATGGATCTAAACAAGAATATTTCCTTTGTTGTCTGAATTACCGGCTTTTGAAGTAGTACATCAGGTGAGATTCTTTTTCCCATTACAGATAGAGAAATGTTTTGTTTATAATGCAATAGGTACGAGATGCGTTTGAGGGTGTGTGCAGGCTCAGGTGAGGGCTTTGTTCAGGTTTTCTAAAATTAAATTTTGAAATGTGTACTAATCATGGGAGGCGATTTATGGATCTAAACAAGAATATTTCCTTTGTTGTCTGAATTACCGGCTTTTGAAGTAGTACATCAGGTGAGATTCTTTTTCCCATTACAGATAGAGAAATGTTTTGTTTATAATGCAATAGGTACGAGATGCGTTTGAGGGTGTGTGCAGGCTCAGGTGAGGGCTTTGTTCAGGTTTTCTTTGTATGAGGAGCTCTGCTATGAATCAGCTCCAGGAAGATGAAAAACAACATGCAGCCTGGTTTATTGAGTGAAACCTACAGCTGTGAAGCAAAGCCCGAGGACGTGGAAGTGAAAAGAGTGAGCAGCTGGGAAGTGAGCTGCCAGGTAGGGATTGATGGAAATCGTCTTATGGAGGCTGATTTCCATCCTGAGAGCCTCGTGAAAGGGAGATAGGGAGAATGCTGAAGTGAGAGGCATTCTGCATTCTGCTCTCTGTCTGAGTAGGAAAATGAATTGAGTCTTAAAACAAGAACATGCTTTACAATCAGGAATTGGTTTTGAGGTCAGATATTTGTTCCCTACTGCCTCTTCTGATGGTCCAGGGGTAACTCACCTTTTTGAGAATGCTTTAATTCCCAATGTTTAATTATGACAGCTCTTCCTTCAATATGAAGTCTAATATGGAATGTATTTATTTCATATATCGAAGGGATTTGTTGATCTCATGCTTTGCTGGCAGGAAGGCAAATGTTTCTGAGCACAGTTTATCAAAAAGCAACGAATGCTTGGAAAACCTTCATACACTTAGACTTTTTCCTTCCATTCCAAAATACTCCTAGGGAAACTCCTGGAATTGCTCTCTAATGTAGACACACAGTTATAATAACAATGTTTGTTAAAAGAGTGAAAACATGGAAATAATTCATAGGCCCACAAGTTGGAGATGGTGAAAGGGGAAAGCTGAAAAGTATATTCACATTCATATTAGTACATAATTCTTTGAAATAATTAAAAATGGGAATTAGAAGCATGCTCAAAACACACTGACATACCTTAAGCATAAAAGATGTCTATTCTATTGTACACAAGTGTAAATATTAATTCATTCTGTGATAATACCATATAGTAAAACTGTTTTTCTATTACTACGTGTGTATCCTCAGGCTGATTTCTTTTAATCTTGTTCCGACACAACTTTAACGTCTTGAACTTCATATTTCTCCATGAAGGTGGTGGACGTAGTACTCTGGCAGGGGGGAGCTTGGTATTACACAACTCTCAACTTCAGCAGTACATTAAAGAGGGGAGTTAAAAATAAAAGATTATTTATTTGGAAAAAATGGAAAAGAAAGAGGAAAGAGAGCTACTGTGGGACGCAGAGCTGAATACCCCCAAGCCCTCCTCCCTGGCACTTGGAAGTCATCACCCCCGGATCTGCTCTCCTGGCTGTCTTTGATCCTAACCTAGGCAGGCATATTCCTTCTGGCCATTTGACTTCTTCCTGTCCCTTTGTGATAGATAAGTTTGTGTGTGGGGGGCTCTACAGGAAGATAGCTTAGACTTAATGATTAAGAAAGGTACATGAGTACATGTGTGTATCTGGTGCAGTAATATAGTGATGTTAAAGGGAGAACACACATGCCTGTGTAGGGCATATGTGTGCATGTGTGTGCATGCACGCGTGTTTCTTACATAATACATAAAACAGTCCTTAGGTGGATGCTCCTTTTCGCTCTATCGCTCTTGTATTTTATCAGGTGGATGAGAAGGAATGGTTTTCCTGGTCTTTTGTGTTTCTGGCTTCCTCTGTATTCTTTTAACCCTTCTTGATAAATTCTTAATGATAACTGTTTTTACCTGGTGCTTCCCTCAGTCTTGCTTCTCTCCCTTTCTCCTTTGTCTTTATTTTTTTTTTTTGGGTACCAAGACTGAGCTCAGGACTTTGCATTTGCAAGGCAGGCACAGTGCCACTGAGCTAAATTCCCAGCTCCTTTGTCTTTCTAATTGCTCAAATTGCAGAGTCTACCTGTAGCAGCAGAAACTACTTTTATTAAGTTTCCCCTTTGATTTTTAATAAAGCTCAGTGAGGCCTTCAACCTATCTTGTTCCTTCCCGTGGGGCCTCCTGTTCCTACAGTGCTTTTCTTTGACCTCTCCAAAGCATCATCAATGGAAGGCACTTGTGTGTAGCCGGTCATTGACTTTGCATATTTGAGGGTAATGGAGAAGGGTTTCAGCACATTAACCTTTCCATATAAAATCAAATGTTAGCATCTCTCTTCTCAGCATCCCTTAGCGATTTCTTCCACCTGGCATTTCTTACAGATCCATCTTTCACTGGGCGTGAATGGTTGCTTCCTCCCAGTCTGTTTGTTTGTTTATTTATTTTCTGTCTTCTCCATCATTATCCCTTTTGGACGGTTCTCATTATTTGTGTACCGATGTATCTAGGAAATTCCAAACTGTTTATAATGCAAAGCAGTTTGGTGTTCTCTTAGTTTCTCTGTCTTCTGGAGCACATTCTGGACTGCCCCTTCTAAGAGATAAATAAAAATAATTAAAAATATCAGTTAACACCATGTGTCCGAACAGTCAGTACGGTCTGTGACAATACTGCTCAATATGCCCCTCATCTTCCCTTCTCTCTCTAATGAGACCCACTTTTTTTACATTTTCTAGGGTCTGTGTTGATACTCAGTGGTTCTGGAGGCATCCCTAACAAAAATATTTGCCTAACCCCTACCTGCTCTTGCCAACAGGAAGAGGATCCCTTTGTGTGCTGTTTGTCAAAAAGCAGCTGAGACAGAACTTTCTTGCATCCTCCAGGGAGTCCCCTCAGATTTCGGAGGATGTCTTCAGGCATTTTTTGCAGCAGTCTGTACTCAGGGAGTCCACCCGAGGTGCACTGCAGGCCATACCTGCACACTGCTTCTGTGACAGACCTGTCCAGTGCTGGCCTGGTGGGTGGGACTAGTGGGCTGTGTGTCCCTCCTCCCCCAGAGTCCATCTTCCCATCGCTCCCAAGGAGTTCCTCAGATGCCTTTGAGGAAATCCTGACTACCTTAAACCTTTCTCTGAGCAGTCTGGAAACGTCTGAGTATTGGAGGTAGTTAATTCTATAGACAAGAAAGAAATACATCAACTTTAAGAGTTGCTGTCTTTAAAGTGATTAGATCAGGGATTATTTTATTTTTTGTATTTATCTTTTCCATATTGTTTACGTTGAACACGTAATCAGAATGTTAGCATGTGATAATTGATGTAAAACATTAAAATATTTGAAATATACTATAAAAATTTGGTAATAGTTTTGGAGATTGATGATATTATCTTTGATGTAACAAGAAACATCTGAACACAATTATCCTAATTAGTCAAACACAGGCTCATCTGTGGGCAAATATTTGTGGTCAAATATGGTAAAATAACTATTTGTGGAATCATGAAAAAAGTTGTCAAGGGTGAATTACATATTTTGGCAACTTGGAAGACGAATAGCTCAAACTACCGCAGTTGTGTGTCTGCAGTCTCCGAGGACTAGGAATTTTTAAAGTTCCATCAATTAAAGGCAGAAATGAGAGCTTTTCTCTGCTTTCAGCTGTTTCTAAACCACTTCCCCCCTCTGTGTCAGCTCCTGCTCTGCACCTGTGTTGATGAGAGGTTTCTTATCAGTGTCTAATGGAGCAGAGCTGGGTGACCTGCAGCTGGTGTTGGCGTGGAGAGATCCTGGCTGAATGTCATCCTGAGGGGAGCAGCTGTTTGGCTCTTAGTGGAACCGTGCAGAGGCCGAGGAACCACAGTGATAGATGCCACCTCCGGCTGCTCGGTGCTCGGTGACTGGCTGTCTCACGCCTTGGTGCCATCCACGCTGATGCTCGGGCCGCTGGCCCTGATGAGCTTTGACCGTGGCAGCAGCTGTGTTTGGAGAGGCTCTCAAAAACCTGCTGTGCATTGCCTGGGAATCCACAGTACCACGGAGCCCCTCAGTGGCCCATTTTGAAGAGCATTAGGATGAAATGACATAAAGAGACACCATTTGCTGAGAAGTTGCACCTCAGGAATCCGAGAAAAATTTGATCGGAGTGGGGAAATGGGGGCTTGAAGTCAGAGTAGCATCATCCTTAAGCCATATGGACTTATTTTCTACTATGAGCTGCGTGTAGTCACTCTGTGACACAATCTTTCACCACAGTGAAGTTTTTAGCTAGAGGATGTAAAGGTGGCAAAGCTTATGTAGTGAATATGGCCTTCTACTAAGAGTCAGGCTTTGAGGGTAAACAAAGATGGAAAAGTCTTCATTATTCCTGCTCATCAGAAATTCACAGATGAATTAGTTTGTACTGTGCTATATTTAATTACTGTACTGTGGCTATGTGACACGTGCTGTGGAAATACAAGTGAAACATGGGAGGGCTAAACGTGGATGGCCCCTGAATGTGCCCTCCAGGGGTGAAAAGACCATTTTGTTCTCACCTAAATTATATGCCCACCCTCGGCACGGTGACCAGGCTTTGGTAAAACAGGTGATTGACCAGCGTCTTTCTGTAGGTGTGAATCCCATGGCTTCTTTCTACAAGGCAGTGCAGCTCAGGAAAGAGTGTGGATTACGTGCATGATGTGGAAGCTTGTGTAGGCAACATTCATTCTACAAATGGTGTTATTTTTGTCTAACACCACCACAGTATATAACATTGCAGTCACATTAGTCCAAGCACATGGGGAGTAACTAAAGAGAGAAAGCCTTTGTAGGGTAATGGGATGATGGAAAGAAAAGGGGAGAATTTCCATTGCAGAGGTTAACCAACACATGCACTTTGGAACCAGAAATTCTCTCTGGCTAAAATTCTCTTTCTTACTACCTAGACTTATTTAACTTCTCTGAGCTTCTGTTCAGTTATTTGCATAAAATGATGACAATCATGGTAGTAGCGACCTTAATTAGCAGATGTAATGAATGATTGTGTTCATTATTCAAAGCAAGTGGTTCACATGTTAGATTGTAGTAAATGTTCAATAAGCAAGAGCTATTATTATTGAGTTCCTGAATATATTGAAGGTAATTGAAGCAAAGCGGATGCAATTAACACAAGACACTACACACAAAGTAGTATCCATTTCAAAGGGATCACGATGAGCCAGGCACAAAAGTATAGGATGTAGAAGAGGATCAGTGTATGAACCAGAGCTAGGGTAGAAGAACAATGGCAGCATCAGGCGGAAATGCTGCATTGCTGACATTTTGGTGTACACCTTTTAAGACCTTCCAATGCCATAGTCCACGTAAGCAGTCAGCTGTTCTATGTGTACCTAGCTTTCCTGTACCATTATATCTGTAGCTTCCTCCTCTAACAAAAAGGAGCCATGTATCTATTTACTGAATAAATATGCATCTAAAGTGTCATTTATTTTTGTGTTATATCAGGGAAAGCAAGCTTGAAGCTGTCTGTATCTTTCCCAGGCTCCCACCTGTGCCCACACTGGGTCAGGTGGACATGCACAAATCACACACACATAGGAACACACACACACACACACACACACACACACACACACACTCGGCTAGGGGAGTGCTTCCCTTGCTCACATCTTTGGAGGTGTACCTGTGTACCAATAAAGAAAGTTGACAAAATATGAGTTTCATATGTGATGGACATTGCAGTCCTTTGAACATTCAGTCCTGGTGGTTATGGTACTTCTGAAATGGAAACACTTTCCTCCCTTGCACATGCAGTAATATCTTTAGACTTTACCTCATCCTTGTTGGAAGAGGGATGGAAAGAACCACAGAGGAGAGAAGAACATTAACTCAGCTTTCTCTTCCAGAAAACCAATATACTTTACTAATTTTTTGCAATTGCCATTTACTGGCAGGCATTGAGAAGGGTTTGTTGATGTTCTTAGCCATTAGCTTTTTGGGATATGTCTTTTTGTAACTGAATGATGTTTCTTGTTAATACATTTAGCCTGTTATCCATTTGCCTGCCCTGTAAGGTGCAAGAATTGATATATACCTTTCATTCTGCTTGCAGGGGCTTATGATGTATAGAAGTCACAATTTTAATGCTCTCTATGCTCCACTGCATTCATTTGTGGCTTGTGTGCAGGCTTAGGAAAGTATTTTCTTTTCTCAGTATGTGTAAAAGCTCATCTGTACTTCCTCTGGCCTCCTACTAAGGAACATGGGGTAACTCTGAACTTTAAGTTAGTATTTGTATTCCTTAAAAGCTTTGGTGGTTTTCTACCTACAGGTTCCATATTTTTGCTTCACTATTTTCTGGCATTTGATGTATGTTGTGGGTAACATTTTCAGGTAGAAAAGAAAGATATAGAAATATGTATGTATGTTATTTGAATTGCTTTAGTGAGTTATCTATTAAAACATATCTTTTCTGTGTATTGTTCTGGGTTTTCCACAAGAGACAGTTTTATTTCCCCCTGAATTATTGAGAACTTTGTTTCTTTATTTTTATTTTTTATCTTGGTCAGGGGTTGCTTTTTAGTACCATGGCTTCTTTGGTGGGGGAGCTTATCACACCTTCTTGGCAAAGTTTACAGTAAATTTTTATTTTTAAGAAGCACATGTGAGTTGTACACTGTCAGAGGGTGAGAATATCTCTGCAGGCCTTTCTTTTCTTTTTCCTGTCTCCCTCTCTCTCTCTCTCTCTCTCTCTCTCTCTCTCTCTCTCTCTCTCTCTATCAATGTCAACATGGTTGGTAGGAGAATTCAAAGTTCAAGTCAACTTCTTGCTCCCCAATAGATTCAGATCCCATTTAACACCTCTGGAGTCTTGTGTCGCGGGCACACTGAACTTCAGCCCGAGTTTGTTCATTTTTGCTTGGGAATATTGAAGCACCGAAGGAAGATATTTTTTCTCAAATAAGTCACTTCTGACACTATTAATCTTTGAAACATATCCCATTAGTCCCATTATGCAAAAGGCCCTCGAAGAGGTCTTCAGAACTAACGATGGAGGGAAGCCTTCTACCCATATCATGCAATCATCTTTACAATTTGCCTGCTGTGGTGCTGTTAAACTTTTCAGAGAGGTGTGATGAGGAAGATGCTGACAGTTAATACACATTAAGGTTTATAGCATTCTACGATCTTTAACATGCTTGTACGTATTCTCTCACCCCTTTCTGATTGAGGCAAAGATCCTCCAGTGATTTTTTGCATTTATTGCTCTACGTGACATTGACTACTTTCCTCAGTCCGACTGGAGGCTGAGCACCAAGTAGAGTTACTCCAAAATCTCTGGGTAGACTTGCGGACCCACATCTAAAAATTCAGGAAACTTTTTTTTCAATTGTACTTTTATTTTTATATTTTATTTATTGTGACCTAGTCTTTAAGAATATCAATTTTTAGTGGGTTAAACTTTTTCTCTCTCTACAACTTTTGTCATCTCTTTTTTGGTTTTCCTGCCTCCATTATTTTTCTTTGTCTTTAGAGAATCATTTCTCCTTTCTTATTCCATGTCTATAGTTCAGATCTCTGCAATTTAGAGCCCATACCTTATAGGTGGATACAGTTCTATATTTTACCTGAACATTTTGGCTTGTGATATTTTTCTTAAACAATTTTTTAAAAGAAAATAGTTTTGCTCTAGTTCAACTTGTATCTTTGCCTGTAAAGTTATTTGTTCAAGAGAAGACAAGTCTTCCAGAATTAGTGAGAGTAGTGCAGCTGAAGGAGTTTCTAGTGTAGTTGGAAAAGAAGAGGAGTCACTTACTATGATTATCAATTAGCAAGGTGAAATCTGTTCCCATCCTCTCATCATCATGGGTACTTGATTCTTCTTTCTGGATCTTGACCCAGTTGATGAACTCATTCTCTACTCAACATATATTTGTTATGAGATATATATATATAT
>NW_022900939.1:36170318-36241418 GCF_012274545.1 Fukomys damarensis
CTACTTCCTGATTATCTTACCATATTAAAGGGAGTGTATTCAGCAATAATCTAATGGCACCTGCAGTTCTTTCCTGACTCCACTCATATAACTTTTCAATGTTTCTCCTTCCTGCCACTAACTTTACATTCTGGGCTGTACTGTACAGGTGGCCCATCTTATGCTTTTACCCATATGGTATTGCATGGAACTGTCATCCCTAAAATGATGAACAAAGGCATAAATCTAGAGAAGAGAGGGGTGAGAGGGTGAGCTGTAAATAGGGTTGGTAATTTCTAAACAAAATGTGTGCATGCAGGGAGATTTCTTTACATCCCAAAGAAGAGACATAGAGGGCCTTCTATCACCCCACTTTCCTAGTTTTGGCGGAGTCTTAGAGTTTATCAGTAGTGGGGATGGTCAGTGTTCTTCTAGGGTCCCTGATCCCTGTTCAACACCCCTTCTGCAGTCTGTGCTATGTTATTGCTTTTATTCAGATGCTTTTTTCTCCATGTCAATCCTTTTATTGAAAACAACTAGTATCAAGATATTTTTGAAATGGGATTGAAGGTAAATGGACATTCATTGTAATTGTGTTTGTGTGTTGTTGGTACAACACTGTGTTTCTTTCTCTATCCAGGAAGAAATCACATGAGATTTCTTTTTCTCAAGAGCATGTTCAAGTTTTGGGTCAGAAGTTTTGAGCTGAGGAATAGTTTTGTTTTACTTTAGGCCTTCAAAGATTGCATTTTTTTTTCTCTTATGCACAAGTATCATCATCTTTGCCATCTCCTGCGATTTCACTCTATCGCCACATAGGATATCATATATATCTTCAGCAAATCTTTCTGTCATTGCCAGCAAAGTATACAGGATATTTCTACTTTTTAAAAATATCAGTACTAAATTCTTAAAGTGATTTGATTGAGGAAAATATAACCACCATTCTAAGACACTGGATGATGTTTTTCTTGTTTCTGCTTCTGTTTTTGAAAGGATATATGCAGTCCCACTGCCTATCAAGTTGATGAGAAATGGCTGACGGTATTGATCACGCTTCCCACCCACACACCTGTTCACACCTTGAGCTCTGCCACTCTCAGGAGATAGCTTTTTAAAAAAATTGTAGTTATTTTAAAATTTATTTATTTACTTATTTTCTTTTTGGTCCAGGGGACCAAACTCGGGTCTTTGTGCTTGTGAGGTAGGTGGCAGAACTACTGAGCTAAATCCCCAGCCCTCTCAGGAGGTATCTTGCTGCATTGAAATAATAGGTGTGAGTTAGTATTAATCAATTGCTTCTAGACTCCTGGAGAGGGCATTCTACTCCTAGAGAAACTCAAATGGGAGACTACTCTATCAAAGCTCCCCTTCCTGTGTATTTAGGTAATTCTCTTCCATAAGGGAATTCTAGAGCCATTACAAAATAATCTCTCCCCAGAGGCAGGCTCACATTTTATCTTTCAGGTCATCCTCACAATATGTATAGTGCCCTTCTCTGTAAGACTTCTTCATTCAGCCTTGATTCAATACACACATACAGACAGACAGGCAGACAAAGATTTCTTCCTATGGGTATACAATAATCTATTATGTTTAACTTTAGGGTTTTGTGAAGGTTTTCTTTTGTGTCTGATAGTTCTCAATATCTTGAAACACATGAATGACTAAAGTAACTCAACAAATCTGGGTGGGCCACATCCAGCACAAGTTTTGCCCCGGCTCTGCTCTTAGGAGGTAAACACTTTGCTCTTGGAATGGCCTGACTGATCTAGTATTTGTATTTTAAATCTGGGAGCTGTGGGTCACTTCAAGTATCAGGTACTAATGAAGTGATATATAGTGATACATCATGTACTAACAAAGAGATAATGATGCAATCTCAATTAGTTATGCCTATTTGATTGGCTCCCGGGGAAGACCTTGGATGTTTTTCAGGTTGGCAATGATTTATGCATGCTGTCCAACACCAGAGGGCTTTTCACATGGCTCTTCTGGAAGTGAAAAGCTGGAGATTTAGGCCATGTCTCTTTTGGATACTGCCCATTGTGTCTTTTCCATTGCTAATTTTGTTCTGTATCCTCATGTGGTACTAAACTGTATCCATGAGTACAATAGCTCTTCATGAAGTCTGTGAGTCTAGTGAATAATCTGAGGATAATCTTTTCAAGAATAATTTTTAAATGAAGATGATAAAATATCAAGTCACCAGTGTACAGTAAGTTTCCCTATGTGGTTGGATGGGGAGACATTCACTCATGCATTTAATAAATATTTATTAAATATTAATTACTATGCCAAGGCAAGAGCTAAAGGCTGAGAACATTACAAAGAACAGGATAGAGAATATTCCAGCTCTCATGAAGATTGGAAGAAGTATAGATAAGTAAATAAATGACTACTAACTATTACAGGTGAAATCAATGTGATAATGTAGAGGGAAGACAAGAAAAACATAAAATAAGGGCCTCTTTGGGCTTTCTAGACAATCCTGACAAGAAAGAGTTAAAGCTTCACTAGAGAAGGCAAGTAACAAGACAAGAAGAGAGGCAGACAGGCACAACACAGGGGAGCCAGATGCTAAAAATCAAGGTAGCAGCCCTTCACTCACTTCCAATAAAATGCAGAGGAGACAAGGAGCAGCCACTTAAAGCTCTTATTAAGTATTTAAGCACACACATACATGCGTACCTATACATCTATCTGTCTATCTATCTATCTATCTATCTATCTATCTATCTATCTATCTATCTATCTATCATCTATCTGTTCACACTCAAGAGCCACTATATTAGCACTCTAGCTCCTTACTCAATTGCTGACTCTACCTTGTGTTAGACCCTTTTAGACTTGTGATTAGATGTCCTCCCAAGGCCTCCTATGTTCATAGATGGGGCTTTTTCAGAGGTTGATGATGATGGGATTAAGGGTGTGTGATTATTAAATTAGCCTACTGATTGGCCTGGCATAGTTCCGAACATGAATAATGGGAAGGCCTATCTGAATGTGAGTGCTACCCACCTAAGGGCATGTAGTCTGGATAGAATATAAGGGACAAAAAGAGGACTGCTGTTGTCACTTATGGCTTGCTGCTTGCTGCTTCTTTGCTGACTTCTGCCCACCATGAACCATTCCTCTTCTGCAGTGCTCCTCTGCCATGCCACCCTGCCTTGGAGCCAGCCACCTATAGACTGAAACCTCTACAAACTTTGAGCTACAATAAAACTTTTGTCCTTTAACTTTGGGTGTCAGGTATTTTGTCTCAAAAACAACAAAAGTAACAAAGACATGCCCCCTCTAACCAACCCATGCAGTTACATCCTTGACAAAGACAAATTGGACCACATAAGAATGTGCATATAGACAATAGCATGAGAGGTTAGGGTCCTAGGCACTGGGATCCATCCATGACAGCCCAGGGAACCAAGTGAGCAGTGGCAAGTTCCAGACAGGGGAGGGACCAGGCACCTGATAAAAGCAGCTAAAAACAAAAGGCCTATGGGTCCTACCTCCTTCTGAGCCCATTATCCTGATTTGTCAGGGTAGCTACCTATTTTTTGTTTTCCTTCTCACCAGCAAAGTGTCAAATAAAATATCTTCCTGTATTTAAACTTTGTATATTTGATTTACTACTGCTACAGTGCGCTGCTCAGTTCAGCAGAGTATCAGTGTGGTGCACACTTCTGGATGCAACAGTGAGATGGAGAGCATATGGAGAAATTCACCGAGAGTCTGAAAAGGCTTCTCTGAACAGACATTTATAATGATGTTCCGATGACCACAATGCAATTAAAGCCAATGCAAAGGCTTTAATCTGTGACAGGAATTCTCTGTTCTCAAAAGAGGAAAGAGGGGCCAGAGTGTGATAACAACAGGTAGAAGTGGTATGAGTGGAGTTTGAAGAGGAAGGTTGTGGGTGAAGATCAGGATGTTACAGTTGAAGAGGAGCGGAAAGACACTTAAGAAATGTAGTTTAAAAAAAAAGAAATGTAGTTTTATGTTTCCATAGCTAGGTCTGACTTTTGAGACTCCTTTAACTCAGTGTAAGATACGAAATAATCTCAGTCATTCTGGGGGGGTCTTACATTAGGTCACCACACTGGGTAGGGTGATGGGTATGGCTACTTCCACCCTTCAGGATGGCATCTGAGGAGGCACAGTGTCTCCTTCAATCTGGTCCTGGGTTGTGGCCCATGCAGACTGCTATTTTTTGTCCTTTCCTCAATCATGAGGGCCTCCACTCCTCTTTTCCCTGTCAGACATACTCAGGGCATATTTAATTCTTCTTTATGGTGGTCTGGGGATAAGGGGAATTTTAAGGATCTTCTTTGTTCCCTTCTGTCACCATGATACCTGGGGACATTTTTCCTTCCTTACTCCTGTATCTAGCTGAGTTCAGAAAGCCCTGGGGTTGTACAAGTTTCTCAGGTCCTATGGAGGACGTGAGAGTCTCATTGCCCTGACCTTTCCCAAGTATGTCCAGACAGGCTTGTGCTTTTCCCTCCCTGGACTGGACCTGCGGGTGGGAAAAGGTCTGGGCCCCTCCGCCTGATCCTCTTAAACAGGGAATCTGCCTAGAGATGAACAATGCCTGATTTTTTTCCAGATCATCTGTTTACAGTATAAACTTTATGCCCTGAAACCTTTGAAGCTCAAAATGTCTTTTTGTTTTCTAAAATAAATGCCTGTGCCAAGAGTGTCAAAAGACCTTTTCTGTTTTCCTTGATGTCAACCTTTCCCTGAGGCAGTAAGCATGAAGTATTCGAGTGCTTGTCTAAGTTGGGAGTCACAGGAGAGATGGCAAAACCCATCTTTTTCAATCTCAAATAATAACTAGCTTACTAATGGCAGGACTTCATTTAAACAGCTTACATGCATGCATGAAGTTCCATGGACACCCTTCCTTCCCAAATGAGGAAATGGTGGCAAGGAAAGGTAATCTGCTGATGGTCACACAACTGGGAAGTGACAGATCTTATTCCAGGCCCAGGGAGTGACACGGTCAGATTCATAATAAGGTCGGCATTTTACTACTGGGTAAAGAGACACTGAGGTCAGAGAGAACAAGATAAGCCTGTGAGCTCCTGAGGAGTCAGAAACGCCTGCTGCTGCCTGTGATGCAGCTGCAGGTAATGTGGAGGGTCCCCCAGGTGGGAACTAGTGCGAAGACAATTCACAGTTAAACGGGACACCACAATAAATCTTAATTTGGCCCAATGATTAACAGTTATTTTTGTTGATAAATTCAGGATATATGGACGGGTGGATGCAAACATTTTTCCTTTTGTATTGCTCTGGCATTGGTTTGATTCTTTCTTGACATTCATATAGGAAGTAACCGTATTGCCAGTAATAGAGAATAATATATGGTTTCCCTGGAGAGCTTTGAATAAAGGACATGAGAGTGCTTTCTGACAGTTAAAGTGAGAAACCAGCGCATAATGTGTGGGAGTGTGCATTTATTTTGGGGGCATATTCCTGAGCCTTGCATCCGCTCAACCTGTTGACGACTCTGTGTATATTTAGGTGAAGCATGAATGAATGGAAATTATTTTATAGAGACAGAATCTCCCCTAGCCCATAAGATTTAATTAAAAAATTCTTTAAAAAAATGCACGAATCAAGTATGTGGAAAGGGATTGGTTGGGATAGGGAGACACATTTGTTACCTTGACGACCCAGTAAAAGGGAAGTCACTGAGATACATTTTGGCTCAGTCAAACACATTGAGGCTTTTTTCAGAGGAAAGATAGATTACCTTGGCCTCCTGTGTCCCTGGAGAAATAATGGCAATGGAGGAAGTCCCTGGATATGTCAGCCTATGGTCATAAAATATTTAAATAATATAATTAACTCCCCTTAGTCTTAATCTAGACTTACCAAACATGCTCTTGAATAGTTTGACTATAAGTTGATTTCCTGGGGGCATGCTGCATTAAAAAAGTAAACTGGCTGGAAAGAATAGGCTTCCAATCCTCTATCGCAATATCCCTTGCTGTGTTTCAGTTATCCTGCTGATTTTGTCAGGCCTTCCTGAACTTCCGTGAGTCCCTCTCCAAAGTGTGGATCTAGTACTCTAACAGGAAAATTTTTAGAGCTGAATGAATGCGAATGAGGCCTAGGTTCACATCTGATGAATTAGATGGTTCTACGCTCTAAGCACATAGGATATACGCCAGTGTTTCCAATGAGGGTATGGGGCAGGGCTAAGAGAACAAGCAGGTGAAGTGTGGCGCAGAGCTAAAGGGAAAATTTTCCCACCCTCAGGTGGAAAAGACTGAGAGTGGTAATGGAATTATCTGAGTCCAGTCAAATGGAGCCATTGAGGAGGGGCTGCAGCTGCAGAAGGAGCTAGTGTAACAGCAGAAAGGCCGGGACAGAAAGAAATACCTCTTCCTTTCTCTCTCAAGTCCTGCCTGAGATTCCCTTGACCTGACTCAAACTGGTTGTGAGAGAGCCCAGGGATCTCTGCAATCAGCCCTGCCCACCTGGAGCTGTCAACGAAGGGAAAGAGCAGACTGGGAGCAAGAGCAGCAAGGTGGGTGCCCTCGGAGAGACAGCCTCCCAATCCAGGGCTCACCCAAGCCGTCAGCCTTTTCTGGGCCTTCCTCATCGTTTTACGGTAAGATTTTACTTTCCAAGTTTGTAGTCTCACATGCTTTAGGTAGGACAAATGAAATTTATCTGTGCTCCATTGTGATACAATGACGTTCTTAGTTCTAATAGGTTCAGTCAGGTTCTTGTACAGGGAGGAGCAGCAGGGCCGAATTCAAAATAGACCACCTTTGGTCTGGGATATCTGTTCCTTGTTGAAGTACTTCAGGGAAAAGGTCAAAAAAGTAAAGACTCATATTATGCATTTAGTGTGGAAACAAAACTTCCTACACACAAAGACACATGTTTAGAACAAAATAGCATGCCTTTCCTGTTATTAAAATTTATTACTATTCAGGAAATGTAATGCCATGACTGCTAAAAAGCTGGCAAACAGAAAATCAGTTGGCCTTTCAAGCACAGAAAACCCCTTTGCCCCACTGGTCCATATGGGATGCTTGAAGGTCAGTGGTAATTACACTGTATCTTTAGCATTCCCAGCACTTCACAAGCATGCTAAACCCATGCCTGAATTTCTGCCTTTAAGGGAATGTAGAAAAGTCTTATGCCAAGTATATCATCAAACCTTTTCTGCTAGTCTCCTAAATAAGAAACAGAAAAATGAATAAAAACCCTAAATAACAAATACAAACAAGGGAATGAACCTTTGGAGTTTCCAAGTATAAATGAGATAATGATTTGAAAGCAATTATGAAACTGGTGCAACCCAAAGTTAGCATTTATATTTCTAATATTTTCATAAAACACTGGTTATGGCTCCTTTTAGAAAGTCCTAGAGATTTACTAACAGGAGTTTGAACGGGGACTGAGAGGCTTGCAGAATTTCTGAGAAAGTCGCAGTGACAAGCATAGGAAACAGGCACAACTGAAGAGAAGGCGGACCACCAGAGAAGTCTTGGGAAGACTCAGCTGCTGGGAGCAGACACCGTAACTCAAAAGGCCTCCTGTGGACCAAGGATTCCACCAAGAGTCCTCAGCGACTGCTGCTGTCCATGAGTGGCCTCCCCATCCCCACATCCCCAGCTGTGGAAGTTTTTTTGACATGTGTAAGGAAAAACACATTCTACCTCTTGTTGAGATTCATAAGCTCAACAATTCTGTTAGAGGCTGGGAAATCACGCCAAAACGTAAGACAAAACAAAGCCTGACCACAGTTAACACAGACTGTACTTTTATCCATATTATACATAGATCAACACCGAAAGGAGTACAAGATATACAAGATGTAGTACATATGTTTCTACCAAGACAAAGAAGTTATCTGATCAAGCAGTATCAAAGATGGCTTTCCAAGTGGTCATGGTAGGAGTTCCCGAAGCTCCTCTAAAAGCAGATTTTCATTTGATTGGAAAGAAGCTAAGTTTTGCTCCATATTATTTCTTTGCGCTCACAATATGTGATTTAACTTACTTAAAGTTGTATTATTTGAGAGTAGTATTATTAAATGAGGAGAGAAATTATTATAGTAAACACAAAGAAGACAAAAACTTAATAAACTGTGATAAATGCCAAAGGGCAGAGTCAGAGCAGGATGTGCTGAGTCATATAAGGACATTCTCTTCCCTTCTTAGCAAAAGGATTCCAATGATTCCAGGGCATCAATTAATATTTTGCATCCACTGGGTATTTTAAAAAATGTAAATGTATTTCTCTAAAAATAGATAACCCAAAGATGCAATTATATCCTTACTGTCTAATTTGAATTTACTCTGAAATTAGTTTCAAAGTGACCCCTTTCCCTGGTCATTCTGAAAAAAAAAATTGAGATGAGAGTAAGAATTTTGGATTAGAGTTTTACTGTTTTATAAAATGACTGCTTAGATGAATTCACAGGTGTTTATTAAATATCTCCTATACAGTGAAATCACAAATAAAAGATGAATATGACTTCATTTCTGTTTTTTGGAAGCTTTCACTCCAGTGTGGTAGGAGACGATGATTGATATAAATCAGAAAGGCTTAAATGCCAAAAAGAGAAATTCTAAATCCTATGAGGCCCAAGAAAGAAGGGATGCCTTCTGCCATGGGGGAGCAGAGGAAGTTGCTTCTAACCTAGGCTTTGGAATCTGAAAATAATTGTGGTAGGAAGACAGTGGTGTACAATTCAATCGAAGATAAAAAGATTACATTTTCAAAGATAAGATGAATGTAAAACCTCGGCCCATTCCAGAAACAGTAGGCCAAGCAGTAGAGAGGAAGCACAGGGCTTCTAACAGAAGGCAAAGAATTAGGCTTTAGCTTGCACTGTCTGGAACTCTCCTGAGGCAAACGCTGCAGGCTGCTGCCTAAGCCACAGCCACCTCTTTCTTATTTGTACCTAGAATCTCCTTTTCACTCAGGAATGCGCACTCCAGAGGTTGAATGCTTATTAGTCTAAACCAATTAAATAATTCCTGCCCCAGTTAAATAATTCCTTGTCCTTTGGTGGGTTTTGCTTCAGGCATGGAAGTGTACTAAGTCTCTGGTCAGTGTATGTAACAGGATGTACATTGGGGTCCTTAGGAAAAGAGACCCAGGACAGCAAGCTGATCCTTCCTGTCTTTGGATACTTCTCCGGAGATGCGTTGCTTAAAAGACTTCACAAGGAACTGCAGAAACAACCAGGCTTGGAATCTCCTAACGGAGCACTGGCTGTTAGGAGAGATTAGGAAGGTTACTTCTTGCTTACCACATTCTCTTCTTGGTATTCCATCCTGGTAGTGAAAGCATTCGCAGTAATGTGTTACTTCTGCTCTGACCCAAAACTGAGTTCTCTTTGGGAAACTCAGAATTAAAGAAAATGCTTACTATTTCTCCTGTAATTCTGTATAGGAAGCTTTTTCTTGTTAATTAGACTTACTTTTGTAATGAATACATTTTTAGGATCAAGTTCACCTTCTGAAGTGCTGTTCAATATTTACTTAGTTGTATACCCAAGAGCAGAAGAACAGATAAGTACAGAAAACAGCCCAAGAGTTAAAAGTGTTCAGATATATTCACATGCTAGAATATGCTTTTACTGTTTATTGGAGAATATGAATTTTCTGCAAAACATGTGAATATTGGTACTTTCTGCAATACCGGGAGAACAACAGTCATCTTTATTAGTCTTCTCATTTGAAGCAAACAAACAAACTTTTGGCAAAGTTTTCATTAAAGAGATTATTCCTCTCACTCTAGGGAGCCCTGTGCTTCGGATCAGAAAACAGCTAGGAAACAAGGACTCCTTTGCAACCTAAATTTGCTTGTTGAGATTCTGCCAACTCTGGCTGTGTTCTTTTTCCTCCCTCCTGATAATTTTTTAATACTCTTTTTGTTGTGAGCACACACTTCTGGCATTTCATTTTTTTCTGATCTCACTCAGTGCAAGATCTTCTCCTCTGAGCACCATGTTAGTTTATAATCAGCGTTGCCCCATGTAGCTCAGATATACCTTTATCTGGCCATGGGGAACCCCAGAAATCTCTGTTGCTGCCGTGCAATGTTACAGTTGAGAGCGTGATAAACTTTCTGGCTCTCAACTGAGTTGGAACCAAATCTTCAGACACAAGAATGCATTCATTCAGTCTTTACCTTCCTGAGTTTCTGAATATTTACTTTTCCAACTTCTTCAAACAATGATGTACTGTATGAAACGCCTTATTTGCCTTTTTTCAAATAAATATGAAGTTGTTAGGACAGAGCTGTGTTTTGAAGCCATTACTTATGAATAATGTCTCATAATATGTTTTTGTATTCCTTTTTAATATTCTGTTTTTCTTGGTTAAACATAATTTACATTTATTTTAAATTTTAGACTATTTAAGGTAGCATAAGAAAGGAAGTTATCCTAAATCACTTCATTATGCTTTTCTTGATTGATGAGGTATCCTGCTTGGTTTTTTTCCATGTATTACTATTGGTGTGCACCCATACACAGGCATACTAGATCTAGATATGTAAATTAAGATTGGTTTGTACTACTACTTTTTTATGTTGACATAATTTTATGCTTTCATCCATTTACAAGTGCTACAATAAATTCTAGTATACTCTATTCAGATTTAACAGTTGTTAACATTTTCCTATTTGTGCTCAACAAAAAGTGCATTTTCTAGTAACTGCTAAATATGGTTTTTGTCTCATTTTAACAATGGTGATAGAAGTGATGTTAACAAAACTGGTGATTACTAAATAGTTGTTGGGTATTTTCATGTGTCAGGAACTGCCCTAAGTGCCTTATATGTAATATTTCAGTCCTCAGAATACCTTTAGTAGGTGTGATACTCGTGATTGTCAATGGGATTGAGAAACACCTTGGCGATTAGTGAAGTACACTTCACTATTTGGAGCTTCTAGAAATGATTGACATGTGGGACAGCAAATATTGGAGGAGATCTGTCCAAAATGTGGATGGCGCCATCCAATATGGCGGGGGACGGGATGGCACAAAAGCCGAGGAGGAAGCCTGGTAGCCCAAGCTCTCTGGTTTGCTTTCTCTCTCTGCTTCCTGTCTGCTATAAGGTTTTGTTCCATCAGAATCTCTCTACCATGACGCTCAGCCTCATCACAGCCCTAGAGTGATGAGGCCAGGTGACCACGGACAAAACCTCTGAAAGCATGAGTCAAAGTCAATCCTTCCTTCTTTGAGCTGTTTTTTTTTTTCAGTATTTTGGAAAACAGATGGAAAGATAACACAGTAGGTGTGCATTATTAGTATTCCTTGATAAAAGACAATAAACCAGAGCACGATGAAGTGAAGCAACATCAAATTGGCAGGTGAAGCAGCAGGGAGTTGATTAGGGAAAAACCTTAGCTCTCAAAGCAGAAGTGTTGAAAATAGACTATAACACTCATTGAATCAGAGCAAGACTGTTCATTTACCCACAGTACAGCAAATAGAAGAAATACCAGCACTCTTCCTCTAGTTCCTTTGGCACCAGGCCTCATAAGGCACTGTGGTGGCCTGGCTGGCCTGGAGCTCAGGAGTCCAGCACCTTTGCCCCTTTGAGCATCCACATGGCAGTCAAACTGTGCTCCCTTGACCTGCTTAGTTGTACCGGCATCCTGAGCTGGGATGTGTGGAGATGGCAGGGGCCCATGATATCCCTAGTGACTTAAATAGTCAGATCAATTGATCCACATTATTGATCACATCATGATACCTTCCATCTTATTTTAAAAGCTTATTATTTGATTAATCACATTTTTGGGGCTACAAAGAGCGCTTCTAGTTTTTTTCAACCAAAGAAATAAAGCTATCGTATCCTTCACACAAATATTTGCTAACATCTCTTACTATTTACTTCAAACAAATTTGGGGAACTTAAATTAGTGTATCAAAGAGAATGCATATTTCAATTATTTTGATTTATTGTCAAGTTGCATCTCAAAAAGTTGTATTAGTCAATTTTCAGTAGTACTTTCTACAATAATAACCGTGTGTCTTCCTTTCCAGTATTTATATCTCTGTGTATCAGATAAACCTTTCTTTTTCTATTAAATTGACAAGAAAATCCATAACACTGAGATGGGGCATATATATAAGCAAAAATGTATTTTTAGAGGGATTATGTTTTTTAAATGATTTGTGGCCTCATCAAACAATAAGTTTTTTAAAAAACCTTTTATATACCTACCTCTTATGTCTCCTTGAAGAATCATAACTCTGATGAGGTAAAGTTAGTATAAGACAATAAAAAGAGTATTTTCTATGCAATAAGAACCACATGTAGTGATAGTTAAGTATAAATCTGTTTTATTTATAGTCTATAATTATGGATTATCATAGTGGATGCTGTTAGACATTTTCATTGTCTTCTCATAATAGACTTAGTGAAATCAGAGAGTATAGACATGGGAGTGTTTGTTCATGTTTAATTTTCATATTTTTGTTCCATGTTTCACCAACTGTCTTCTGTACTCTCCTTGTTCCTCAGTATGTTAGTCCTGTGTCAATCTGTTCCAGGATGCTTTGTTGCAATTGCAGTTTATGTAAGATTTCTAGTCTCGTCTGTGCCTTTGCCTAGTTTCATTTGAATGTGAGGTTTTATCACAGCTTTATCAAGGAGCTTTTACTTCTCTCCAGAGCAAGCTGCAGAATGCTTGCCTTTGATTACTCATAGCCTGGAAGCAACTTTGCTCCCTGCAAGGCACCAAAGTTCTGACTGTTTCTCCATTCTCATTACTCTGTGCCTTTGCTGCCTCTGGCCTTTGTGTTTTGAACCTCCTGTGGCCCACAGTTACTAGGAGAAGGTCAGTGCTGTCATGTGACTGAAATGATTGATGGAGGCCCAACCTGAGAGGGTGTTGACCCGTTCCTCAGGAGATGGCACTCAATGCTGCTCTAATTTTAGCGTTTTTGTCTTAACACACCCCAAAATTTTTAACATCATCAGAGATAAAGTAGAATTGACTCAATAGTACAGTTTGCTTCACTTGTTAACTATCTCATCATATTGGTTTATCAACTGTTCTACTCCTGAGACATCTTTAGCCCCTAAGAGAAAGGCACTGTAATCCAAGGAAGAGGTGAGATGAGGTACTCTCACAGGCGGTGTCGTCGGTCCACTCTCACAGCCGAGTGAGCGCCAGGGTAGCAATTTCAGCTGACCCAGCTTCTTCCCGCAGATGTGATCTTATCTGACTCTTTCGGAGCTGTCCTGGAGGAGTGTTGGGAAGGATGTCCTCAGAGGAACGACTCATAGTCCATAGGAATCCAGTCTGGTTGTGCTCACATCCTTTGTGGTCATGTCTGAAAATCCTCCCGGCTGAGTCTACTGTCTTGATGTGATTTAGTGTTTTGTTGATCTCCTGGAGAGATTTCTTCCTTTAGTCTTCCTCTTTCTCACTCCTTGCCACCATCTTCTCTTCTCCCTTCTTCTTACTGGTTTTTTTTTCTTCTGTTGTTGCCATCCTGGTAGATGTTAATGAAAAATCTCTGTGGATATTACTGGGTTTCAAGGGGCTCTGTGACCGGAAAACTCGTCCCTAAAACCTGTTGCCTATGGTAATCTGTGGCTTTGTTCAGCTGAACAAACCTGGGTTTGTTCACTCTGATTCACATCCGTTCCCAAGATTTTGCCTGACTTTATTTTTATCTGATTAATGGCCTTAATTTTAAAGCTGAGAGGTAAAATAACAGCCAGAGGAACACAGATGTTTAATTTACTCATATTTATCACCCCTGTCCAAGTCATGAAATCTATTTTTTTTGGTACCAGAGATTGAACTCGGGTCCTTGTGCTTGCAAGGCAGGCCACCGAACCAAGGAGCTAAATCCACGGCCCCATGAAATCTATTTTAGCTTTTAACATATTTGCTTACGAGTTAGGTTGTACCTAGATGCTTGTCCATAGTCGCAGGCCACCTCCTAGCTCACCTTTCTAACCTTCTGGCTAATTGCACACATCCTTCTTTGGAATGTTAGAACAGAGCATCTTTTTCTCTCTAAAAAAGCCTGAATTAGAGATTCATGACCACTCAAATATTTTTCATGTTGCCTTTTGGCGTGATATGTATTTTCTTGACTGGTAACACAGTGACCTTCTCGTGCTATTCATGCCTTTCTCGTTGTCTAAGGATAGAAAATTCTTATCTTGAATTTGCCGCTGTTGCTGTATATATCAGTTGTGATCTTTAAATTGTCTATGACATCCTTTAAGCGTCCTTTTCATGAAAATATGGTATGACTAGCCAGGGATGGCAGATAATAGCTGAACTATTTTATTATCAAACAGACACTACCAACTTCTTCTTCTTTGCTAGAAGAATCATTGCTACCCAACTTGGATTCCACTTCAATTTTTCCAGTTCTATGCTTTTTAAAAAAATACATGTAGATCTTAATGATAACTTTTTTCTCATACTAACTTTTCTTGTCTTTGAGGCTCCTTTTGACTTCAAAGAAATGACATCTACTCAAAGCAAATTAAGTGAAAGAGAAGTTATAAATATAAACTGATATCTCATGGAATCCTGTGACAGGAGGTATACAGGCTTTAGAAACCATGAAGCTAAACAGCCACTTTTAAAATTTAATGATCATTCAAGATCATTCAAAGATCAAGATTATCATTCTCCTCTATTTTTTTTTATGTCTTTGACAGGCTAGAATTGTGGTTAGCCACAGTGCAAATTTTAGTATTACATATTTTTATCTGTGGTATCTGTGTGTCAATTCTAGTGCTCAAGTAAAAGAACTGGTTGGCCTGTCTGGGTGAAGTTTGCAGAAATGTTCAAACAGATCTATCTGTCTGTGACACAGGATTTAAAGAACAGTGAAGACATTAGTCATAGCGACCCAAAGGGACAGAAATTAGAATGATTTAATGGCCCAAAAGATATCCAAAATAAAATCTACTATGTTTCTTGGTGCCTTAGAGCAGCAATAAGCATTTCAGCTGAAGAAGCTCAGATTCTATACATGTTTCTGTGAAGGTGCCAGTTGGGTTTGAGGATGATTTCAGAGCATTGAGTTTAAACTAACATTGTTATTTTATTTTTATTTTCTAATGCCTGCCTAATATCTACATATGTTTAGGTTTAGGTCCACACTTGCATTGATTTAAATGTGTCTCCAGTTGGCTTTGTTTTTCCTCATTTTTTTCCCCCTTTATTTCTTTTCTTGGTTGGATTCCATTAGCCAGCAATTTTATGATTAAAGACCACAGATGCTTTAATCCCCGAAACTCTTATCTACTTGCTCATACCTGTTTTCTTTGCAGCTGAAGAATGGCTAAATGCAGAATCTTTGCATCCCATTACTTTGCCTTGAGAACTTCAGGGATGTGCCCATGTTCACCTGCCTAGGGAGATGCTATGGAGAAGTCCGAGTAGTCTGATTACCTGCTTCTCACTTTGTTCTTTACATACCTGAGGGTCTCTGTAATCACAACAGTACCATAAATTCATCAGGATATAGCACTTTGGCCTGACTTTCCTGGGACATAATTCGGTCATGTATCAGCAAGGTTCTCTTGTGAAATACCTTTGACAATTTCAGCTGAGTTCTTTACTCGGGAATAATGAATATATATTTATCAGATTTTTTTTGGTTTCATATTCCAGAAAAAGGCTGTTTCCCTTCAAATCTTCTTTAGTTGTCATTTGATTTAATTTAATTTCCTCTTGCCAGCCCAAGATGTCCTACCTGGAATTCAGTCATGTGTCTCTACTTAAGGTGATAAAACCAGGCTTTCTTCTTGGTGACGTTTACTACATTGCTCTTTGCCTCCTTTATGGAGCTCTGGTAGCTTGCTTTTCATCTTCTGTCTCTACCTCATCTGCTGTTTGAAACTTCGTTCTCTTCCCTGAACCCTGCCCCTCTGCAGAATCACCAGGTTGTTGTGATTTAACTGAGGCTGAAAATATTATGGGGGAATTTTGTGATTTAATTTGTTCGTGTACCTTATCTCCCTTTATTTACTCATAGATTCTTTTTGGTTCATTTTGAATATAACTCGTGTTTAAATGGAACTGGGTTGTATTTTAACATGACTAATGTAGAACAAGTGTTGTGACTGAACTGTTGCAACCCCAAGCCTTGGTTTTGAGTTTATCATCTCACATATCCTGTTACCAAATCTGCTATTTTCTCTGTCTGTTAGGCGCTCATCTCCTTTTGTGTGTGTGTGTGTGTGTGTGTGTGTGCACGTGCGCACATGTGAAGTGAGGTGTTTTTTTTTTTAACAGTTTACTTTTGTGCATTTGTTTGCTGCACATAATTCCATTCATCTTGGAGAATTGGTACCTGTGTGTATCTCATCTTGATCGATTTTACTTATCCATCTCCACTGTTATCAGCCCTCTTCCTCCTCCCTCAGGTCTTCTTTCCATCTCTACAAAATCTACCTTGCCATTTCTTACCATTTCTCTTATTTGGCTCTTTAGATTATAATTTGGGTTTCTTGGACAGACTGGTTAAACTCTCCTTTCTGGTCTGAAACCTGGGCATTTGTTTCTACCGCAACCCTCCCACTGCTGCTTACACTGAACTTCTCACTGTGCTGTTCTTTACTTGCCCTCTGGGTTCCTGGACCCCCTCAGCTTAATCAGTGGCTCACTAGGCCTGGAAGCCTGTGACACTGATTTATTGCTGCTTTTAAATGAAAACAACAACAACTTTATTGAGATATAATTTACTTACAAAGTGCATACATTTTAAGGGAGAATATCAGGTAGGAGCAAAAATCTTCCATGAGGAAAAAGCGTGACCATAGAGGTGCACACATGAAAACAGCGAAGAGATTTGGTAGTGGCCACTGTTAGAATTCACCAGCCTCAAAGGAGCCATGGTTCTGAAAGAAAGGTGAAATAATTTGGAAGCAATAATGGGGAGCAAGGAGAAGGCTATCCCTGGAGGCACCAAGGCGCAGGGACGCCTACACACAAAGTAGCCTTCTTTCTAGGAGGCTGCAGGGAAAGTTGGGTCCCAGGGGTGGGCTGCATTTTATCCCAATTGGATTATGGACAGTAGCCAAGGATATAGAAGAGCTTATAGAAGAGTCCAATGCTTAGCCTTTAAATTGAATTTTTATGAAAAATTTAGAATTTTTTTAAAGTTGAAGAGCACTGTAAGATTTATAGCAGAAATAGTCATCCATTGTAACTTTCCTTTCTGTCTTAAGATTTCCTGCTTTCAGAGGCACCAAGTACTTCTGCTGACTCCCTCTGTTTTTGGTGAAGGCATGCCTATGTTACTGTTTTACAATGATTTTTATTTTGGGGTATGTTTTCCTGACCTTTTTTTTCCCCTCATTGAGTTTATTGGTACATTTTAGGTATACAGTACAGTTATATTCACTATTGGGATCTTGTACCTTTACATGACAGGTCTTGGTTCTCATTTTTTCCCCTTGTCCCTGCCCTCCCTTCACCCCCCCCATTTACAAACACTTTGTTTCCATTTTATCCTTTTCTTTTTTTATCATCTATTCTCATAGACAATTTTTCTCCTTGATCCTTCTAGCATGGCTATAGCATAAATTTTGAGTAAATAAATAGTACTTACAACATAATGACTACATGCATACTCTTCAGCTGGCCTTGCAGTGTATAAAATTTATTTTCTCAGGTAACTACTGAAGTCAGTTTTTGCATTATTTTACGGTTGCTAATTTTTAATGGGATTATTTATAATTAATCAGTAAACTTTCCTACATAAATTATAAATTTTCCAGTACATTTAAAACCTTAAAGAGGGTCGATTTTAATATTTTCCCGTGTCCTCCGGTGTCCCTTGTCCTCACACCAGACAGCAGACTCGCTTCCTAAAACTTCCTCTGGTTGGTTTCCCATTTCCTGTAGCCTCCATTTTCTCTTGTTTTCCTCCCTAAGTTTAGTGAGACATCACCCAGTGGGTTATTGAAAGAGAATGCACTGGACTAAAATTTTGAGGCTCCTGTATCTGAAAAAATGTCTTATCTTTCCTTCAAACCAAATTGATAACCAGCCTAGTATAGGACACTGGGTGGGAAATCACTTAGCTCCAGAATTTTGGAGTCTTCTTTACATTCCAGGTTGGAAGTTGCCATTTAGAACTTTGGTGATGTTTGGTTTTCTAGTGCTGATACTTAATTTTTTTCTTTATTGCTTTTAAAAGCTTTTGTTTGTTCCTGCAATTCTCTAATTTCTGATGCTGTTCCTCAGAGAATGCAGTGTTCATCCATTTTGGTAGGGACTCAGTGGCCTTTTTTATTCTGGATGTTTGTGTACTTTTAGCCTTGGAGAGTGTTTACTCTCCTTGAGGATGATTACCTTGCAAATTCTCTTTTTTCAGATTGGAATTCTTTTTACTGTCAAATACTGTCAATCATCATAATTTTTAAAACATCTTTGCTTTTATTTTTATTTCAATTAAAATACTCCTGAATGATCTAAACAAAGTTTTCAAATTAAAATCATTTCTTCAATTATATTTTAATATCTAAGAATTCTAATTTTTGGAGAGTTGTGTTGTTGCTGTTGTTGATGGTATTGGGAAATGAACCCAGGATCTTTGCATACCCATATCCCTTATTATTTTTTATTTTGAGATGAGGTCTCACTAAGTTTCCCAGGGAGGATGCAAACTTGTGATCCTCCTGCCTCAGCCTCCCAATTGTTGAGATTACAGGCATTCATCATCATGCCCAGTTCTGAGGGTTTCTTTTAAAATAGTGTCTCTTCTAAGGGGGTACAGAATATATCAACTGTGGTATTTTAATATATAGTTATCCAATAGAGTATATGTATTTGTAAATTATAAATTGAATATCTACATAATTTTGATTATAGCATAATCAAAGTTTTCCTTTGATTCCAACATACTCTCTATTGCTTCTGACTCTTTTTTTACTTTGGTGTCTAAATTTCATATTACAGGCTGTTCTCAGTTGCCACATGATTCTTAGTTGTGTTTTCATGTTTTAGAACTAAATTTCTGGTTGCAAACTCTCTGGCAAAGGCAAGGTTTATTGACTGTGGGGTTTCGCTGAGGAGGCAGGGGACGGACAATAATCAATATCTATTGACTTTTCTTTTACTTGGTGTTATGGCTGTTATACACATTCCCACCCCACCCCCAAGCCTTATGTGCTCCTAGGTGGGGCTCTTGGGAGTGACTGGATCACCGGTGTGTGATACTGGATCAGGGCCATGTGATTTACTGAAGGGGGAAGAGCCATTCGAGATGTGGGTGGCACCAACCAATAGGTTTGTGAGCCATTTGAGATGTGGGTGGCACCAAACAATAGGTTTGTGAGCCATTCGAGATGTGGGTGGCACCAACCAATAGGTTTGTGAGCCATTCGAGATGTGGGTGGCACCAACCAATAGGTTTGCAGTGTGGATGGAATAAAACGGGAAAGAAGAAGGGCTTGCTTCTTCTTGTCAACCATGGCATGAACTGCTCCTCCTCTACCATGGTTTTCTGCCATGCTGACTTGCCTTGGAGCCAGCCAACTATGGACTGAAACTTCTACAAACTGTGAGCTTAAATAAACCTCCCCTTCTTTAACTTGTGAGTGTAGGATATTGTGTCTTAGTGATGAGAAAGTAACTAAGGCACTATTTCTCCTAAAAGGATATGCCTAATGTTGTTCCTAGAGATATAAACCAAGGTTCTGAAACCCCTACTGGCCTTCAACCCTCATATGTTATCTTTTGCCCGATTTCCAAGATTTGGGTCCTAGGCCCTCTGTTTTAGCCTTGTCTAATGTCTTTTGAGTGAGAAGGTATTTAGTTTAGCCTCATTAAAGCATATGTCGCCAGGCCTCTCAGAAGAGAGAACTACCTGGGCATTTCAAGTGATCTAGCAGTTGAATCACATACTATAAAGTGCTTCAACCGACACTTGTTTTTATGCTACACAGTATTTCTGCTTTTTGGGTAGCTAATCCTGGAACTCTTTGTACCTCTAGTTCCTGAGATTTTATAGGATCTGCGATGTGTGTTTTTTAATTTCTTGGTTTCTGTACGCTTGGGCTTCTAAGTAATCTTACTTTGCTTCACACAGTTATTGATGCATTACTTTGCACATATATTTAACTTCTTCTTTTTGACTATTTATTGTTTTCTGAGATTTAGTCTCTCATTCTCATCTTGCAATTTCTTCATGGTAATAATAATGGAATCTTAAGGTGGCTTGGTGATCAATTTATATATTCAGTCTACAGAGTTTCACTGATGACTGTACCCTACATTTTAAAGATCTCAAACCTTGTTTAATAAAATAGAGAATTTTTCAGGGCTTATTGTAAAATGGAGTAGAGATAGCATTCAAGAATATCACGTTGTGAGAAAGATAGTTGTGGATCATTCTGCTGAAAACCAAGTATGTTTCTATTAAACCGTAGAGTTTCAATGACTGAGAAGTCAAGCCTTTCTTTGGAAATAGAGAACTATATATTGTTGTTACATAAAATACTGCTACTTATCCCAGTGTGCTGATCGAGCAAATGTTTTCAAAGCCTTTGGCTTAAGATGCTGCAGGAGAGGAAAGGAAAATGGTGCAGCCAGAATAGTATTAAACCCAGATAAGCTTACATAGAGAATTATTCTAATCTAATTTTTAGATGATATTTAAACTAATATTTTGTGTTGTCTCCATTTTTGTTTGCTTACCTTTAAGAATTCATGGACTTTACCCTTGAAATAAACCATTGCAGAACTGTACTAGTAGTATTCTTTCATTAGGAATTGCTAGATTCCAATATAGTTTTTTTCAGAAAAACTAAAATTTATTAACTTTCATTTGACAGTCACCTAGAAAATGTTTTTTAGATTGTAATTTTGCTCTTCTAAAGACTTCCCACTGCTATGCTCTAAAACATCTCCCCGAAGTCCCATGTGTCTGCAGGTGGAGTTCCGGACGGTGATCGGATTATGGGAGCATTGTACTCGTCAGCAGATTAATTAATGGATGAATTCATAGTTGAATGCGCGTTTAGCAGACAAGGCCCACTCTCCTCCCTTATGTTGCAGGCATTGGGTATTTTGTACCTGCAATGGAAAAGTGCCGAATACAAAATTGGTGCCAGGCAAGAGGCGTTGTGGTTGTGGTTGTACCTGACCATGTGGTTCAGAGCCTTTGGAACTATTCTGTGGGAGGAGTTTGGAAAGGAGTGGAGATGCTCACTAGAGAAGCCCCGGAATGCTTTAAGCAGATCTTGAGGAGACAGCAAATGCCAGACTCATGAAATTTGGGACGGAAACGAGGGCTCTCTTGGAAATAGGATTAGAGGCCATGTGTGTTACATTCTGGCAAAGAACTTGTCTACATTTTGCACGTGTCCTGTGTGAGGCTGCATTTAATGGTGACTGGCTAAGTGATCTTACAGCAAGTTTGAAGGTAGCAGCAGCATGGCGCTCAAGCTGTGGCATGGGTACTGCTAGGGGCTTTTAGTGAGATCTGTAATGAGAATCAGGATCAAAAGGTAGAGTTAAGAAATGTAGGGCCGAGGATTTAGCTCAGCAGTTCAGTGGCCTGCCTTGCAAGCGCAAGGACCCAGGTTCAATCCCCAGTACCAAAAAAAAAAAAAAAAAAAAAAGAAAAAGAAATGTAAAACTTGCAGTTTAGGCAGAAAGAAAGTGATCATAAAGCCGGGCTACAAAAGGAGTACTTGCTGAACCTAGTACTGCCATTAACAGAAGCTAAGTACTTTGTACTGGAAGTCTCAGGAATTGGCCACACCCTAGTCTCACAAGCCTAAGGATAAAAATGGATAAACTCCTTTGAAAGACTTTGCTTTCAGAAGAGCACCTCAGGGTGCCTTGCTCTCAGTGTATCACTGAATTCAGCTGTGTAGGTTTGTCAGAGGCCACTGCAGCCATGGTCCAAGGGAGCCTGGCTAATTCTCAAGCTGGTGTTATCCACATGGTACAGATTTTACAGGTGTGTAGCTTGTAAGAGTCACGGAGTCATGGAGACTTCTACCCAGATTTCAAAGGTAGGCCTGGGAAACCAGGCGACGTGTTGCTGACAGGTGACGCATAAAGCTGTGAGTGCGAAGCTGAAGGTGCCACTGAGATCCCAGGAAGTCAGAGATGCCAAGAATGTGGGATTTCCGCTGAGGAAAGAAAGCTGCAGGCAGTAGGTGGAGCCAGTCCAAGAGAGAGGCTATGTGGGCTACCACCCACAAGGCCACAGGGATGGGGTTTCCCAAATTCTTTAGAGGTCACATCTTACCATATCATATACCAAGTGCTAGGCATAGAGCTATGAGACTTACTATTTTCCCTGCTGGGTTTGGGTCTTACTTTGGTCCAACTTCTTTCTTTACCCTCTTATTTTGTTTTTCTGAAACAGAAGTGTTTATCCTGTGGTACTATATGTTGGAAGTATTTAACTTTCTTCTTTATTTTGTGGGGGCTCACAACTAATATTTGCTGTAAGTCTCAGAGGTGATTTTGAATTTGGACTTTTCAGCAGCACTGGAACACTTAAGATTATGGTAATTCTTAAAAATGGACTAAATGCATTTTGTATAATGAGATGGTCACTAACTTTTTGAATATCATGGGAGGAATGTTATAGTTTTGATATAAAGTGTCCCCCAAAAGTTTTATGCATTGAGAGGTGGGGCTTTTGGAAGATGATTGGGTTATTGGATTAATCCACTGATGAATTATAGCTGAGTGAGCTATTAAGAGGTACGGTCTGGTTGGAAGTGCTATGTCATTGGAATGTTATACTCTTGTCCTTGGCTCCTCCCTTCTCTTTCTGTTTCCTGCATGTCATGGGTTTAGCAGGTTTCCTCTATCAGATCCATCTACCATACTGTTTTTATTTTGTAGTCAGCTAACCATGGACTGAACCCACAAAAACAGTGAGCCATAATAAGCCTCTTTTACTTTCAGCTATAAATGTCCAGTAGTTTGATCTAGTGATGGAAAAGTGGCTAATACCACTTCACCCCAGCTTGTGAAAATGTATACATTAATGATGATTTTGACGCTGAAATTCCTTGGAATTAACATGTAGTTTTTCATGTGTACCATCTCAATTTTAAAAAAACATTTATTTAACAAAAGAAAAAAGGAAAATACTATAAATATTCATATTAGTTGAGTTACATACTTTAATAATATTTTATAATTATTCAACTATGAAGATAATCTGAGTCACTGAAATATGGTAACATGTATAAACTCCCTAGTGTGTATGTATGATAAGTTCTGGTATCAAACAATTGAAGAATATTAAAACTTTGTGCTCCCTAATAAGCAAATGATAACATGTCAGCTTTTATAAATTTATAAATGTGTTTAAAATACTTTAAATAACAGAATTGATTATAAATATATTGCTTCTATTGAGTCAGAATTGCTACCCACTGTTTTATTTATGTAAATTCATGGAATATGATTTAGGACAGGCAAATCAAGGGTCAGATTTAAGTTTTTTTTAAAAGATTCATAAAACACAGAATGGAAAAATTGAAAAATGCAACCTTAATTTTTTTTTTCTCCTCAGAAGACTGATATGTCTTCAAATGCATAGATTTTTTTTCTATCAAAGATAATGGAACTTTCCTCTTAATTCTAAAAATAGTGTATTTCCCATCTATGCACATTACATTTCTATATTGCTTTAAATTTTTAAAGAAAGTTCACATAAATTATAGCATGATACATTTTACATCATATATAGTTACATGTGTATGTCAAACATTTTCTTATCTTTACTTTCTTCTTTTGTCTCTTTTTCATTCAGTGGTCTTATGTGTCATATATAACCTTATTTCTTTTCATATGTTTTAGCAGAAAAGGCAAAAAGTAAGGTTGTATACTAATGCACCCTGTAATGTTTTCCACTTTTACAATTATACTATTTATACACCTTCTAACATAGATTTTACCTTTCAAAGATTCTTGAAGGAGAAAAACTGTTTCCATATCCCTTCAAAACTTCCCTACTTTGTGAATATGGAATAAATCATGTTAGTCCTTTCAAGGACAATATCTCTGAATATTCAAATATCATTACAATAGTGAAACAAAAGTTTTAGAAGACAATGTAATCCAAGAACACAACCCTTGTATCATTTTGTACCTTTTCCTGGAACTTTAATGGTATTAATTTGTGTCTAATTTCATAGCACTATTATTTTAATAACTCATCTATACAAACTTTTGCAAAGAATTTGATTTAGTTATCGTAAGAACAGCTCGATTTAGCATTTGTATTTCTTTAACTAGTGTTATAATTAGAATAATGTGTGAAACTGCATAAACTTGTTTGGGTGAAAACATAGCTGACTCTTCAAAACTGGTGGTAAAATAAGAGACTTAACAGAAAGTGACTTCCCAGCTTGGAGCTCTTAGAGCTCCACAGTAATCACTTGATATATTTCTCTGAGGAAAACAAGAGCATCAGCAAGTCTAATGATCAGTTCTGTAGAGATCTAAGGGTGGTCTACTGCTACAGGGGGCTCTGAGTACCCTTTAACAGTGAAGGCGGATCATGGAACTAAAAATGTGACTTATTGCTGAAAGTAGAAATAATTTTTCTTATTAATATGTAGTTTACATTGATTTAAACAGATGAATACTTTCTGATCTTTATTAAGTTAATTGGTACAATTTAGGTATATAATACAGTTCCATTCATCATTGGGATCTTTTACCTACCTCTACATGACTTATCTTGGTTCTTATTTTCCCCCATTCCCCTGCCCTCCCTTCAGCCCCTCCACCCTTTCCTGTTTACAAAGATTTTGTTTCCATATTTTTCCTTTTCACATATTTTTTCTATTCCCGTTTTCCCTTTCTGCTCCGCCTCCCACTTTCCCTACCCTCTTAGACCTTTTCTTCCTATTACGCAGCATCAATTATAGATTTAGATCCTTATTTACACTTTTAGTTTTTCACACCAGAGAAGCTATTCGGTATTTACACACGTTTGTCCTGCTAATTCCACTGGAGCATGGCCTCTGTGTGCACCTACTTAGCTATAAATGACTTGAGTTTCTCATTGAAGACAGGAGCTGCATGAAGCCATTGGTATGGGCCCCTCCCCCACCAAGGCCTCCCCACTACTAGATGAATACTTTGTATTTGTCAATTCAAATATAAATTAGAAAAAATAATCATTTGAATACATGATGACACATTCATCTCACAGACTATTTATAAAGTGTACCATGCATCATGAAGCTGATTAAGTGTGTAAAAAAAAAAAAAGAAAGATACCCTGGAGCCATAGTTCAGTGGGTGTGATTGTTGGCATGAACCTGTGTGCCTGTTTAACTGCTGCAGAGTGGGGCAGTAATGAGTGGTGGTGGGAATTATTGTTTATGCCCTTCGAACTGTGCTTATATTATAATCATGTGCTGCTTCTAAAATGCAAAAGAAAAGAAAATATAAAAATGTAGGTCTTTTGCTCTTGGAGATTTATTGGAACATGGCTTGATCTCCCTACTCCATGCTTTCTTGAGTAAGGAGTCTCACTGGTACCCTCAGTAACAGTTAATTCAAGTCATCCAATCGGACAAGGGAAAGGCGCACACAAGGGAATAGAATTCAATGCTACAAATCGTAATACTTTTGCCCACAGTGACTGGGAGGATTAAATTAGGTGATACAGCCTTGTGTTGTGACCCCCACAGGAGAGAAGAGAGGAACCCCCACTACCTAACCTGCTCTTGCTACCACTAGGCACCTCCCACATGAGTCACGGTGGAGAACACAGGCCCTGCCATGCCTGCCAGGCCACTGTCATGCTCCTTGTTCCGTGACACACATGGCACAGGAGGGGAGGATAGGCCTCGACCAGTTTGCCCCATTGCCACCAGCACTGGCGCCTTGTGCTGCTGACCTAGGAAGGAGAGGAGGAGAATGGCCTAACTGTGAATTCTGGCCAGCTCTGAGCTGCGATCTTAGCACAGGACAGCAGGAGTGACGACCAAAATACTGACAGGATGAGACCAGCAGCCTGCAGGAGAGTTTACATCCAGGACTAAAGTATTGCCCTTCTGCATAGGCTGGGTGAGAGACAACCTTTGATGATAGGCTTGGAGAGGTTGAGAGCTAGACAGAGATCTCATGAGGTCCCTTGGGAAGCTAAGCTCAGACCAGGAAGATCACAGGGTTGGCAGTCAGTGGTGGGAGGCCAGGTTTGCTGGGTGAAACTTTCAGAAGTGGATGGGTCTGAAGAAGATAGCGTTTAGTCCATTGGTGTGCTTGAGCTTTTTCACCACTGTCTACATCTACCAGAAACCAGTGGTCTGATATTGTAGGTCAGTATTTGGGTTGCCTAAGTGTCTGTACTGAAATCATAGACTTATTTTCTTTGGTTAAGAGTGGTTCACAGGGTTTGTCAATGTTGCGTTTATGTTTTCTGTTTGATGCTATCATTGTCACTGATTTACTACCATGTCCAAGGTGACATAATTTTTGTTGCTGTCAGCTGCTTTCCTCTGTATGGCAATATCAGGATTGTATGGAGGCTACAAACAATACTGTGTCTCATTCCTGACGATCCAGGTACTGGGCCAAAGAAGCTACAAACCCGAGCACAGAAGCAGAAAACAACCCAACACACACACACACACACACACACACACACACACACACACACACAGAAAATTAAAATTGCCTCCAAAAAACCCCCAACTCTCCCAAAGCCCAGACGGGGGCATTGACAGTGAGGACAACATAAGTCACACAGTAGAAATGTCTAAAGGTGAATGAAGGGAGATAGAACAGTTCAATAAAATACTTGGTGAATTCAAAGAAGATATAATTAAGCAGATAATGAACCAAATGAAACAAATGATCAGCAAGTTTAGAGAAGACACTAATAAAAATCTGGTTAAGCTAAAGAAAGAGATACAAACCATGAATGCCCAGCATAGAAAAATGGGAGACCATAAAAAAACTTCCAAACAGAAATCCAGGAGATAAAAAATGATTAAAAGTATACACAGCAGAAGTGACTAATGTGAGGATGGAGAGTCAGAACTAGAAGACGGGGCCTTGGTGGTGTTCAAATAAAATAATAAGAGATAGCTTACCAAAAACAAAAGCACAGAAAATGGATCCACCATCTGCTTGATGACTCAGTGAAGACTAATATAAGACTAATTGAAATAAAGTAAAAATCAGAAAACAGCACAAAAGGGCATAAAAAACTTGTTTACAGAAATAACAGGAAATTTCCAAATAGAAAAAGTAATTTAATACATGGATTAGTAAGGCATATAGAACACCAAATACCCATGATTGGGGAAAAACACTCTAAATCATAAATAAAATATCAGAAAACCAACAAAAGAACATAATCTTAAAGGCTACTAGAGAAAAGCAACAAAAACATTACCCTGATTCTGAAACCAGACAAGAATTCAACTGAAAGAAGAGAACTACTGGTCAATTTCTCTAATGAACAGATGCAAAAGTCCTCAAAAAGATATTGGCAAATAGAACGCAACAAATCATCAAAAAGATTATACACCATGACCAAATGGGCTTCAGCCCAGGGATGCAAAGATGATTCAACATACACAAATAAAAAAAAATGTACATCACGTAAACAGAAGCAAGGACAAAAATCACATGATCATCTCAATAGACACAGAAAAAACTTATGACAAAACCCAGCATCCATTCATGATAAAAAACTCTAAAGAAAAAAGGAATAAGGACCTCATCTCAATCTGATAAAAGCCATTTATGACTAACAAACAGCCAACATCATATTAAGTGGGGAAAAACTGAAAGCTTTCCATCTAAAATCAGGAGCATGGCACGGATATTCACTATCATCATTGCTCTTCAACATAGTCTTTGAAACATTAGCCAGCATAATCAGGCAAGAGAAAGAAGTAAAAAGAATATGTAAAGGAAAGGATGAGGTCAAAATATTATTATTTGCAGATGAACATGGTCCTTTTTTTAAAGACACAAAAACTCCACTAAAAGACTCCTAGAATTAATGACCAAATTCAGCCGTATTACAGGATACAAAATATACAGAAAACAACAGTATTGCTATACACTATCAATTTTCTAAAAAAGCCATTAAGAAAATAATACCATTCACAACAGCATAAAGAAAAATGAAATTCTTAGGGCTTAACCTAACCAAGGAAGTGAAAAACCTGTAAAGTAAAAATTATATCACTCTGAAAAAGGAAATCAAAGAGGATATCAGAAAATAGAAAGATATTCCCTGTTCTAGATAGGCAGAACAAATATAATAAAAATTGCTATAATTCCAAAACTGATATACAGATTTAATGCAATCTCAATAAAAATAACAACAGCATGTCTCACAGATCTTGAGAAAATAATCCTAAAATGCATATTAAATCAGAAGATACCCAGAAAAATGAAATCAATCCTAGGCAAAAAGAGCAAAGTAGGAGATCACAATTCCAGATTTGAAGTTGTATTATTAAACTACTGTGATTAAAACAGCATAGTACTGGCATAAAAACAGGCATATGGGTCAATAGACCCAAACAGAGAAAGCAAAAATAACCCCAGGCACATTCAACATTTTGGTCTTTGCAAAAACATATACTGGAGGAAATATAGCCTCTTTAATGAATGGTCCTGGGAAATTGTTTATCCACATGCAGAAGATTGAGTTTACACCTGTGTATCTTATCATATACTAAACTAAAATCAAAATGGGTAAAAGATTTAAAGGTTAAAACAGAAACATTTAGTTTGTTGGAAGATAAAATAGGTAAAACTCTTGAAGATGTAGGTGAATGTAAGGAATTTCTAAAACGAAGTCCAATGGCATAAAAAATAATACTGTGAAGTAACAAATTGAATTATATAAAATTAAAAAGATTCTGCACAGAAAGTGAATAAACAACAGAGTGAAGAGACAATCTGCAGAATGGGAAAAACATTTTTGCCAGCCACTCCTTGAATATCCTTGGAGGATATCAGAAAATGGATATCATAGTCGAGTCTAGTCTAGCATCTATATAATATAAAGAATGAAAAAAAATAGACTCAGCAAGATAAAGACCCTATCAGACTTGGGCAACTTAATTGCATAAACACTTCTCAGAAGAACAAGTATTCAACATTGCTGGCCATAAAAGAAAAACAAATTAAATCTACATTCAGATGCCATCTTATCCCACGATGAGTGGATTTCTTAACAAAATCTAACAATAAGAAATTCTGGTGAGGATGTGAAGATAAAGAAACTCTTCTACCTTCTTGGTGGGAATGTAAAGTGATATAATCACAGTGGAAATTAGAGTGGAAATTCTTCAAAAATTAAAAAGAAAAATTCTGTTGACTCAGCTCTCCAACTTAAAGCTATCTTCCCCCAAAGAGTTAAAATTATTACACTACAGAGATACTATCATGCCCATGTTTATAGCAGCACAATTTGTAATGGGTAGATATCGGAAATGGCATATACGTCTGTCAACAGATGAATGGTTAAGGGAAATCAGGGTGTTTATACACAGTGAAGTACAACTCTGCCATAAGAAGGACAACAGGAAGAATCAGTAGGTAAATGGACGTAACTTGAGGATATAATGTTAGTGAAATAAGTCAGACACAAATTTAAATGTCACATGTTTCTCTTATATGAGAAACTCAAAGCATGTATCTAAAAACGAAGAGTAAAACAGGAGATAAGTAGGAAATGGTGATAGGTTCAGATGTCTCCCCAAATTACTTATTCCATTGCTTCAAAAATACTTTTATACATATGCTAATGCAGTTCATTTCTACTAGTAGTTTTTCACTGAAAAGAAAGTTTTGTGCTAATGTGCTCCTTTCTTCTTTGTAAGAGAGAGCCTTTCATGTCAATGCCTTGTGCTTTGAGTAGCTACTTTGAGGATAATGATAAACCGTGCAGAACTATTATTATTATTCTCTTATTGTTTTCTTGAGAAAGTTTCTTTTATTTTTTTCATAAAATTAAAAAGCATAAGGCAGTTGTTGCCATGTGGACAGTATGAACATCTTGCCACACCAATACATGACACTCTTTCCTACCCATTAGTGGCTGCATATTGTTCCATCTAAGGGATAGTTCATGATTTATTTATTCATCTGTATGTTCTGAATTTCTTAGTGTCATGTAAGTGGTTCTTGAAGCAATTTGTTCTTGCTACCCAAAGTATAATCAAATATTGAAAGTTCTTATTAACACAATTATTTGTAGACATGAGTGGAATACTGTTATTTTTTTTTCCCCTTGATACTGGATAGTGAGCCCATGGCCCTTTCTAGTGAGCTCATCCCCAGCATTTTGTTTTTTTTTAAGACAGGGTCACACTAAGTCATTAAATTGGTCAGGTGGTGCTCAGACTTGTGATGCTCCTGCCTCACCCTCCCTCAGTGCTAGGCTTACAAGCATACACCACTATGCCTGGCTACTTTAGCACTGTTGAAGAAAGTCTTACCTGGCTGACCTTTAAACAACAATACTTTCCCCTGCATTGGTACCACTTAAACATCCTAGAGAGACCCAGTGCATGGTGACATCCCACTAAAACTGAGCATTGTATCTCTTGATTTGTTCTTTGTGATATGTAAGGATGCGGTAATCATTTTTCTAGTTCTTCTAATTAATTAATGTCACTAACAATCTGAATATGAACTTTAGTCACAGTCCTTATATAAACACAGAGTCCTCAACAGTGCCTGGTACTCTATTTTCAAGTGGAAAGGGACTGTTTAAGAATCAACAGGTGTGTGTGTGTGTGTGTGTTAAGATGTGTTATATACATGTACCAAGACTCCAGGAGGAATGTAATTAATATGTCCTGCACACATGTACCAAAACAGAAAGCGAATCCATAGAGGCACATGCAAGCGGTGCAGCTGTGGGTCGGCCTCATTTGGGGACCGTAAGGGTATGGAAAGGTAGTTTGTTATGTACTTTACACTGGAAATACAAATTTAAAATATCATATCAACTTTTTAAAGGCATACAATAATTTCAAATTAATTGCAAGGAGACACTAGAATGTTCTGAAGATCATCTTCAGTAAAAAGAACTCAAAGTTGAAGTTACAAAGTTAGAAGCAAATGAAAAATTTTATATAGAATAAAAAAATTAGAAAGATAATATATAATAGGAAATAGGAAGAAAAGGTGCAAAGGAAAAGGGGAAAAGGAAGGGGTAGGGGAAAAGAAAAAAGGGAAAGGAATAAATATGAGAAAAAGAAAAAAAAAAGAAACAAAGTCTTTGTAGGTAAGGATGGGTGGAGGGTTGAAGGCAGGGTGAGGGAATGGGGAAAATACATGAACCAAGATGGATTATGTAAAGGTGCAAATTCCCAGTGTCATTATATTGTATACCTTAAGTGTACTGATAAAATTAATTTTAAAAAATTAGAAAGTAAAGAAGGTAAAGGAAAAATATGAGAAAAGGCAAAAATGGAAAATAGGGAGGAGTGGAGGAGTAAAAGGAGGGCAGGGCAATGGGGGAGAAAATAGGAACCAAGGTATAGCATGTAAGATGGTACAAGTTCCCAGTGATGAATCTAACTGTATTATACGCCTACAATGTACCAATAAACTTAACTGAAAAAAATTAAAACATACATTTAAAAAGCTTACATAGTCTACAAATATTTGAAAACCCAGAAAAGAACTTATTCTGTTTATTAACTGCCTGAGTAGTTGTGATATCCTTTCATGAATTTTGTTACTGCACTACAAGATAAATAATTTTTTTGTATTCTCTGTAAAGACTATTGAAAGATAATATAGTTTTCTTTTAGCATTGCCAATTAGAACTTTATCTTTAATAGCTGGGGTGGGTTCAATATGAGATTTTATGATGAGAGGTATTTACTATTTGTGGTTCTTCTGCTCTTGACCAATGACTTAAAAATAGCGGAATTCTAATAGGTTTTATTATGGCATTATGTTGCATTGATAATGTATTATGTTATTTTGGTAATTATTGGTGCAGTATTATTGAGAATATTCTTGAAAATGTAGAACTTCCATCGTGATTGACACCAATGAAGACTGAATCCTCTTAATTTTTTCCCATAGACTAGCTTTCTGAACCATACATTTTAAACTTTAGTTTTTTTTCTCTTTTACCTGTAATTCTGAGCTTGGATCTTAGGGAATATGTATATCACATCATGTTCTCTAGAACTATACATTCATTTCAGTGATGACTGGTGAGTCAACAACTGCTAAACTATATGAGTAAAAATCTGTGAAATATAAATATATCGGACCCATCGGGGCTGGGGATTTGGTTCAATGGTTCTGCCACCTGCCTCGCAAGTGCAAGGTCCTGAGTTCGATCCCTGGTACCACAAAAAAAGTTAGAAATAAATATATTGGACCCCTGTGAATTATCTTCAACTCAGCTTTCTTTTAGCCTTAGATTCCAAAATGTCCATAGCCACCCCCTGGCTACCTGACTCCAGGTGATTTGGGAAGAAGTCAGAGAGAAACAAGACAGCAGCTCAGCTAATCATGATTAAAATAACTCAGTATTGAAATGTTTAGAAAAATTCCTTTGATTATATGAGCACCTGGCTTGCGAAGCTCAGAGAACGGAGAGGGTCTCATCCAGGTGATGTTCCTGAGAGTGAGGCTCCACTATCATCTCAGTGTTCTCCCTCCGGTTCCAGGAACTTCTCAAGAGTAGGCTTCCCCCCAGGGACCTCTCTCTGTTTTCAGCTAGGCCACATTTGACTTTGTTGTGTTTTCCTACTGAACTTTTCCCCAGAATCAAGGAGAATTCTTTAAAGCCACTGAAGATCTGAGAATTGTCCTCTTCTCTTGAGAGCATTGTTCTGTGTGGACTATTAAAAAATGAATGTCTTGTCGCTGTCTAAAGAACTTAGGAGTTAGAAAGAAGCAAAGAAGATGTGCTGATCTACCCAAAGGGAGGCCTAGTTCAAACTGTCCCAGGAAGAAAAACGAGTGTTTTCAAGCCCAGGAATCCTCAGAAGGTCTGTGACATGCTGTAAACTTCCAGGAACCTTCTCAGTCTCCTCGGCCAAGGGTCATGAGTGGATGAAGAGATCACCTTACAATAACTAGGTTTTCCAGCGATGGAAGTGTAACCCTGAAGGCCAAAGGTCTAATCTATAGTAAACTGAAGTTCTCTACGTGCCGGATAACTTGTGCTAGTGTGACCTGTTTTCTCGTCCTGTAGATCACTTGAATGGCAAATCTGATTATGAGGACTTGACTATCCTGAGAGCAGGAAGGAGAACACGGCCGGTGCACGACGTTAAGCGGAGCTTCCCAGTCCCGGTGTGGGGAGCCCTGCTCCTGTGTCCGGGGCCAAGGTTTGGTTTCCCCGTTGTCACTCGCACAGGAGCCCATTGGTGATGCCTCTGCTTGTTGACTGACACAGCCTTTGTTCATACACATGAATGCTGTAACGCTGTACTGAACTGGGTGCTCATTTTTATTTTTCAGGTGAAATAGTAGACATGTTTTCTATATTTAAAAAATGTTTAAATTTGTATCAAAGTAATACTGCTCTGGGATTGACAAATCAGAGAGTTTAAACAAGAAGAGCATCTCATACCCCACTACACACATCCCTGGGTATTTATTGTGGTGGCTGCCTACGTGTGTGCCAAAAATGTGCACAGTGGATTTCTTTATGGTCAGTTTTCAGATATTTTTATGAAATTCTTACTAAGATAAATAAAGATATAACTACTCGGTCTTCTTCCCTAAGATAGTCTAATGAGACTATAAATTCTTATACAGTACAGTAGTGCACTTTACCACCATTTCAAGGTGACTGTAAAAGTAAAAAGTTTGCGTGCGTGTGTGTGTGTGTGTGTGTGTGTGTGTTTGTATATTTGGGTCAAAGGTGTATAGAACTCACTTCATCAGACTTATGAGTGAATATGACTTTCAATTTCATGGAAAAGAATTCGTTTGTTAGTTGGGAACTTACTGAATTTGAAACATCAAATGCTATACTTTTACCTTTAATTTTTGCTTTGCCAATTATAAAAAGTAATATTTATCCTGAGCTTTATAATATGCACATATTATTGGTATGTCTTACTCCTCCTTTGCTCCCTTCTCTCTTCCAAATTCTGTTATTTATAAATTCTGTTATTCTAATTTTTATATTGTGAAAGGAATTGTCAAGTGACACACATGTAGAGATGAACTGAATGGAAGTAAAATAAAAAGCTTATTTTGTCAGAAAAGGGTCGATCATGTTCAAGTAGGCAGTGCTGGTGATCACCCTCCTACTGGGTTGCAGTTTCTTCTTTTATAGGTTTTACAGTTATGATCTCATTTAGGTGGTTACATTTCATTTCCTCAGTTTACATCACGATCACGGGATAGTTAACTTTAACCCAGACATAACAGTTCTTTGCAGTGAGAAAGTTTACCTTACGAGTTTTCTAGCTATCTATTCTAGTGCACAGGAAGGGGGTGTTCAAGATTAGGGATGAAGCCAGATGTGCCACTTCATGGTCATTGCAGCCAGCATCTGTTAATTTTGAATTTAACAAAGCAGATTGCTGTTAGAGACAGTAAAAGTGAGTTTACATTTCCCTAATATTTTGTAGGTTTTTAGATTATTTACAAAAGTTCTCTCTATCAATATTGTCAAGATTGGGCATTCATGACAGATTCTATTAAAGAGGAAATTTATTAAATCCAAGAAAAATAACATTTGCCTGTTTTCTATGGGTTGATGGTTACGAAACAAAACTGTGCCTTCTTTGCCTGCAAGCTTCCAGCAAGAAACTTCAGAATATTCAGCATAAAGTATACTTGAGAACTAGTTTGCGGGTGTGCAAACTGAAATTAGACACTGAGGCCAATCAGATCCAGACCACCAATCTTACTGCTGCCAACATCAGGTGGATGGCTGGGTGAGTTGTCACCTGCTGCTGAACCTATGTCTTCCTGACTCCGCTGTACACACACATACGGTCTGGTCCACAGAAAGCTATGCAAACATGCAATTCAGATGCTGCTTGCTCAATCTTGGAAATTTAGAAAACTGGTAACGACACTCACACTTTTAAGGTTTCCAATTACATTTCACTGAGTAGCGTCTTTTTTTATTTCTGTGTCAGTGTTTTGTTTTCCAGTTGCTCTCTCCCTTTCTTCACCACTGTTCTCCTTCGTTATACACGCTTTCCTTCTCCTTGCCTTGTTTTTTATAGTGCAGCTGTATTTTAAAAAGTAGGATAACTATAAGCATAAAATCCTTTCTGGATGAATCACAGGAATTTAAAACTCAACATGCTGATTATTAAACCCATCGTCTGGTATCCAGCCCAGTCTTCTCTCAACATCTTGTGTCAAAACCAAAACTCCTGGGTCATCCTAGGTTCCCTCTCTCTCCTCTCCACAGCCCACCTGCTGTAAGGTCCTTACCTGCTGTGCCTCAGAAAGAGCAGTTGGTCTGAGGCAGCTTTTTCTGTCCTCATCACTGTCAGTTGGTCTGGACCGCACTGCACACTCTGAATCCTTTCAGAGGAATGATTATCTCTCAGCTGCTCTCCTGGCCACGGGTCTTATTGACCTTTCAGCTGTTCTCTTATCCCAGTCAGAAGAATTTCTCCTGTATTAATATACTGAGTTAATATACTTTTTTCTTAAGAGCCACATTTTCTTTTCATTGTGTGCATGTTAATGCACGAAATCCTTGGCAAGATATTCACAGCCTTTCATTGTCTATAATTCTGTTTATTTCACCAGGCTGGTATCTTAATGCCTCTCCTCTCACATTCTTCACCTTAGACTCTAATATGACTCTTCCTCTTTGGTCTTTAGATTTTCACGTATTCTGTCCCTTCTCACTGGAACATTCTTCGGTGGCTTTCTTCACCTGGCAAACTTGTGTGCCTGTTGTCTCTCTAGATGATAGACCCTTCTTGGATACTCTCTTCTAGGGTCATTAAATGCTAACTTCATTTTTTCAAAGATAATGCCTTAACTGTGTTTCAGAGTGCCTGTAGCAGGCTGAAGCCATCCCTTTATCTGTTTTCTGCTTTGGGCTGTGAATTCTTCATGGAGATCATATCTTCCTCACTGTGTAGCCCAAAGCCTGGTGTAGATAGCAATATCACTTGCTATCTATTTGCTAAGTGGATGAATGACATGTCCTTTGTTATACAGTCCTTTATTCTCTTAAACTATTTTCAGCAGAGCAGATGAGGACCTCATGTGATGACATAAATATAATTTTTAAATGAAGGGATGATTGGACTCGGAGGGTGCTATATATACTGCCTTTGAAAGTAGACGCTATTGCATCAGTTTTTGTATCGCCTTCTTCAAGCTTTCAGAGTTTCTTTATGGCTTGAAGGAATTTCAGTCTAACTAAGAAAGCTACACTCCTATGTATTTTAATTCTCTAACTGCCTCAATTTGAGGAAAGCAATTGTAGCTTTGAGAATATAAGTGATGATCTTTGTAGTTGTTCTGAGACATGATGCATTATGATAAATTTGTTTCCGCTATTTGAATTTATATACAATAACTCATTTTATTTTTTTCTCTCAGAAAACTGTTTGAAATCTTATTTGGTAATCCATTCATTAAAACAAACAAACAAACAACAACAACAACAAAAACTTTTCCAAGTGAGAAATGTTTTTCAAATCCTTGATTAACCTCTACAAACTACTGACTGGTATTCAGAGACATCAAATTTCCACAATGAGTATATGTCACTGGGCAAACTGTTTTCCCTTGAGAAGGTTGATTTGGCATCTAAGTCGCAGCTTATCTAACTCTCCCATGTATAATATCCATTGTTAGTAACTGAAGTTTTTCCCACTTATTTTGTACTTTGTCCTCTTCTTAAGAGGACAAAGAGCCTTGTTAGTGTTTGAGAGAATGTTGGCTAGATCGTTCACATTTTAAAAATTACTGTAAAGCCTGGCATGATAGCATATGCCTGTAATCTGAGCAGTGTAGGAGGTTGAGGAAGGATCACAATTTTTAGCGACCTAGGCAGCTCAGTGACTTAGTGAGATCCTTTCTAAAAAAAAAAAAAAAAAATGTATGGCTGGTAATATAGGTCAGCACAAAGGGCTGGGGTTCAATCTCCAGTTCTGAAAAACAAATAAACAAGCAAGGAACATTTCTTTCAAAATCCTACTGGAAGAGGATTGGTATAAAGAAGAGCATTAATTTTGATATGTAACAGTCCTGTGTGTTAAGACTGGCTCTCAATATTTGCTAGAACAATGGATTTCCATTTGCTTTCTTTGAATCCCAAGGTTGTTGCTTAGCTTCAGGGCTGGCAGCAGGAGCAAACAGAGCTGCCCCCCAACCCCGTCCACAATCTACGTGGCTTCCTTTTGATTTGAGTTGATTTATAATTTGGGTATCTGAGTGAGATTTCACTGGAAAACATGAACAAAGAATGTGCTACAAAATATTTTTAAAATATCTGAGAACTTGGGTGGATGCAGTGCTAAGCCCCCAAACAGCTCCATTTCCTGGACTTCTGTTGTAGTCTTGGCAGGGCTTGAATGACCTGCCCATTTCTGGTACAGGCAGGTAATGATCAAATGACAGTTATTCATCTATGGCTCATCACCCTGAGAATCTTCAAGGACGATTTCCCCTGGATCGGCGGTTATGCGCTGCAGTGATTGTCTAACGAGTGCCCTAGAATCGTCCTTCCCTCCCACGGCTGAGGAAGGCTGGGTTCCTTATGTTCCAGAACATTCTGAAAGACATCCTGAGCATGTGAGCGTGTGTGTGTGAAAACTTATTCAAGTAGGCATAATGTGCGTTTTATTCTGCTTCTCTTTACATTTTAAATACCTTTAAAATCGTCAGATCTCTAAAATGCGCAAGGACACGGGAGAAGCAAGTCTGATCTTGTTCACTCTTCTTTCTTCTCACCAGTGCTCCTGTCTCCCGAGTCACTTCGGGGAGGGGACAGTGCTAGCCTTCCCTGTGACCTTCGTCACGTCCCTCTTCCAGAGTTAGTACTGCTCTTTCCCTTGTGGGGGCAATGTTCTTCCTCTACTTCGTGGATTCTTGGGGAGGGGATGTCAGTACGTCCCTGTAGGACCTGGCTTGGAGGGGTCACAAGATGCAGGTGGCTAAACAAGAGTGCTCCTGAGGGATTTGTACTTTATTTAGAGAGAAATCGGGTTTCTTCCCCTAGGCTTTACCAAAGTGAGCTAGGGTGACCCTGAATAAATGCAGACTCTTCTCGGTTACCTAGTGTTCCTCTCAGCTTTTATCTAGGCAATGCGAGGGATGACTTGTACAGTCTCACGATGATATTCTTGGGGTGACCGAATGCCCCTAGCACAGCTCTACCTAGGAACGAGACACGTTCTATAAAGTACAGGATTTCTGTTTCTGAGGTTGTTAAAGTTTTAGTCGTCTCGCTTCCAAGCACTGCCATCTCTTCTTGCTGCAGAAAAAGTCTGGAAACTAAAGCTAAAGTTTTGTGACAGATTGCTTTTTCACAGAGTAGCATCTGTTCTGTGGATGAGATAAAAACAAACAAACAAGCAAACATTTAACAGTGTTTACCCTTTTGTTTGTGATATGCTGAATAAATACACACAAATTATTCCTATATGAAATCGACAAAATATTCACTGCAAAAAAAAAAAGTAAGCCGGCTTGCTTATGACACAGGTTTCTGCTATAAACATCCGATGAAAGAGAATTAAAGCAATGACCCATTTGAATCCTTCTCATTGTGCTATCTCTATATTTATTAGGAAAATATAAACTTGACTATCCATATACTCCAAACCACACGCTTGCATACCTTTGTGAGTTGGTTTCTGTTTCTCAACCACCGTGATGTTGAATAGGCTTCTTTTCTCTTCTTGAGAAGTGAAATGGGAGGGTAAATTGCAATTAAGGGTCACAGAGAGGTCATCTGCTGTCTAGGTGAGCCAAGAACCAGGTCATCAACTTGTTCCTTTCTGTTCCTACCTCTCTTAATTCTTAATAGAGTAACAGTGTTTGGGGAAAGGGCACTGTTTTCCCAAAGGACGTTTCGCTCATAATAAAAATGAAGCAGAGCTTTAGGATTCTCTTTACCCTAAAGACACACTGAAGTGTATAATTTCACTTCATTATGTTCCTAATCATTGATTAGGTTTCTGCTGCTACAAGGACAGCCAAATTTTTCTATACAATCCACCCTTGGATACAAAACCTGTGATGATGCTTTATTTCTGGAGTTGCTATACTTTGGCCATAATTGTCTGCCTATCAGGCAAAGGCATACTGAAGCCTGAAGTTAAAACACATTTTAAATTGCTTGTCATGTGAAGGGGTTTCAGATTTATATGTGAGGCTGGAATCTAAATTTCAGATGCCTTGCATGGCACATGATTTACAGCAAAAGTTTGTAACATTTCTCTCCTGCTGGCAAAGATCCCCTCAGGAAATTTTTTTGGTTTGAATTCAGTTACCCTTATAGTTTAGAAAATATTTTGGCTCCCAAATGAGTTAAAATAACAGGTGTTCGAAGTAGAACTATATTTCACTATCCAAATGTGCGACTGAATTATTTTCTGGTGAATTTTCCCGTGCAAATGTTAAAATGTCAGCTTATGTAAGAGACACGCAGGGCACATTTGAAAACACCAATATCAAAAGTATATGGAGGAAAGTCCAATTCTTCACAGTAAGAATTACAGATTCTCAAATGATATAGTGAAGAAATATCAATTCTTTGATGAAATTTGTCTATTTTTACTTTTAATGGACAGAGTTAAAACTGGCTAGGTTAAAATATTAAATTTATTGCCCTCAACCATAGCTATGTTACTGTGCTACACAGCATTTGAAGTTCCTCCCGGCTGTGTCCTGTTCTAGTTATTCTTACTCTAGTCCTCCCTCCCCTACCCTTCCCAGGGATAGTCACTACTCTGACCAGTAAGGAAGAGATACCTCTTATCCAGTCCAGTGGTAGAATGAGGCTCTTTTTATCTAAAATATAAGGCATACAGTTGGAAAGTATTCACATGGCACTGCATTGTACTATGATCCTTCAGTCCTGAAATACTGTGAGTAAAATGATGTGGCTGAAGAGAACCTCACAAGTCCAGGACCAATTTTCATTAAAAAATATGAACTTCGCATACCAATGTCTGATATTCCTACTGGCAAGCCTATAATTATCATTATGTTCACATAAATTGTGTTCCAAGCATATAATTATCTCTAGCTCCCTAGACAAATATGCATGCCACATTTAGAGTCACCTAATGTAGATTTCTTGAGTGTGCAAAATGCAGTAAACTGTACATAAATACCATGAATACTTTTTAGTTTTAGGAAAGAATATTTTGACTTGGGAGAAAGAGGCAATAGTATTAAATTGTGAAAAAAAAATACCTCTATGGTATAAACACATCTTACAAAACTGGATTTAATGTTTGCATCCTTCATAGGCAAAGTATGAAACGGAAAAATATTCTGTCCAGTCCATTAACCACATTAATAAAAGCTCTACTTAGATAACCGATCTGCTAACTTCATGGACCATTAACAGCATGTACCAGGCTTTTGAGGTCCTTTAACATCATCTTCACGGGAGGGAAAGTGTAACATTTTTCCTGGTGAATTCAAAACCACTCCTTGGTAATTCTAGATTAGATTTTACATTTGGCTTTTACAAGTCGGCTGTAATACAGATAGACTATCAGCAGCTAGGGTACTCACTTCCTCCTCCACTTACGCTCAGGTGCAGTAGGAGGAGCAGTCCTGTAACCCCAGAGCAAAGCAAATGCTGCCCTTTTCCTCCAGCTCTTGAGCCCAAAAGCCTGATTTATCTGCACTGAACACAGTGTTCCTTTCCTTTCTTCTAACACCATTTGTGTTTGTGACCTGTGCTAAGTGCTGTTCGCTCACCATGGGGTGTACGCTTTGCAATTCCTTGAATGCGTTGCTTGCTTGTCCACAGGAGCTTGAAATCTACCTGTCGGATTTACCACACAGTTACAATTGGAGAAGAAACAGGTCTCAGGGTGCCACCCCCACCTGAGGAAAAAATGCATCCCACATATAATAGGGCAAGTTTGCCTTTGTTTCTCGGACATCTCTTTCTGAACCTCTCTTTCAGTTTGGGAGCAATGGTGGTGAAGGCAGACAACAGATCTCCATTTCTGAATCCAGTGAAGTCCTTTACATACAGCACAAACCCTCCAAATCCAAACTCCCATTTCATCAGTTGTGCTTGACTTCATTGAGTTTAATGAGTGATTAGCAGAGAATGTTGGAAAGGTTGATCTTCCATGTTTTGTTTCAATGTATATATAAATAAATATATATTTATAATCTCCGGTGTGCATACGTGTGTGTGAATGTTTGTAATCTCAAAGGAATCTCTAAGGGAAGATATGCGTTGATTAAAGTGAGAAGTTCAGGGACTTCTTGTTGAATAAACAAAAGAGAAGGATACAGTTTTATCTTGATATGAATTTGTGTATATAAAATTTGGAACAGTTTATTAGGGTCCTCGTAGAGAAGCATTGTAGTACTCTGCTGCCAGATGACTGTGGTCAATGCCCACTTGGTACGGAATGTGGAAGCTCCTTGGTCTGAGATGTGGAAAAATTCCCTTTGGAAAGGCATGGGCAGGGCCCACGTAACTCTCAGCCTCAGCCTGTTTCTCTGTTTGTATTCTTTCCAGTAATACAGTTCCAAGAGATCTTCCCCTGCTGCAGTTTGCTCTGGACCATTATACTTTTCTTTCAGCCCTTTGGACAGCTCAGATGGTCACAATTAGCTGGTAGTAACTTTATAATTAGATAATCATATTTTTTATTGAAAAATGAAATGCATACAATACTTGTAGTGAGAATAAATTTGGTGTTCTCACAAGATATTGAAAAGTACATGAATCACTGAAAATTTGAGACAGGAGTGTACTTGATACCACCCATGTGCTTGAGCTGAACTATCTGTCATTTGAGTCAAGTCTGGTAATTCCTAGCCTCTTCCGTGAGTCACTGTAAGTAAGTGGCGGGAGCAGAGACATTTGAAGAAAATGAAGAGCCAGGTGAAAGAAGAGTTAGAAGCAGAAGAAACAAATGAAATGTGTGCCAGGCTCTTAGGTAGTTGTTTGTTTTAGATTTATTTATTGAAGGAAATGGTTAATAAGTGATCTGCAACATTTTCCCGAAACCCCAGAAACTTTGAGAAGGTGAATCAAATCCTTGTGTGACCAGCACACCTAAACCCAGAAGGACTCCAGAGCCAGCGTAGTGACATGTTACCTGTGCCTTCTCCTCAGATCAGCAGACTGGTGTCCTTATCCTGACAGTCTGTGGACACTCTAGTGTGTTTGGAGTCCAGCCATGGCCGTCTGCCACTCCGTGGCTCTGTGTCCCGTGGTCTCCCAGCTGGCTTTTGCACATTACATGACTGGGTTCTGGAAGAATCCTGTGTGCCTCGTGATTTGGATTCTTCATCTAAATCACTGCTGCAGACAGGCAGTGAGTTGAATTGCAACACACACCAGTCAATTGACTTCCTAAGATATTTTTTCAGCGTTTAAATGCTCAAATTTATTTAAAAAGTAAGTTTTTGATAAAGGGCTCAAATGATAGTATAAACTTTTCAATAACTTGTCAGAAAAAGTAGCTTTTTTACTGCCTTTACGAAAAGCTTGATGGCTTAATTATATGACGCAGTAGATATTGTATCATAATAAAAGCTTCTGTGCTCCCCTACTGAGAACAGGGCATCAAGAGAAGCAAATCATAAGGCACTGACTTTTATCAAAATGGACAGAGACACTTTCAAATATTTACCATGACCAGCTCCATAAAATATGGAACGTTTTTTAAAAAGGGGAAATTATTTTCAATTTTATTCAGTTACACAGACAGAATCACGATGTAAACAGTATTTTCTATTCAGCTCTGCACTTGTTTTTTCCTCCTGTCCTTTACAGATGAAGCGATAACAAAGAACATCTCAATAGAAGCTTTCAAAGTAATCCAAATAGGCGAAAGTTGCTAAAATGTTTCGAGTCATCTAGGGCTTTGTAAGAAAATTATAAGATAGTGGTCTAAGGTAGATCTTTGCTGATGAGCTGCAAACATCTTGCATGTATCCTGTCTTTTGTCCGACAAATCGCTGTATGTACTCTGACAGACGGGAAAGTGTCTTCATAGTGTATATCAGCAGGGCTGGGAGCACACTTATAAGAAAAGAAAAGCTTTTGAGCTTGATCTGAGTTTTCAAAACCCACACTACCTTTCTTGCACACAAGTCGTTTTCTTTACCTCTATAATCTTTATATTTAAATCTATTTTGAAGAAATACTATTTTGGGAATTACTAAGGCAAGTCATCCAGAATTTTTAATTTTTTTTCCTCCTAGTTATTTGGTAAGGGATTTTTCTGAATGAGCAATAATGAACACTCAAATACCTTCTTGTTGAAATTTAATTAAAATATTATGTGCATGAGTCTTTTTTCCCACGGAAGTGTACTAAATGGGTATGCAGTTAACTTTGTTTTTAGTTGTAATCCCTAGGGTCAATAAGAGATTATGTAAAAGTAAAAATGTCGTAATGAGTTCTTTAAGAGACTGCAAAAAAGACACACTGTAGTTGTGACACATTTGTAGTAAATACTAACTTCCCCAGTTCCGTGCCTTTTAGGGGCTCCGTAGTATGCAACTGTCACAGTTCACATCTCTTGCTATTTTTGCAAAAAAATTGTTGCCCGAACATTTATTTTTGAAAGGAATTATTCACCGTGTAAATGTTACTGATGTTTTGGTGAAGCTATTCTTTGATAAAAGTTTGAAAAATTGAAAGTAAAATGTGTATTTATTGTGTCCTGGACCAAGTTATCTACGGATAGACTTTAAGGGGGATTTACCATGTATTTCTTCTCTCTATTTCTGTTTTATTATCTTGCCCATTTTTCTTTCTATTCTTTCTTTCTTTCTTCTTCAGCTTTCTTTACCGAGATTGAGAGATAGTTTTTACTTCGTCCTGAATTGAAATGTTAGCGTTCCCTTGTAACTAGATGGAATATGAAAAGTAAAGGCACAATTACTGACACAGAAAAAAATACATCCACAGATGAATTTTGCAGCCAAAGTCCACTCTTACCGGTGTCTTAGCTACATTGGCAGTACATGTAGATCCGGTCTGAACATCAGTCTCTTTTTCTGACCTAGCAATTCATGAGTATATCTAGATTTTTGAAGCTTGGAATTTATCTAATTGGCTGTTCCTGCATTCTAGTACCTAGACAAGGGAACTGAAAGGAAGATGTTGGGAAGAATCCAGGCTGATCTTGGTTGATGGTAGAAAAAAATCTTCCTTCTGCTACTCCTGTGTGAATTTGTCCCAGCCATTGTGCCTCAGCCTGAGCTCGGACTTGACTGATGCCCGAGGCCACCATCTCTCAAGGTGCCAGAATGTGTAGAAGTATAGGTGAGATGTACCGAAACTTTCAGTACAGAAAATGATTGCAGAAGCTAAAGACCAAGAAATACTTCTCTAAAGCATTTGGAGAGAAGCATGAGCACGTTACTACTGTGAATTTTTTCATTTATCATAGGTGCAAATATGCAACCAAATGTTTATTATTTGATAAATGTTTTACTTTTAATATGTCACTTAACAGCAGTATATTGAAAATGCAAATGAACGCTAAATTAAACATTGAGGCCTACATTTCTGATTCTCAAGAAAATTGATGATAATTATATACTTGTTTATAGTCTATCAATATTTACATGCATCACAGGGACTGTACTGATATTACTGATCACATAAAAACCAGAAGACACAGATGCAGGAAACAAGCATTAGTAGCTACAGGATGTTTGTTAGAATTTATTTTAAGAGGACCATGCATAAAGGCCATGGTTTAATACATGAAGTTGCAGAAGGTGAATGTACAATTAGGCCTTGAGATGTAGGTGTGTTTTTTTGTTTGTTTGTTTGGTTTTCTTTTCTTTTCGGTTTTTTGAGACAGGGTCTCACTATGTAGTTGAGACTGACCTGGAACTCACTGTGTAGCCCAGGCTGGTCTCAAACTCTCAGTGATCCTCCTGCCTCAGCGCCCCAAGTGCTGGGATTACAGGTATGTGCCACCATGCCTGGCTGAGATGTAGTTTTTTTATTTATATCAAATGATAGTTGTTCTGTATTGATTTGATCATTTTTGGGTTCACATATTTTATAAACACGTATAGATTTATTGTGTGATTTCATCAGCAGAGGAATAGCTTCCAAAATATTTAAAATATGCTGACTTTATATTAATATCATTAAAACATGGATCAAGCAAAATGGAAATAGAAATTAAATTTTAAAAATCAGCTAAATTTAACAGTGATTGATGTTTTTCTTCTGAAACAGAATAAAATATAACTGCAAATTCACTCTATTAACAAATTTGACAATATTTGGGGGAAAAGTTTAACACTGAGGATTTTTTTTAGTTATGATAGCAATGTCCATTTTGGTTAGTCAAACATAATAGTAAAAACAATGTTCTTCCTAATAAATAAATCCATGCTTCAAAAATGCGCTTGGAATTGGCTTTTCTAAGCACACAATTCATAATTATGTCCATATAAGCTGTGATAGCACACTGATGGAATTAACAGCTGTAACTGACAAAAATTTTTAAGTATTTTTACATATAAATGGCAATTGAGATATAAAAAATGCTGCTGCAAAGCAGACCATGCTGTTTTCTGATGCTCATATTATATCAGATTTGATGCTTTATAATATACTTTACTAATCATTCTGTGTTCAGTAATGATATTAAATGCTTTGCTTAATGAAGCTTGGTAAGTAATTATTACATTTTGCTTAAAATCATTTGAAAATATTTAATCAAAATACTAAAAATAGACTGTTAAAAGTTCAACATTTGAATATTTTTGTAAACTATGATAATTGAGCCTAAGCTTCTAACTGGAAATCTGTACCTATAAGATCAACAAATAAGATGAATACATCAACAGTAAGTGCATAGACTCTGTAAAACATTTAAGCATGAAATTCTAAAATTGCAGTTCAGAATCTTGATTGTAGAAGATTTTTGATGGAGCATCTATTTTGTTATTAGAAATATTTAGGCTCCCTGCCTTTGTCTGATCTATTTTGTGCTGCTATAATAACATACCACAGCCTAGGTAATTTATAAAGAACAGAGATTGTGTTGAATAGGTTTCAAGGACGGGAAATCCAAGATGCGGGGAATGGCATTGTAAAAGCTGGGGACCATCCCATGCGGTGGGGGATGGGCAAGCGAAGACTAATTTGTCCTTTTCTAAGAACCCACTCCTGTTATAGCATGAATGCAGGGCCTGCTCACTGCTTAACAGCCTTACCTCTCAGTGGTATTACAATGGCGATGACATTTCAACACGTGCTTTGGAGGGAACGAACAAACAAGCCAATGGCAGCCTCGGTGTAATGAAATCGAGGAAGCTTACCTGGTTTTGTAGCATCTAAATTTGGCACAACTTTAAAAGGAACCAAAAGGGCGATGATACGTCAGCAAATTTTGTGTGACAAGAGCATTTGTTGAAGAGATACCTTGAATAGAGGGAAGACTAAAAATGTTGGGAGTGAAATATTTATGCAATTCAAAACAAAATTTAGTTTTGAGCACATTCTTATTTAGCAAAATCTTCACTGCAATTACTGTGTACATCAGTAGTTGTAGAGAGATTATTTTCCTGATTGAAAGCATTACGGTACACTGCACAGTCGTTTGAGAGTATTAACATATGTAAACATTGCATGATTCATCTGTGTTCAAGGCATTACAAGAAAAAAACTCTTAAAATTTTAAATAATAAAATCTTATTTAAAGACACATTCTTCAGAAAAATATTTGTGTCATAATATTAGGGAATATATGAAGTTAACAATCTGGCTAAAGAACATAGCTTTGTACTAAGAGTTATCACTTTGCTAAAAGGTTTTATCTGGGAGGGTGGGGGTATGGGTGAAGAATGAGAACCAAGATCTGTTATGTAAAGGTGCAAGATCCCAATGATGAATGTAGCTGTACTGTACACCTAAAATGTACCAAAAAACTCAATACACATTATACATATAGATTTGTAGTACTTTAATTTTGGTATTTTATTTAAAAATTTAGTTTTTCACAAGAATCATTGTTATAAATAAAATCATGACTTATTTTAAATACCATTAGTTTTATAATTAATAGCATTCTGTAAGTATGTCGAGAAAATAAAACTAATTATTAACTTCTATATAACCATTCCAAAATATATAATGGTGGTGAATTATTTCTTTTTATGCTTTTTCTTTCCCTAAAATTCCACTTAAGAAAAAAGATGAGAAAATGAAAAAATGGAAATGAAGTGTTTGTAAATAGGGAGGGGAGGAGGGGGTGAAGGGAGGGCAGGGACAAGGGGAAAAAATGAGAACCAAGACCTGTCATGTAAAGGTACAAGATCCCAACAATGAATGTAACTGTACCGTGTACCTAAAATGTACCAATAAACTCAATGAGGAAAGAAATATTAAATTCTATGGCCAGTGGTAGATGACAGAAGTCTAGCAGACATAGCTGTGTAGTTTTTTTTCTTACTGAAATACCAAATTTCTTGTCATTGTTGTGACATTATTACCATGGCTATTTTATAATCAAGCCTCTGCTGTGTCCAATTCTATTTTTTGTTTGTTTGTTAGAACTTCTGGGCCCAAACTGTCACTCGTTCTCTGATTTGTCTAAATAATCTCTCTCCTAATCTTTGATCCCTGAACACATTTAGCCAGTTAAATGTGAAAAGTTGTAGTAATGAAATCGCTAGAACGCGAAACAGCGATTCGCCCTTACGTTCATCTTTAACATTCTTGAGACGCAAAGATCATCTCAGGGCAGTCACTGTCCGTCACAGTACGTAGAATGAAACTGTGATGTATGCCAGATCATGTTGTAAACAGAGATATCACGACGAGTGTCTCCGGGGTCACAGTAAGAACAGAAGACACCACCCAATGGCTGGAGAAGCACAGGGAAGAGGGGACATTGCAGGAGTGAGGGAGAGCTCAGTCCAGGAGGGGGCAACTGCTTCGTGAAGCGAAGATTAAGGGAGATGCAGCAACTGAGAAAAAAGCACCTTCAAGGAGGTGTAGGGGGTTTCCTCTCCTCCGGCAGCTGTTCATCTTCCAAGGCCTGTTTGGGGACAGCTACCAGGTCACAGAGTGTGAGGAAACAAGGGAAAGAGGGAGGAAGGCAAACAACTAGCATCGAGGAGCCCTTAGTGCGTAATTCATGTCCCCCGAATGAGAATGGGTCCTTTCAATGTTCAACGTATTTCTAGTAAAACACGACGCAGGAATGTAACTATCGCGCGAGTCCAAGTAACACAGAAGGACGATTACCAGTTTGTAAAAATAAATATTCGGCAGCCAAGTACGACAAGCTGAGGCATTTGCAAGCCTTCACCGAGAAGCCAGTTAGGTACTTAAATTTGCACATAAGAACCCTGTAGAGTAGTTCAAAGCAGACCAAAGAGAGGACGGAGCACTTTAGAAAGGGAAGATGGGCTGGCAGGTGTGGTGTAGACCAATCCAAATTGGACTAGTTAGCAATCTGACAGAGAGGGACAAAAATAAATGAAAAAGAATTGCCCCATAAAATTTGGGCAAACCCCAATGGTCGTTACACACACACACACACACACACACACACACACACACACGCAAACCCAAAAATCGATTGTCAGACCTAACTTGACAGGACCTACCCCTAAGGCATCTAGAATCTCATCTTTATTGCTGTTGCTACAAGTACACATGACTCACTGAGAAAAGGTTAAATTATTCACAGTATCAGCAGATTAAAATAGAGGAGAGTACATAAACATTATGGTCCAGATCTGTAGACTCAAAACGGCAGCTATGTGCTATTTGAAAAATGGTGAATTTTGAATACTTCATTAACATCTTGGCACCAGACACATGCAGAACTATTAGAATAAAATATGGAATTAATAGGAGAAAATGAAAAAATGGAAACAAGCATTTGTAGGAAGGGTGGGGTGGAGGGGTTGAAGGGAGGGCAGAAGAAAGGGGGAAAATTAAGAACCAACATGAATTATGTAAAGCTGCAAATTTCCAATGATGAATGTCATTATATTGTATACCTGAAATGTAGCAATAAAATTAATTAAAAAATACCGTATGGGAAGCACTCAGTGTGAACCAGGAAGATTGCTGTTAAGGAAAACAAATGAAAGGTTATGTCAGCTTTCCCTTACACATGCTCACAGGGTGCACACCACACACACACACACGAGTCTTCGTAATGAAGAATCAAAAAACATAAATTCTTTAATTCCAAAAATATTTATTGAGCACATACTATTAAAAATTCCAACATATTTTAATATGTCTTCTTTGTTCCAAAGCAACTTAGTTTCCAAAAATCATCTCACAAGATAGTTATACAAGATTTAAACAGCCAACCCAGAGTGAGGATGCATTTTTAATTACATCACTATTTATTTTACATTGACTAAATATTAACTGACCCCATGTGGCATTGTGGCATTTGTTTTGTTTACTTACTGATATTGGAAAAGAAGTTCACTGTATATACTTTCAGTAAGAAGCAGATTAATAACTCATTTTTAACATATTGGATTTTGGCAAAGATGTAAGACAATTTTTAATAAGTGAGGGGAGAAACTGGTATTGGCCTGTTACAGCCCCCAAATCCACAGTGTGCATTCAAAGATGTGTGAAGCATTTGGAAAAAATGTAAAGAGAAAAGCAGTTGAGAGAACACCAGAGGTTGAGTTTCTTGCACCACTGTTGCTATAACCAACCTCACCAACCAGGCACTTTATAAAAGCGTGTGCTCAGTTGCTTGTTTCTGTAGCTTTCACCAACTGAAAGCCCCACACTGTCACCACCAAAGTCTGGAGTACTGCAGTTTGTTCCATTGCCATGTCAACAAAAGGTGCCTTAAGGATTCCTGCTGAAAAACACTCCATGTGTGAGTTCTGTTATTATATATCCTAATGTGTTGTTAATGATGAAATTATTTCCTCTGTTTCTTCAAATGGAATGGAAAAGTCTCCCTGAGAAACTAAAACAAAATCATTTTGTTTTTCTAACATCGTATTTGCTACTGATTATAATTTTCCAAGTCAATGAGTTGAAATTCAGGGTCACCCTTAGGGATGAGTGTGAAAAGTTGATAGCTCTGGATTTGTAGGTTAGGTGGTAGACAATGGAATTATACTACTTAATAACTCATAGTTTGGATAATGAAATAATTAAGGTATTCATCTCTCATGTAAAAATATACTTTGCTCCTTTAATTTAGGTCTGTTGAATAGTCTCAAATCATTAAATATAAAGTAAATTTCTACCATGACTTTAAAAATAATTAAAATCAAGGATCTGGAGACAAATTATAATAACAAACTTATTAAAGCCACTCTTTTCTCTACTTTTCTTCCTTCTCTCCTCATTTTCTTCTCCTGGCCCCCATGATTCCTGGGCTGGCGTGTTTAAAATAAAGAAATGTTCTACCCACATTACAAAATCCAGTCTGTGGATACTGCATGCATTTCATCTGGTGTACATTTTCAAGTTATTACTAGTGAATAAAACATTGCTCAATTTCACCGTTTTAAAGTAATTTCCCCTTTCCTCCATGTTGATAAATTTGATGGGCTATTATCAGTGTGAACATGAAGATTGCCACACAATGAATCATCCTCACTTGTGCTAGTCTGCTGTCTATTTGAAGCCAGTCCTACCTCTTTTTGAATCTCAAGTCTACCAAACACCAGAGATGAATGTCAGATGCCCTTATGCTTCTCAGCACTTCTTGACTTAACTTTTCATTTACTGTCCTATTCCTCAATTTCTGCTCTTCGTGTTGACGTGTTATCATCACAGCTTGACATTTGGTGTCCTCCCTCTCCCTCCCTCCCTCCCTCTCTCTCTTTTGTTCTGGGGATCAAACTCAGGACCTTGCACTTTCCAGGCAGGAGGCAGCGCTACTGAGCTGTATCCCCAGATCACATTTGGTTCTCTTTTAAGACCTTGATCTGGCTCAAAAATTCTAAAACAACTTTGTCTGTTAAAGGCATTTTCAGAGACAAAAACTTGATAAACTTCATTCTATTTCTTTTAAAAATGTGACTCTAAAAGTTTGCATCCTATTACTAATGTGATTAAAACAATGCAACTGAAGTATATATTATGAAATTTAAATGTTCCTTTTAATATAGTTACATAATGAAGTACTTTTAATTAAACCAATGAGTGCTATGGGATATGAAACGGTTCTCTTAAGGACACAAGCAGTCATTTTTAGTAATAGTGCCATTATTGCATTTTATATTATTGAATACTCTGCTAGACATATTTAACTTGGTACAATAAAAGTATGTAATTTGAAAATGGGTGATTTTTCAATTAACTTTCAGAGAGAATTTGTGGTCAAGTGCTGGCAGGGAGGATTTGGACAGACCTAATCTTTTAAGAAACAACCATTTGAGATGTGCAAATTTCGAACAATTTGTTGTACCCTGAGTGGCTTTCAGTTCAGAGGTTATCTGTCTTTTCTAACAGGCTCTCCATTTAATGTGTGAACTACCATGTAATGATTGCTACCAGTGCAGGTAAGTGCTTTTATAATTAAATCTATATTGAATGGATTTCTTTATCCTTCCTGAGGAGTTTTCTGCTGTGTTTTTAAACTTGTTGCAGTTTGGAGTATTGTCGTGGAAAATGTGAAATGACTGAGATGCAACTGTGTTCTATGGCACGAGAAAATACATTTTTGTTAAATAAACAGGCACTGAATTGGATTCATTTATCTAGTTATGTAACTTGTAATGCCAGTCATAGTTTAGGAACAGTAATATCTTGTGTGAAACCTATAGAAAATACTGTTACAAAAGAGTCTGGCAAAAAATATAGAAACATTAGTAATGATCTCTTTTAGTAGATTTTCTAGGTGCCTCATGGAAAATGTGGTTGATGGAGGCAAGAAATACTGAGTTGTTTGAGCATAAGTTCTGATTTTTCTCTTTTCTGTTGGGAAGGGTTTGGATTATTTATTTATCATCTGCAAACTTGTACAATGGAACAAGTAATATTATCTATGGCATATAATTGATTTGAGATTTAAATATAAACAGCCTAAACTATGATTGAACACGATATCTTTTTTTTCTTTTCCCCGGCCCCCTGAATATGATATCTTTATATTACTGAAATAGCTCTCAATACAAAGCTGTATCACCAGTCTGTTTAAGAAAACTACATGCATGTGCAAAATTTCAAATTTAGCTTAAAGTGTAAGGAGAAGATATTCAGAGAAAGCACTTTTTTACAAAATCATTTATATCATATTTCCTGTTCCACAGTAATCAGTTATGATTTACCACATACAGAGTTATATCCAAATGCATCAATTTTATCATATGGAGTAAATTCTACACAATAGTTATTTTGGAGCCAGTGCTTATACTTAAATCTTCGTTCTCTTTCACAAACTACAGGATAGATTCACTAAATTTAGTAAAGTATAACGAATATGTAAATATGCATGAATTTAAGAAAATACTTTGTTTTGTGAAAAATAGTTTTAGTAGACACAACTTATGGTTGTACTTTACAGTCTTGGATAAATATATATTTCCAAATTTGTCATACAAAATTAGTAGTTTTTTTTAACATTTGAGAGCTCAAGTGTTAAAACAACTATTAGCCAATTCTTAGGACATGATGAGTTAATAGTTATTTATAAGTCATGATTCTTCATCTTGTATTTCTAAAGGTCTCTTTAGTCCCCACTCACTACGGATGATCGTATTTCTAGAACTGGTAGCACTACAGCTTATATTTTAAGAGTTTATCTAAAATTAATATTTTAAATTCATTATCTATTTTGAAATGATAGAAACTGAAAAAATAAACTCCCTAAATTATTAACTTTTGGAAATTAAAAGTTCATAAGTATAAATATAAAATATTTATATGTTAATTAAAATATTTGATTATAGAAATTGTGAAAACCATTGGACTGATCTTATTTTCTAATTCAAACAAACAAATGTAAAAGTATGGTCTAACCCTCTCTTCTATTGGAAAGTACATCTCGTTTCTTGTATTTTTGTGCAGAGTTGACATATAGTTGAATGTTTCATTTTTTTCTTTCCATAGTGTCCTCAGTTCTGAATCTTCTTTTCCCCCTCTATTAAAGAAAAAGCCAGGTCAGGGGATTTAGCTCAGTGGTGCCTCCATCTGCCTCACAAGAGTAAAGTCCTGAGTTTGATCCCCAGTCCAAAAAAAAAAAAAAAAAAAAAAAAAAAAAAAGCAGAGATGAGTTAAATTTAACTCAGTTTAACTGAGCAAGGACGAAGGTTCCAGAACTGAGCAGCACTCCAGATGGAAGCTGACTGAGAAATCCCACCCTGTCACATGCACAAGTCATAATGTAGAAGGAGGAAAGAGCTAATACACAGGAACAACCCTGTGGACTTACATGGGCAAGGTCTGATTAATTGGGAATCTGTGATGGTATGAAATTCAAGTTCAGTGATCATCTGAGATTCTGTTATCTGTCATAAGAATATGCCCATAAAAGTTTATAGTTTGTGTAGTTCAATTAAGCTGTAGTTTGCTACATACCGAGGCAGCTTCAGGCCAAATTTTATTGCCCAACTGCAAAATTAGACTTCAGCCAAAGTTAACAGCTTGACTCCTCTAAGCCACATGGGTTAGACACTCAGTCTAGAAAGATTAAGATGTTATTCAGACCACTTCTCTGGATGGTCTGTAAATCTGTGGGTTAATATCCATTTATTTTCATGCAATGATTCAGAATGGATGCACAGAAAAAGAGGTTTGCTTGAGGGAGGAGTGGAAAAGCATTGCACAATTCAATGAGATACAATTAACTGCCTTGTTACATAAAAATTACCTTGGTAAGTCAGCGGCGACTAATGTGTTCAAATGAAACTGCTCAAAAAGCTGCATATTTCAAAAAGTAATGTTTGCTGTCCATAGACATAAGTCAAAGTCTGATATAAGTTACTACGCATATCTTCTAAGTGCTAATTGTCAACAGTTTCATTGTATTCACAGGTAACATGACTTCAGCCATCTGGCAAGATCTACATCCTACTTAAAGGATTCTGTGGGTTCGGTGATGCATTGAATTCTCAAAAGAACCTTGGTTTTGATAATTAGTTCAAGCTACTCATTTCTTTCTTTGAGCTTCAGTGTTTTAATTATTAAAAGAGAGCTGTGGAAAGGGTAGTGGGAGTGTGTGGTGATACCATTCAAGCTACTTCTCTGATACAGGGGCTACTTATCTGTCTGGGCCCTTGTCCACTGATTATTTTGCACATTTGAAGTAAAATCTGGTGAGGTTCATTAGTGTTCTTTCTGTTAATCTCTTCCACATCAATCTAAGCTTAACAGTGATAACAGAGCTGCTATTTTGGAATATCTAGTTGTTTTATAATAAAAGTGATATGCTTGAGACAGAATGTTATAGTAAAAAAAGGTCTTAAGTACTAATAGTCTTAGCCTAAGTTTGAATTGTGTGCTTACAGCTTAATAGGTATGTAACTTCTCTGGGTCATAGTTTCTTCACTAGTACAATAAAAATAATAATATCTGCTTTGTCTCAAGAGGTGTTGTGAGAATCAAATCAGAGATTATTTTAAAATGCTTAAACTAAAATACAACCTACAAATATAGGTTATTAAGTTGTTTTTCAGGTAATTTTTCATTTTTGTGGAATGGTTGCATATTGCTTATATTTTTTACCTTCTTGACATTTTTTCAGTCTCACATTGGTGCTTTCAAAATGGCTAACTGCAGTTAGGAGGGCAGTCTGTTGCCTAGCAACAATCTTTCCTGAATGGCCTGGTTACCAAGATGGCTTTGGGACACAGGTATGCACTACTAGACTATTATATTCATGGGACAGTCCTGTGTAATTTCTACAGCTAATCATGTGAATGAGAACTGGATGACCACACTAAGGACCATACATGGGTTAACAACCTTAAGGAAATGTTTTGGAAATTGGATTTTACCTGTTCATTAAATGCAATAGTTTATTTTTTTCAACGGACATCTTTGCATATTACAATCATTACTGCTTATCACTAAGAGCTAAGGTCCTTGAATTTCACAAGCATCTAAAAAATTGCATGTTTCCTGTATATCTGGCAAGTATCCAGGCTTTATAAGAATACTATAATAATAGCAGTAGTCAAATCAGGGTTTTATTTAAGCCAGCAAATAGAGGCCCTTCACAGTAGAGTTATAAGCTGATCCTTGATTAATAAATTTGCTTATGGTTGTTTTGCTTTCTGCTTATGAAAATAATTCAAATTGGTGTTTAGGGTTTTTCTAGTTTTACTTAGTGTTATATGAAATAGCTTTGTTCCCGTGTGTGTGTATGAGTGAGTGTGCATTTGTTGTATCAATTCACACTAGGCAAAGAAAGTCCTGTCATAATTTTGAGGCATTTCTAACTACCGCAGTTTTTAGGTTCTACTAAAGTACATTTTTTCTAAATATGACTATGTAAATCACTGAAAATTTGTGAGCATTTGGAGTAATTAAATATCACTCAGTAATCAGCCTGAAAATAATTCTGACAATACACATTACAGCTAATTAGTTTGTGACTTTGGTAATTGCTGTAGGACTAGCTTACTGCTGCTTTGGGATTATTTCTTGCTCTTTTCTAGTTTTTGAGGCCATCGTAATATCCATTTGCTGGGCTTGATGTAACAGTGGAGACAAGTAATACCTTGAGCTTTTTCATTTATACTTTAACATCTGAGCCTGTGGGATTAAAAAGATGAATGGTTCATTGAGGCCTAAAATTCAAAATATTAACTTTAGCTTAGGAAAAAAAAAACAAACCAATTAGAAACTCAATTAATCTAAAGTTTCTTTCTCTTTGCTTAAACTATCATGTGGCTTTTTTTTCTTTTCTTTTTTTTTTTTTTTTTTTTTTTTTTTTTTGTATTGGGGATTAAACTCGGGTCCTTGTTCTTGCAAGGCAGGCCACCGAACTGCTGAGCTAAATCCCCAGCCCTTCATGTGGCCTTTTAAAGAATGAAATCTTATTTATTTTGTGCAGAGACTTGTTTTTCATACAGCATTTTAGGTTTTATATTATTTTTTTGCTACCTAGTATGGTATTGCCAGGTGCTACTTCAAAAACAACATAGTTCAAAGAGTAGAGATGTGGAGGAGGGAGGATTGACGGTGCAGATTCTTTTTTTTTTAGTTTTTGAGGCAGGGTCTCACTGTGTAGTTGAGACTGCCCTGGAACTCACTATGTAGCCCAGGCTGGTCTCGAACTCACAGTGATCCTCCTGCCTGAGCCTCCCGAGTGCTGGGATTACAGGCGTGCGCCACCACGCATGGCTAGCATGCAGATTCTTAATTAAGGTTGACACAGAGTCCAAATTTTGCAGCATTGCTGTCTCCAGAAGGTGTACACATCTTTTTTCAGTCGAGTGCTAAATATGAATTTTCACTAGAAACTTCAGTAGGAAACAGTATGCTAGTCAATTTATCATAAGAATACTTTTTAGAGAAATGGACAAAAGGTCTAAAAAACTTATGACCATGACAGTTGGTAAGGATGTGTTTTGCTTGTATCACTAGGGGAACATAAACTTAAAAATAGTTGTGGAATTATTTTGTAATTGGTAGGATTGGCAAAAATGTAAAGTTCTAACATGTCAGGTGTTGGTGCATTTTCCTGAATACAACTACATTTCACACTGTTAACGCAGATGAAGTGTATGCAGTTGTTTTCGAGACCATGAACTCAAAATGTACACATTGGGACCAGAAATATCAATACTGGATATCTGCAAAAGAGATGCACACATCTGTCTATAGAAGATGTGAGCTTGGATAAACTGAAAAAAATTAATTCATCAAAAAGGAAAAAGACAGGTAAAATGAGGCAACCAATCACTATCGAGATTCAGCAGAAACAAAATCAGATCCACAAAGTTTAAAACTTTTGGAACAGTGTATTAAAACATATAAAATGAGGGTATTGTGTTTAAAGAATAAGCACAAAACTGAAAGAGCTGAAAGGACAGAACTGAAGTATAGGATTAAGATCCTATAAAAATTCACTAGGCAGATTTTTGTACAAAGAAGAATCTACTAGAATTTTTAGAAATCAAAATAGTACAGAGCAATTGAAACAAAAGCAGTTTAAAATGTAATTAATATAAGGAAGACAGAATAAAAATTATTCTGAATGGTGTTACAGTGCGCAAATACATGGAAAAAGTGAAAATGAAAGTAGGACATGTAAGGTTATAGGAGACTATCTGGTCTATTTCTAAAGTGGATTCCAAAAGGAGCTAATGGAAGGTAGAAAGCTGGTATTATATGAGATAATGGCTCATTTTCCTCTCAAACTTGTTAAAGAAGCATTCCTTAGATTCAAAAAGGCCTGCACATCTCAAGTAGGATAATTAAAGAAAGATCCACACACAAAATTGTAGTTAAATTAAGAACCCAAGAGACACAGGGAAGATCTAAAAGCAGGGAATAAAAGACTGATTATCCAGACTGTTAACATCTCAACAATAAGAGAACCCACAAGAAAACAGTAATAATTATTTTTCACATGCCCAGAGAAGATATCCAGCCCATAAATGTAAATTCAGAAAGCTGACCTTTCAAAAATGGCATTGGAATAGAGGCACTGTCACATGACAAATATTAAGTCTTCATTGTCAACACATCCTCACCAAAGTATAATTCATCCTTTACAGGATTTAATTCAATAAAGATGACCACCAGTCTGGAGTATAAAAAGAAAATATAAAAAATAAAATGGAGAATTTGTGAGTAGAATGATCAAATGTTATTTGCAAAAAATAATAAACACCTACTTAGGGATTAAAATTAAACTAGAATTGAAATCTTAGTGAATAGCATAAAGTTGGGAGGGCAGTCAAAATGGTTAAAGCATCTTAAATTGTTTATATTCTTTTCAAGAATACAAAGATATTGATTAAATATGTCTGTAAAAATATCTTGGGCAATCACTAAAGGAAAATAGGATAATGAGAGGTGAAAATCAAAAGTCAATCCAAAGAGCTCAGGAGGATTGACAGAGAATAAAGGAAAAAATGAAACAGAAAAGACAAAATTAGATGATAGAAATGAATACAAATATGTAATCATCATCACTGTAAGTGGGCTCAACTCTCATATGAAAAGACACTGATTGCCAGAAATCAATTAAACAACTTTGTTTTTGAGATATATCTGAAATATGAGGACATGAAAGGCTAACTGAACACAAATGGATGGGAAGATCTGAATCACATATAAATCAACTAAGATTGCTCATAGAACAATAGCAAGACTTTATGTAATAGATTTTTTTTTTTTGGTACTGGGGATCGAACTCGGGTACTTGTGCTTGCGAGGCAGGCCACCGAACCGCTGAGCTAAATCCCCCCCGCCATGTAATAGATTTTAAAACAAAGCCTTAAAAGAAGAAATAAGGGACCATATTTTGAAAAAAGATTCAATATGTCCTTAAAATATGTTTCAATTTATATATGCTCCATGATACAGTTGTAATGTATATACAAAACAAAAATTTTACATAGCTTCAAGGACGAATAGGTACATCCTTCATCATATGCATAGAAAGAACAAGGTAAAATTATTTTAAAAATCGGGAAGTATTTAAGATTTAAACAATTATGAACAGATATAAATAATGGGCTATACATAGGAATATACAGTCCAAAATTGAAGAATAAATGTGTTACAAGTTTTGTAAAAATTTACACAAATTGACGGAATATTAAGCGGTAACCTCAACAGGTTATAAAATACTGATATTATATAGCCACATCATTTGACCAAGTTACAGTTGTAAGTTGAATCAAATGCAATCCTCGGAATGTACCATCTCTGAGCTGTAAAATGGAAACAAATCTATAGAATTTAAAATCAATTAAAGTGATCTTTTAAATTTTCTACATTTAAAAGCCATATTTATATAATCAAGTATCAAAGAAAATTAAAAGGTAAGTTATTTAATTTTTAAAACAATGAAAGCTCATTATAGCACACATATGTGAGCAACTTACAGAATTAAGATCTTATATTAATAATATCCTATTTTATTTTACTTTGGAAAAGAATTGAGCCTGGAAAATGGATGCTAGCAAACTAGTGTAAAGACTTAAAGGAAAAATAAACTCCAACAAAAATAACCGGAAGGAATCTGTTAAACACAAAGAAAAAGTAATGACCAGAAAACAAAGATATTCTTGCAAAGATCAAGAAGCCTAAGACAAAACTCTTGGAAAATCTAACAAAAATAATTTCAGGTAAGGGTGAACAATAAAATAAGAAAATGAAAATAGTATTGGAAATGAAACAACAGAAAAAGACAGAGTGGATGTTTAAAGACATGACATAGATGGTGAGTTTGCGGGGACCATGTATGCACCGCGTTGGTTGGTGGAATCACACTATAAATGGTAGCAAATCCATAGCTTACAGCCCCTGTAACTCCTCTAGTCTTGCGAGATGAACGTCCCACGGCTAAGTAGGGCTCACCTGGCAATGTTACCGGGTATCCACACTGAAAAAGTAGAACTGTATTTCTAAGTTATAGTTTGTAGATTCTGTTACGTGGAGCTGTCTGTTTACCCATGCACTGGGCTGCCAGACATATACGGTTATTTTTCTTTTTATATAAAAAGGTTGTTTGTTTCTCTTTCATTTCTCTATAACATTTCTAACATCTTATGACTGGTGGGCAGCCACTTTTAATTTGTCTTGTTTGACTTTCATTCCCTGTTCTTCTCCCTATCGGAGAAGTTGAAAAGCTGAGAACTATCTTTCTCTAGCTGTCTGTGCCATTGTGCATGTTCACACAGTGTTTAGGAGGCTACAGTGATGTGGAGGCCATAGCCTCCTTCCTGGCTTCATTTGCTTTAACTCCTTGGCAACATGTGGCCTACAAAAATGACAGTGTCGGTGCCTGGCTTTCATGTGTCAAGAGCAGGTGAGGTGGTGGTGGGAGTTCTGGCTTTTACTTCCTATACCTTGGAGCCTAATTTCCAGTTCTATGCTTTTCTTCTAGTGTGCAAGGTGCTTGTGGGTGATGCTGAGGGTTCTTTATTTCAATTTCTGTTTGTTGGTAGCTTCAGAGCATCAGTTCTCTGCCGTACTGGCTGTCATTCCAAGAAGTCTCCTGTAGGATGTGCCCCTTACCATGCGTACGTAGGCACCTAGTTTCCTCACTCATTTTTCAATTTAAAACATGCTGGCTTATTTCTGGACTTAAACCGCAACTAAACACATTCAGATACTTTGGATTCTTCTTTTCTTTATACCATAGAAAATAACACGAGGGAGGGTTGTGCTTTTTAGCCTTGGATTTAACATGAGGTCCTGAGCAGTGTTGATCCACTTTCCTCCCCCAGATCCTTCAGTGTCGGCACAGAGACAGATAATCATTCAAGTCTACAAAGAGCATTGATCTCAGTTTGATGAATCAATCATCCGGTCAAGAAGAGTACTGCTGTACTCTCTGCAACACAGCTTTCCTCCAGCTTTGTCCCAGGCGGGACTGGTTAGGGTAGGTAAAAACTACTGCCTGGGGAAAGAAAGGGTTAGTGTCAATATATATTCCCAGGGTCAACAAGACACAAAACTATGACCATTTTTCAGGACTATTTCTCAATGGAAAGCTGATTTAAAAAAAAAATCAATTGATATGATTACGCTGTAGTTATTCATGTTCATATATAATCACATTGCTAATTTATTCATGATTGTAGTGAGCTATTCACTCATTAGTGCGAGGAATGAGGCATGCTTTACTCTGTTGGATTCTTGGACACCTCACTAGACCCTGGACCTAAGCCATGCATATTGCTCCTAGAAGAATCAAAGGGTGACAGGTGACCGTTTATCAAAATCCGTATATCTGCCATTGTGTTTTGCCTCAGTAATCTCCGGTCTTCCTTTTTAGACAAGCTTGGTATAAAGTAATCTCACAGGATTTGAGCAGTCAAGTCCTGGGGCTTAGCACGTGCTGTCAGCTATTCTCCCTGAGTAAAAGATTGCTGTGCTTCTTCTATTTTTATGCTAAATCGAAGGTGTTGGGTTTTACCAACTTATCTAGCATCTTCAACCTTACCATTTTACAAATTTATTTTTTTCTATACAGATAAATATATGTGTTATTGTGGCTTGTTCTGTACCCTGGAATAGAAAGTTCCATTTTTCACAGTCACTATTCATACGTAAGTTTTCACACCCACATTCTTTCACCTTGCTACTTTAGAGTTTTAAGCTTTGCCAGGGTATAGCCAGTGGGATCGATCTGTTCCTCTTTGCTCACGTTCCAGGAGGTAAATCCCATGGGAGATACTGATCTCCAGTCTTCTGTGTGCTCTTTAGCTCGTAGGAATTTGAAATTATACCCTCTATCATTTCCCCATTCTAAATATCGTTATTTTAATTCGTAGCCAACCATATCTTCTTGATTAGTAAAACTCACAGTGCTGCAGTTTTCAGCCTCTTGTACTTGAGGTGACATTTCCCTTCATCACTAGCGTTTTCTAACCAGGTAGCAAGTACGAGTGTGTCACTCGTACTTATCCCACCTCAGTACTGGTTATACTAAGTTTAAACCTGTAGTTCACTAATGGAGTCCTTAAAAATCTGTCTATGGCATAATGCTAGAGTAAATTTTTAAATAATGTACTTATTTGATTATTATTTTTTTGTTCTGTTTTTTTAGACAATATGCCTCCAAGGAAAGGCCAGGTTTTATATATGTGGAATTCTTAGTGCTGACGTAAGTTTTACCATAAAATATTATTTTATTAATTCACTGAAAAATAATTTGAAAACCCCTACTACGTGTCAATTATTTTCCTAGTTTCTGGGTAGATAATCTTGAACAAGACATATGGACTTACTGTTCCCATAAAATCTGTCAGAGACACCAATGTCTGTGCAAAACTACATTTTTGTCAGCTTCTACCCATCTATACCTTGACACACTGTGCTTCATCACTTTTATAAGTCATCTAAAATATTCAGAGTTCCATTTTTTTTGTGGTTAGGACTTATAATTAATATTCAAAATCAAGTGCAATCTTGACATCTGGCAACATCGGGAGCACTTTGAATGTCCTGACTCCAAGTCCTCACCACATTCTGCTCCCTGTGAGAAAGTCCTCAGCTAAGTAGCCCAAATTATCCAGGGACCAGGCAAAGCATCTGCTTATCCCTGGGTAGGGGCTTTCAGTCTCTGACAGACATGGAATTATGTGGCAGGACAATCACATCTTCCATAGGAATTGGGGTAGGAGTGTCCTGCCCTCCCTTTACTACAAAGCCTGCTCCCTGTTCCTCCTGCTGTGTCCTCTGTTCCTAACAACCCCGTATGGTCCTGTGTGCTGCAGGGTCCTTTTCCTGCTGGCTATGAGAAGACCTGGTTAGTACTTGCTGTGACTTCCTCTGTCTGGGTTTGGGTTTGTATGTGTGAAGCCATCCCTGCAAAACATAGGGTGGAAATGCCTCCTTCTCCAGGAACCGAATAGTGAGCACCTGAAGCAATCTTCTGCTTGTACCTCCATTCCTTTCCTTCCCTTCTTTCTATCTGACAAAAGACTTAATCAGGCTGTAGTGGATTCTTCCGTGATGACTTTGCAACTTGTCAGGAAAAGTTACTCCGTTCTCTTACTCTTGATGGTGTTGATTCAGTTTCCCTGTACTGTGACATATGGTTTTTGTTTGCCTTGTCTCCTTTTGCTGAGACTAAAGATCTCAAAGAAAAAAAGTTACCCATGTTTTCCAATTAGTGTCAAAAGATTGGAGGCTAAAATGATTGTTCAGAATTATTACCTTTCTTCTAAACTGGAACTTATTGCATCTATTTAGAACCATTGCACTGGCTCAATCTTTCTTCCCTAAAATTTAGCAAAACTTAGTAATTTAAGGGTGCAAGTCATGGAAAGGGAAAGTTGGTTTGATCTCTCAAATAGTGCAAAAGAAAATTAACATGTATTAATATGATCGAGATGGAATATTGTACATAAAATTGCATGCTATTTTGAAAATTTCATTATTTGTGATAGCCTATTGATACAAGTAAGTTAAAAATAATTTTAAAATATTGACTAAGAAGGAGTATGTTCTAAAGTATATCTCAGGTAAGAAATTGTTTCCTGAAGGTCTAGTACATTCAACAAATATGATTACATAGAATTATATATTTGAAGTCAAAAGAGTGGCAACCTTTCTTCCTTTCAGATTTCTTCATTAAGTGGAAATAATAGAAAGCCATCAGAACTTTCCATCATCATTTCTTAATATTTTATTAACTCCCTAATGAAGTATGGAAAGCAGAATAGACAATATACTAAACTCTAACACAAAATGTTTTGAGCGGGAGTCTAGGAATTAGTGTTCTGATGGATTTCTATACAAATCAGTAAGTACCATAACTTACCAAAAGAGTAGTAAACTCTCCTCTCTCTCTCTCTCTCTCTCTCTCTGGTGTTTGTTTGAACTATTAATTTCCTGTGTTCTATGTAGAGGAATAAAAATGTGGGCAAATAGAGGAGGAAGGGAGAGAAAATGATTAATAGGAGGAGAGTGCTCTGCTGGTTTTTAGTAAGACAATTACAGCATACTGTCGTGTATATAATTTTAGGTGATGGCAAAGGAGAAAACATTTTATTGACATTCCGCACAGGAATCATTCTTAGACGAAAAGTACAAACTAAAGAAAGACATGTCCTTGCTTCTTAGCCTTTTGGCTGAGATCAAATGAAGAATGACATTTCATACTGATAAATGAAAACATATTACATTTGGTAATGTCTAATTTCATCAAATAGCTATTGCCATGAAATGAACTATCATAAAACTTATTGGCTTAAAGAAGCAATCACTTTAGTTCATGATTTCATTGGCTGTCCAGATAGGATGAGCTCAGAAGGGAAGTTTTCCATTTGACAAGACCCCTCCCTCCACACACACACATACCTCTCTTCTACCTCACACCTCCTTAGTCAGGTGGCTGAAGCTCTGGGTCGCACAGTCTCTTAGAACCCAGTGGATTAGCCCAGACTTGCTCATGTGGTGGCCAAGAGTGACAGGAGAGAAGAAATGCACTGGAAACCTAGTCGTGGAGCAGTATGCTGTCACTTATCCTGCATTGTATTGGCCAAAACAAGACACAAAGTCATTTCAGATGTACACTGTCTGTTTGGTCAGATAAGTTACAAAGTCACATAGCAAAAGATTCAGCAACAGAGAGTTGAGAGAGGTTGTTAACGTAATTTGTCTCACAAATACACAAAAAGTGGGTACTACTGAGAACAAAGTCCAGGGAGAGTTATTGTGACAATAGCAGATACTTTTAAACCAGTAGTTCTTTTAAAAGTTTCTTTTAAAATTTGATAAATATTTAGTTTAGGTTTTTGTTTCTATTGATCATTTGTCAAATGTATTGTTGAATTTAATATTAAAATAGTGAATCTTACTGAAAGCATTCTTACATTAACTACCAAGGAATATAAACTAAGTTGTCAATAGTAGTTCTACAACTGTGTGGTCTTAAATTGAAGCTGTTCTAGCTACAAGTAAGCTATTGAATGTAAAGGATTTACTGATAAGTTTAATATGTCATTATATTATTAATATCATTGAGAATGTATTAATATTATGTAGGACATATAATATATTAAAAAGTCTACTTAATAACAATAAATCCATATTAATGGTTTTTAGTTATGCTATTAGAGAATCAAATTAATACACTTGGCAAATGATAAGGAGGACATATTTTATTTGAAATTTTTCAGGCCCACAGCTAAAATAGGAAGAGGAATTAGGTGCTATGAAACTTCCTAGTACCCAGTGAATGATTAGTATCAGTCAGTGCTGTTTATAAAACACAAATAAGGTATATTTTCTATAGCATGTCCTAGAACATCAGGCTCAGCTTCATAAAACAAAGATTGATTATTGAAACAGAAAACTGAATAATTTATACAAAACATTCTCTGACTTAGAAAAAACTCCAAAGCTATTATCATCATATTCATACAAAATTACAATGAATATTTATTATTGTGCATCCATTTTGATATATTGGGGTCCAAGTAAACCATGCTAAAATAATAATAATACAAGAGTGTCTTTTTAAAAAAGTAAAGAGCAAATTCTATATGATTTGCTCATGAGTATGAATAGCAGTTAAAGTACTACTGTTATTTTTTTTAAGGAAACAGTGTCTGGATGGTTTACTGGAGAAATACAGGAGAGGGAACAAGGTAATTGCTGCTCTATAACCTAAGATTTAACATGTGCCATGGTTGAACATTATGTTTGCAACTACATGATTCTTGGGGACTGAACAGCAAAGTCCTATGACAAAGAGAGAGAAACAAATTTTGCTGGTCTTAGCTGAGTTCGCTGAAGTATAGAAAGCAGAAGAGGTTTTCTTATCTCAAAAAGTACTTACACCAAGACCTGTCGTGTAAAGGTACAAGATCCCAGGAATGAATGTAACTGTACTGTATACCTAGAACGTACCCATAAACTCAGTAAAAGAAAAAAAAAAGTCCTTAACAGAATGACTGAGTTGAACTGAAGTGCATTTCAAATATGTTTCAATTGTCTGCAATTTGGTTATTGGCACAATAGATCACATCGACTGTGGATTATAGTTTTTTGGATTATGAAAAATGCATAAAATTTTTCATTCTACTGCTGATTCAACCACAGATATTTGAGTCTAGCTTTCAGTAGCCCTAAAGTTTTTCCTTATAGATTTCATAGAAAAAATGTTTGGCTAACCTTAAAAACCCGCCCGTGTTAACATCTCAATCTGAATAAAATACTTATGTATGTCAATTTCTTTTCCAACGATACACATTTGGTTACGTCGGCTACCATTTTAAGCAAATTAAGCAAACCTGGTAAAAGAATTTTCCTTAAATGTCAGTAAAATGTGTCTTTAGGTATTTTAGTCCATAAGAACATTGAACCACTGCATTACTTTCAAAATGTATTTCACATTTAAGTGCTTTATCATTTAAAACAGTTGAGCAGATTTGGTATTTTCTTTTTTTTTTTTCCTCATTGAGTTTATTGGTACATTTTAGGTACACAGTACAGTGACATTCATCATTGGGATCTTGTACCTTTACATGACAGGTCTTGTTTCTCATTTTTCCCCTTGTCCCTGCCCTCCCTTCACCCCTCCTCCCCTCCCCCTCTACAAACACTTGGTATTTTCTATTACCAATGTGCTACTAGAATTATCTCTCCAGAGCTGCCAGTTCAGTGTTTTGTTGCAACAACGACAGGCCAAAAAGCACAGTGTGAAGCTGTTCAGGTCGTGGTAGATGCGATCTCTTTCCATGCAATTTGGAGAGAGAAAATATTATTTTCCTAAGGCCATTAACTTATGCAAGCCCTATGCAAACTTAATATTAAAATGAAGTATAGTAATTGTAATGAAACAAATGAAATTTTCTCTTTTAACAACCACAACACACCATTGCTATACTTTTAAATCATATTTAAGTAACTAAATTTCAATAGAATATATTATACCAATTCAGTTACAGTCTCAGAGACTTTTGGCTTTGCACTGTTACTACGTTAAGACAGTAATGACTGCGTGGAGACCTGGCCACGTGGAACAGTCATGTAAAGGGTACTAAATGACTTAGCTTCCGGAGGTTTCAGCTGACTGGCCAAGGCATCTTTCTCAGGTATATATAGGACAGCAGTTGTTTTAAAATAAATTTAAAAAGTGCCTCAGTTTTCATGTTCATCTCATTCCTTAAGCAAACATTCTTTCTGGTACTCCAATTGAAATCCAACATTATTCTTTTTCTAGCTGGAGAGAGGCTTTCTGAGGAAAAGTGAATAGATGAAAATGATGCTTCTTACCCAGGAAACCTGCAAGCTGTCCTCAGAGGGTGGGTGGGAATGGGTGCTGTGGAGAATCCTGCATGTGGACCCTAGAGTTGTCTCCTGGCAACAGTCAGTGAGCTGCAGGAGGTGTCCCCGCCTAAGTCCATGGCAGATAATGGATAAATCAGACAGGGCTCAAAAAACAAAACTCACCTAGGATACATTCAGCCAAAAAGAAATTTATCTTAAGGTTGGTGAAGCAGGCTTAATGGAGAGCATTTATTTGGTTAATTGGTAAAAATATGAACTATTTTTAGCCCTTGTACTGTCTCATTTAATTTTTGCCAAATCCCTGGGAAATATCTTACTGCTGTTCATTTTATAGCCAAAGAAATAGGAAGACAGAGATTTATGTAAATTGCCCCAGTTTCCACAGCTAGTTTATAGGGAAGGGCTTCTGCGCGTAGTAACTGTGTTCTCGGTTGTCCTTCTGGGAGGGACAGCTGAACTAAGTGTGTATAGCCTGGTGGTCTCCACCATCAGTCAAAGTCACACAAAGGACACTCACTGAGTTAACCTGGATCTTAGCTAAGGAGTACAATGCACCCGATGAGAGGTTGCTGAAAAGAACTGGAAATGCCACTAGGAAAGGGGCATGGACTCTCGGTATCTTCGGTCATGTGGGCTGCTATAGCAAAATATCATAAACTTAGCAAATCATAACATTTTGTTTTTTTTAAGAATCCGATGAAACACTTACGATACAAATTGTTGTGTTCTAATTTCCATCTGTGCCCTCATAGACAAACCCTGCAGCATTTTTCCTTTAAAAAGACTGAAATAAAACTCTCAGGTGTTGCTTGGGCACATTTTGTCCAAACGAATCTGTATCTAAAATTGCTCTTGGAGTTTAGCAACAGGCAGATCAGTTAAACATTGCTTCTCTCAATAATGTTTCCACAGTGCCCAATAATTTTCGGGGTGTTCTGTGCTGTCTGTTAACAGGGGCTGGGGAGAGGGTTTAGAGGAAACATGAGCTAGCCACGTCTCCCTGGAAGGTAACTTAATTCTTCCAATTCAACATTTTGAATTTGCCCAAGGGATCTTACGAGAGGTGATAATAGATGAGAAAGAACAGAAGGGAACGAGGCATGGGAAATGGCGGGAACACTCACAAAATTCCAATCCGGTGCACGATTCATTTCCTCTAAAAGACAATTGCTTACAGGTGTACTTGCAATCTATTCTAAATATTTAATAAAAAATAAATATTAAATCAAAATATTTGGTAAACTTGGTTTATAATTTCTGTCATTGTGATTATTTTATGGTGAATCCATTTTGTGTTTTTGTCTTAGTTTTAACAGCTCCAAAGGTAATTTTTGCCTGAAACTATTACGAGGAAGGTGCTTTATATTATTTTCTATGATGTTCTTACTTTTGGATAACTAATAATTGGATTTTTAAAATTAAAAGAAAAAGCGACGTGATTTCTTGATTTTAGGTTTTCATTGCTAATACGACTAAATGATTTATTTATTTATTTATCTATTTATTTTGGCCTCAACAGAGACGTACTTCCTGCTGTTTTACCTGACAAGTCCTGTGGTAGCTGGTGGAGACAAAAGCAAACTGTGAGTTTCATAATTGATCTGCAGCATCATTTATTTGTTTAAAGGAATTATTAAAAGCATATTTGTGTATACATTATTCTAGATAGAATGTAAGATGGATGATTTTGGTATCATTAAATTTAATCAAATCCAAAATATTGTGAACATCTACCACTTTTTTATATTTTTAAATTAATTTGTAGAGACAGTTCATTTCACCTTTGGATGTGTGTGATCATTTATCATGACATGTCCTGTTGAATCAGCACTGCCCAGAGAGTAGAAATCACTGGTTGTGGCTGGGGATGATTGATACGTAGGCCAGCAAACTGAGGAGAGATCCGTTTGAGTTATGGGCCACAGCAACCAACAGGTTGCAGTCCTGGATGGAAGGAAAAGGGAGTGAAGGAGGAAGTGTTCCCTTTTCAGGAGAGGTCCAGCCTTGGCCATACAGTCTGGACATTGGTCTCCAGTTGTTTCAGCCTCCAGCTCAGACTCGTAGTGGTGACTCTGCAGTGAGCTTCAAGGCCTTTGACTTGACTGTTTCTGGGTCTTCTGACTCTCCAGCCTGCAGATGACCATTTGGATTCTCCCACCTCCAAGCCTGTCTGCTTACCTAATAAACCTCTCTCCATAGTTAGGCAGACCTCTTCTATTGTAGAGAACCTCAATTAATACAAAGTGGTAGTCATAAAGCCTTGGTAAAATAGTCTGACATTTCAGTACCTACCACAGATGGTATTAACTTTTTCATCCAGATAAAAGACAACCGATTTAGAAGACAAATTAAAAAAATAATGAAGGGCTGGGGATTTAGCTCAGCGGTTCAGTGGCCTGCCTTGCAAATGCAAGGACCCGAGTTCAATCCTCGGTACCAAAAGAAAAAAGAAGATGGCAATAGCTGGGACTGGAGGGAAATCTTGAGGAGAGAGCAAAGGCTTGGGTAATAACAAGGAGGCACAGTGTTCATTCTTCATGTCCAGTTTGAGAATGTGTATAAAAAATGAATGAGAACTTATGGTGATACCTTGGAATTCATAGAGAAACAGGAAAATTCTCTCTCAAGTGAATGAATGAGTTACTGCTACAGCATTTTCCTTCTTACGCTTCTTGAAGAAAACATACACTCTGATTTTCACCTCTACTTCAGGAAAACTGCCCCTGTTCAGGTCAACAGTGAGTCTCCTCAACATTGGCAAATACGCATGGGAATGTTCAGTCATTGGTGAATTTGCTTCTCTGTTGCATTTCATTCTGTGTCTTCTTTTTCAAAGACTGACTTGAAAAATAAAAATTAACTTTCATCAAAACATTCCATAAAAGACAGTGTTTACTGAAAGCATCATAATAACACTATCCTTCCCCAGCACCATCCAGACACAAATGACTTCTGTCCTTCTCCGAGTCTCTCTGTAGTTACTGCAATGGTTGCAAGTGATATTCTTATGCTACTACCTAATAATTTATCAGTTTTAGACTTTATCCACTTTTTAACTTTATGTTCCATGAATATTTTAGCTAATACTCTTCCTCTAGAACTATATTATCTCAATATAATTATGCATAAATTTTGGATTAAACTCTATTTAGTACCTTCATTATAATGATAGTTTATTATTAATCTTTCCTTCAAATAGTATCTAGAATTTTATTTTCTTTTTAATGAATTCCTTAATAATATTTTATTCTGGATTTTAATAGAACATTGTACACCTCTGTAAAATATTTCCCAATACAATTTTCTATCTAGGCAAGTCTGTTAAATAATTTACCAATTTGATTGCTTTATTCAGGAGATATCTTCCTGGCCTCCTCTTCCAGCATAACAGGGTTCTTCTTGTACCTGTAGCATGGCACTTGGCTTGGGGATTCCTGTTTTGCTGCTCTGCTGGTTTTTCTCACTCTTGGTTTACTGTTTTCTTGGTGGTATGTGTTCTTACAGAGGTATCCTGAGAACAGGCCACTGGAGGCAAAAATACAAGGTTTTGTATGCTGAAAGTGTCATTGTGATTCCTTCAGAGAAGCAGTGGCACAGGTTGATTAAGTAATAAAGTTGATTTGCTCTCATTAGTGTCGCGGCTTCGCAGACACAAATTCAACCAGATTGAGTATATGCTCTAGATGACAGAGTTTAATGAAGTTTGAAGGCAAAAGCCAGAACTGGGCAGGGGGCATTAAGTTATTCATCCAGAATTTAGATTGGTGCAGGCAAAGTACAGTGGCACCTCAGTTCATGAATGCTTTTGTTTGCAGAGCATTCAGCTCACAAACAAAAATAGTTGGCAAAATTTTGTTTTTGTTTGCAAACTTTGCATCAGGTGACAAACATATAGCCATCTTTTCTGCACAAAGTGGCCATCTTTTCCGAAACTGTGGAACAAATTAAGTTTGTAAACCAAGGTACCACTGTATCTTGTTAAAAAAAAAAGACTTAAATACTGTGTGGTTTGGCACTTTCTAGGGAATGAAGTACATGTTATGAAAATAATAAACAAGAAGTCACATGGAGTTGTAGTTATTTAGCATAACTTATTGAAAACTAAGAATTTTGTGTATTTCATATAT